>NC_139080.1:46186432-46703932 GCF_965140915.1 Aythya marila | reverse complement strand
CAGTAAATGATGGGACCCAAGAGACCTTAACATTCATGTTTAGGTAACTGAACACCACGTCTTCTGTACTAGTATGGCTACTAAATATTAAAGAGATCCTCTTCCCATTCATATAAAAACTCTTCCCTGATGAGGTTTTTGGAGGTCTATAATGCCTAGATACAACAAGCACTTTGTGAGTACCTGAGAATCATTGCTGTATGGAACTTTAATACTATTTACCATTGTTGTGGTTTAGCCACACCAGGCAGCTAAGTGCCATACAGTCTCACACTCACTCTCACTCCATCACCCACCTCCTAATGGTGGGAGGGGGAGACAATTGGAAAAGTAAAAAAATTATGGGTTGAGTTAAAGGCAGTTCACTAGGTAAAGCAAAAACAGTGTATGCAAGCAGTGCAAAAAAAGTTATTCACTTCCATAAATGTAAGGCTCATCACAAGTAATAGTTTCATGGGAAGACAAATGTCATCCACCTTTCCTCCTTCTTTGCTCCAGCTTTTATTGCTGAGCATGATGACATGCAGTACGGAATATCTCCCTCCCAACTTCTCATGCACTCAGAGCATCCTCACTGACAGGGCAGCAGAAGAAGCAGAAAATTCCTTGGCATTGTGCAAGTATTCTCTGTAACAACTAAAAACATCGGTGTGTTATCACCACTATTTTCATGAAAAAATCCAAAGCACAGTGTTGTATGAGCCTCTGTGAAGAAAAACATTGCCTAAACAATAAAAACAAACAAAAAAAAAATTATATTATGTTTGATATACTTTAATACTTCCTTATGTTGTTTCATTTTAGTTTTTTTTTTTTTTAACTTAGCTAAGTTTTTTCTTTGTCCCTTTCCACTGAACAGTATTTTAAAAACAAATCAATATTACTGTTTCACTCCTTGCAGAACAGATAAAATTAGCAGATAAATTCACATGCAAGGAAGGCTAAGACAACTGTTTTTGATAAGGGTTTCGTTGGCAATTTGTTAGACCATATATCTAACGTGAGAATATTGGTGTTATCTCTTATGTGGAAACTTGTAAGTTGGTTTAATTCTCTAGTTGATTGAAATAACTGATTAAAATAACATGCTGTCAGGTTGCTGTTCTTGGCATGGAAATATTTAAATATTTTCACAATAAATATTTAACCTATATGATTAAAATATAAGGCAGTCTCACTTTAATTTGCAGGGGAGGAAGGGAAGTGTTTACATATTTGCTCAAGTACCTTAAGACTACTAAAATGTACTAAAACTTGTGAGGAAATGTAGGATTTATTTATTTATTTATTATATCTTCCAGTGAAAAGGACATTCTGCATTGTTTACTTTTGTTAGAAAAATAAAAAATGAGGCTATATATGTGACATCAAGGTGTAATATTTGGCAGTGGCACCTGTTTGCATCAGATTGTATGTATTTTTCAGATATATCAGAAATAAATTTTTTGCAAGTATATAACAAGTGAGTATCCAGTTTAACTTTTGTGTGTGTGTGGTACTAATTTGAAGAAGTATATATTTTTTAAGAACTTTGTGATGTGTGTGCATGCAAAGTGCATAACACATTAGAATCCTGATCTCTAACTGAAGCTCTGAAGTTTCATTGCAATACAAAAAGAACATAATAAAAGTTTACATCTGTAGCTGGATAATATGAATTGAACTTCCCCTGAGAGTAAGCAGAATAGCCTGGCTTATGCACAATTTAAACTCAGATGGGTCAGAGAAGAATGAAAGCCAATCCTCAGTCTTTTTTAAGCCATATAATTAAATAAATATCAATTTACAGAGAATTTTGTTCATTATAATTTCTGAAGACTCTGTTTTTCTTATTATTCCTGCAGTGGGCTGGCACCACTTGCAGGGTTACAAAGCCCTGAGTTCTTCACAGTCCCTAGAATGATGCTGCCTGTGTGGTGCCTGTGCAGCTGTCCCCAGTGGTGTTGCTGTCCAACAGCATGACCCAGTGTGTCTCCTGCTCTGAGCTGGAAGTGGTGTCAAGTAATTTGTGTCAGTAAATGGAGTATCGAAGGGCTTGAGCTTTTGGTATGTCAGCAATGCTAAAACACTATTGTGCTGGAAAAAAAGGGGACAAAGGTTTTATCTCGACAGAATACGTAATCAGCAGAGCATCTCTAGGGACTAAATATAAATTTGGGTACAAGCAAATTTAGGCAACTTTAGAGTGATACTGTAGCACAGGTTAAAAAACACTCACTTAAATTTAAGAAGAGAGTGATTTTACCAAACAGGATCAGAGACCTTATTACGTTTAAATAGAGGGAACAGAAATGAAGAAATTGCCTTTCCAGAGCAGGTCAATGCTATACCTGGCCTGTCTGGCCCAATGGCATGAGTCTAACACTCTGTAGGGTGGCACAGAAAACTGCTGATGGGGCACTGAGAAAACGTTTGGTTTTTTTTTGTTTGTTTGTTTGTTTGTTTGTTTGTTTTTTGAGGCAGTTTCATCTGTCTGAGATGTTATATTTTTATTTAATGTTCTCAATTTATATGTGAGTGACAAATAATTTGTCAATGCTGTACAGAGGGCTGTAATAGTTTGTCCAGTGTACTTATGTCTGGTTAAGAAATGCTTTCTTACTAATAAGGAATTAAAAAAAAAAGAGTAAACTATTTGGTATCAATATTATATCTTTCTTATAAGGAATTAAACTTTGGGTCAGATGATGAGCCCGTTAACTTTCAGATAGTTTCGGTCAATGGATGGGCATGTTTGGAAGGAAATGTATACTTCATTTCAATTTTCTTACAAAGTTTAAACAAGATTTTCATCGAAGCTAATGAGTATAATACAGGAATCAAGATCCTGTGACACTGCAGCGAAATGAACATAATATATGAATCAAGATCCTCTGTGCATGTTAGAAAAAATATTTTTTCTGTTCTGCACAGAACATAATGAAATAACTTGCAAGAAAAATTAGCATATCACTTGCTATTTCAGACCTATGAAAGAAAGTTGTCATGAAGTTTAACATATGCTATTTTCTTAATGGATAATTTCACCTTACCTGTTTTGTATAATATGATGTATTTGAATATCAGTGTACAGAACCTCTACAGTTGTTAAAGAAAAAATACATTTTTTTTTTTTCACTTTCAAAAATTCCAGCTCCCAGTAAATATTTTGAGGGCATATATGTATATTTGTGTGTGTACTTATATTTTTTATGGTTGAAAGAAGCAACCTATTGGAAATCCAATAAAACTAAATGTGGTAGATGGAGGAAGGATTGGGAAAAAAATGATGAAGAAACAGACAGCTCTTTCTGTCTAGTGTCTATATGCATTATACAAATTGAATTAAAAATAAATGAAGAATGTCTACAGTCTGAAGTAAGTAATGTAAATTATTTTTTTATTGGCAGATGTTCTGTTGGCTTCATCATGATATGAGATATTAAGTTTTATGTTTTGTGTAGGGAAAAAAAAAAAAAAGTTTCCATAGCCATCTCGGAGCTGATCAGTAAAACTGGGAAAATCAGCTCCTAGCAGAGGACCAGGGCATGGTTACTCATGCTTTGAAAATAAAAGAAGGGGAGGAGCTTTATCAGAAAACCACAGGGGAAAAAAAAAAAAAAAAAAAAAAAAAAAAAAAAAAAAACACTTTGAGAACTGGATTTGCTGCTCATGCCATGGGGTGGCAGGTTTGGAAATATCATAGGTGACCATAGGTCACCATCTCTGCATGGTGTTTCCTACCCTGCACAGCCATGGCCTCCTGGAAATACTATAACCCTGTCTTCAACTGCTGTGGTCTGCCTTCCTCTACATTGCTCTTGATAAGGTTAAACAGTTAGATAGACAATTATATAAAGTGAATTATATAAATTTATTTGCTGTTATGTAGGTTGCCAGTCTCCATCTGTCTAGGAGAGAGAATCCTCTTTCGTTTGCTCAGGGATAAATTTATATACTTTCATCTCTGTATTTTCAAGTAAGAATTCTACCCATCGTTAGGCATATAGATTCTTAGGTGTGCAGTCAGTACAAGCTGATGTAATATTAAATGGTTCTCTTAAATTTCAAAAATCCATGTGCAAAATAACTTTAAACTTGTTCTCATAGTTAAACTGGAAGATTTGAAATCTTTATTTGTGGTTGGTGAAGGTAAGAATCATCATAACACCAACAATTATCCAATGTTTTTGTTAGTTCTTTTCTTCTTCTTCTTCTTCTTCTTCTTCTTCTTCTTCTTCTTCTTCTTCTTCTTCTTCTTCTTCTTCTTCTTCTTCTTCTTCTTCTTCTTCTTCTTCTTATTATTATTATTATTATTATTATTATTATTATTATTTGAGCATTCAAGTGATTTCTGGTGAACACCAAATTTTGGAATTCATTTTTTTACTAGTGTTTTAATTGACTTTAAATGTTACCTTAAGGTTAAGGTTGGGATATTAAGGCAAGACATTTGAATACAAAAAAAATTATGTTATTATTGGTTGTTTACATTGTTGTTGTTTTTAATGTAGTGCTTTCTGCCACTTTAATATTTATAAATAGATTTATTAATTACAAAGATATTTTTAAAATTACTTAAAAAAAAAAAAAAAAAAAAAAAAAAAGAGAGAGAGAGAGAGAGAGGGAAAATAAATAAATAGTGTACTTAGTTTTCCATGGAGAAATTTCCAGACTAAGCTTTGATCTGTGGGAGCCACTTACTGGAAAGAAGAGCCTGTCAGTACCTGTCCAGGCAGTCACTTTGTCCCTAGAGCTCATTTTACATTGTGTGCCCTTGGATAAGTCCAAGCTCTCCTTGGCTGTTTCATACTTCTATTCTAATTCTCTTCTTCCCCAGGAAAGTCTTGGTTTAACTCAGCAAGGATTGTTGAGGATTGTTCATTTTCTTTTCATTTTCTTAAGTATGCAAATACTTACTAGAGAGGGAGTTGTCTATTTTACTTGTCTGAATGTTAAGCAACTCCTTACATCTTTGAGTCATTTAATAAGCTTTAATAAGAAAATGTCTTTTATATTGAACCTCGTATTCCTAAAACAATCAATGCTCTAAAAAACATACAAGACACGATACATTAACAGGTATAAATGACAGCTGTTCATATCTGAACTGGTTTTTGAGACCACTCACAATGCTTTCGGTCATTTTGGGGTACATGATTTGAGATTTGGTTGATTATATTGAGTTTGGAGAATCACAGTGTTTTTGATTTGGTTTGGTTTGGTATTTTGCCTTTAAATGTTTTTATAACAAACTGAAGTTCTGAAAACAGAATATATATGCAAGTTAGGGCACTAGCTTTCAAACGTGACATATTTTTATTGACCTTTCATATTTCAACAACAAATTTTGAAACTGAAAAATTTTCATTATAAATGTTGAAGAAAGGTTTGACTTTAACATGTTGATTTGTGAAATCAGATTTTGTCTGCGGTAATCCATTAATCATACTTTCCAAGTTATTCTGAAATAAATTTCAGTGCTCTGGAATATTTATATAACAGGATATGACAGAATTTTTTCAGTTTGTCAGAAAATGTGATCTGTTACACTGTATAAATACTGGAGATTTTAATAATTGCTGTTCTGCATGTAATGTGTTTAAAAATATATAATTCATCTTTCTTGAATTGTCTATTAGATGCCTGAAGTCAGTTTGCTTCTAATTGAAATTGTAATGTGGTGGTAATTTGAAGCCACCAGGTTTCAGGATTTGATGTTAATAAGTGCACAAAGAAAAACAGACAATCAATCTAGTGAACCATTCAATTTCTTTTACATCAATATGGCAAATATATCCAAATGTGTACATAAGTATGCGTGTGTAAGTTTTAAAAAGAGAGAGTGAAAAAAATATATAAAAATATAAATATATATATATATATAGAACGGGCAAAAAGACAGAGAACAAGAGTGCCTGAGTGACACTCCACTATAATCTGCAGTTCATTCATCATTAAAAGGAAAGACAAGTGTATATTTTTCTCCAGCCATCTACAGATGATGTGTCCTTAGGGACCATAGTCAGATGTTATAGGTTAAAGCAGTCCCCAGGCTACACTATACCAAACACAGGTCAAAGCATCAGGAAAGTATGCTACTTCTTCAATTCTGGGAACAACAGTGGACAGAGATTTCTACTGAAACTGAAATGGTGTCCATCTGCTGTACCTGCCAGGCTCAAGCTGAAACCCAAAAGGAGGAGCCACAACCTCCCCAGGCAGATGCCTACAATCAAAAAGACCTCCCAGGGACTGAAAAGGCTGCCCAGAAATTCAGTTCCAGGGAACTCCAGAATCATAAAATCCCCATAGGTCATGAAAGCAGAGGTGGGTGTCATGGGTTCAAGTGTGCCCAGATGGATAAATTTTTCAAACAGGTGGCTATGTTACTAGAGGAGCTCACCAGGCAATGTAGCACCCATGAATCTGAACAGGAGATTGATAAATGTGTGTTGACATGGGCCAAGCAACAGCCCTGATTAAGTCCTAACAAGAGGAAGCTAAACAAACCTCAAGCCCTGAACCAACAAACTTAAATGACTCACAGAACAAGAGAGACTGGACCTGAGTCTCTGCTTGGAGCAGGAGGAGGAGTCTCCCCCTTGCCCTTGAAGTGCCCCCACATAACCAATATGATGCTCTAGGGCTGGAAGAAGGATACTATGTGAGTAATGGTAAAGACCTCAGAAAGGGCAACCATAAAAAGTTGGCTCATCTACTACCTGCATCAGAGCCAGTGCCACAAAAAAAGGCAGAAAGAGTGTTAATAATTGGAGACGTGTCTCTGAGAGGCACTGAAGCACCCATTTGCCACCTGAAGATAATCTCTCCAGAGAGGTTTGCATCCTGCCTGGTGTCTGCATTTGCTATATTACAAAAAGGCTGCCAAGCCTGGGGGATCTTAAAGACTACCATCCCTTCCTACTTTTTCACATAGGATCAAACAAAGCTTCAACTAGGAGACTCTGAAATACCAAAAGTTACTTTTGTGTCTTTTGTCCCTTGGAAAGATGTTGAAGGGTTCAGGAGTGCAAGTAGTATTCGCCATACTCCCAGTTGGAGACTGGAGTTCAAGAAGATGAACAGACCAAGTAAATGATTGTCTGTGTGGCTAGTGCCATGCTCAGGGTTTTGGTTTCTGTGATTAATTTTTAAGAGACCGGGTATGCTGACACTGGATGGGGTGCACCTGAACAGGTGGGGCACATATGTTCTCAGATGTAAGCTGGCTGGGCTTATTAACAGGGCTTTAAACTAGACGTGGTGGGGGAAGGGAATGTACCTCTGATTGAAGGAAGGAAACCTGAGAGCATTATCACTTTATGAAACAACCAGGAAATACATGTGAACTGTCCCAAAGCAATAAGGAAGGGTTCTTCTGGAAAAGTGATGGGACCAATGGCCCGGCAGTAGTGCCCCTATACAAGCACACACAGCACGGGAAACAACCAGGAGCAGCACTATCATGGAAATGTGTTGGGATGGATCACATAAGTGGTCCATCCACTTTTTTCAGAAGAGATAGGCAGGAAAGGAGGTGTGGAGGTGTTGCTTTCTATCTTGGGGAAGGGGCTGGTTGCTAAGAGATGCCTCTGAGAAATGGCTATGGCAGATTGAAAGCTTGTGGGCAAAATTTAAGGATGGGACCAATCAAGGACACCTTGTGGTTTGGGTCTACTACAGGCTGCCTGGAATTCTGTAAGGCCTTTTACACCATCACACATGACATCCTGATCTCCATATTGTAGTAATGTGGGTTTGAAAGGTAGACAATTCTGTAGATAAGGAAGTGGCTTGAAGGTTGCACCCAGTGTGTGGTGGTCAATGGCTCTATGGTGAGGTGGAAGCTGGTGATGAGTGGTGGCCCTTGGGGGTCTGTCCTGTGCCAGTACTGTTGAACATCTTTATCTACAGTATAGACAAAGGGATTGAGTACACCCTCAGCAAGTTTGCAGATGGCAATAAAGCTGAATGGTGCAGTTGATACAAGAGAAGAAAAGTAAGCCATCCAAAAGGACCTGCACAAGCTAGAGAAGTGGGCTCACATGAACCTTATGAGGTTCCAGGAGTCTAAGTGCAAGATGATGTGCCTGTGTCAGGGCAATCCCAGACAGGAGTACAGACTGGGAAAATAACTCATTAAGAGCATCCCTGCAGAGAGATACTTCTGAGTTTTCATAGACAAGAAGCTTGACATGAGCCAGCAGTCTGCACTTGCAGCCCAGAAGGCCAACTGCATCCTGGGCTGCATCAAACAAGAACTAGCCAGCAGGTCAAGGGTGGTGATTGTCCCCCCTCTATTCTGCTCTTCTGATGCCCCACTTGGAGTACTTCATCCACAACTGGGGGCACCAGCACAAGAATAATGTGGATCTGTCAGGATGGGTCCACTGAAAGGCCATGAAGTTGGACAGAGGGTTGGAGCTCCTCTTCTGTGAAGAAAGGCTGAGAGAGATGGGGCCCTTCATCCTGGAGAAGATAAGGCTCTAGGGTGACTTTATTGCAGCTTTCCAGTACTTAAAGGGGGCTTCTAAAAAAGATGGAGAGCAACCGTTTGCTTAGTCAGATAATGACAGGACAAGGGGAAATGGTTTTACACTCAAAGAGGGGAGATTTAGATTAGATCTCCCCTCCTTTAGATTAGGAGGAATTTCTTCACTCAGAGGGTGGTGAGGCACTAGAACAGATTGACCAGAGAAGCTGTGGATGCCCCATCTGTGGAGGTGTTCAAGATGATATTGGATTAGGTAATCTGATCTAGTAATCTGAGGATGGGTAATCTGATCTAGTGCATGGCGTCCCTGTCTACGGGAGGGAGATTGAAACTAGATGATCTATGAGGTCCCTTCCAACTCAAGCTGTTCTGATTCTATGATTCATTACTCTACATATTGCTATTGTTTAATAATGCAGTTATAGATAAGCCTTTTCAATTTCTTCAGGAGTACACACATCCTTAGCGTTAGTTCATTAACCATCTCCTAATTAGTCTCATTTTCAGGCTGTCTCTCAATTGAAATTGTACAAAAAAAAATGTTCATTAATGAAAACCTTGTTTTCTAAGCATCATAGCTTTGTTTTCTCACCAGCATTATACATAATTGGGATCCTATCTTGTCTTTGTAGTTTAAACAGATTTTTGATTCAAGACCATTAATACCAAAAAGTCTTTATATTTACCTTGTTAATAGCATAACAAAATGTAATTTATTTTGCATTTATTTTAAATATTATTGCAAATTAATTAGTTAATTGTAACATTTTTAACCACTGTGTGAATACATGCAAATATTATCTTTGAGTTGCAATTTGTTTTGATTTTAATAATTCAATTCTCCCCACATACTTCCAGTGTAAAAATTTGCCCGTATTTACAAACACCCAGGAAAGATATAAAAGCATTTTTTAAACAGTTACCTGACAATTTGGGAAAAATACTTATCTGTTATAACTGAAGGACAAAATGGCAAAGAAGTTGATGCCTGTAAGTGTCATAACTGGGAACACTTTAGAGGTTAGCTGAAGACATAAAAAGCAAACAAAACATGTTTGAGAAAAACAAAAGGAGAGGACATCAGTCAGATGCAACTCAGGTGAAGTTCAAATAAATGAATAAATAAATTCAAATAAATTCAAATAAATAAAAATAAATAAGTTCAAATAAATTCTCTCTTTTTTTTTTTTTTTTTTTTTTAGCTGACTTTTGTTTTGCTTGAGTGAGTGGTTATCCTGTTAATAACAAGTGTTTTTGTTGTGTTTTTTTTTATTTCCTCAAAGACTTGCTGAGAGAAAAAAAATAAAAATAAACAACAACAACAAAAGGAAACTGAAGAAGAAAAGGAAAAGGAAAAGTGGGGGGGGCGGGGAGGGAGGGAGGGAAAGAAAAATAAAGGAAAATAAATAAAGGAATGATGAAAGAAGGAAGAAGAATAGATGGACATAGGAAGAATGTGCTCTAGGTGGTCCTGCTTGGCAAGGTGGTTGGACTAGATGATCTTCAGAGGTCTCTTCCAACCTCAGCCATTCTGTGGTTATGTGATTCTGTGCTCAGCTGGAGATCTTAGAAAGGAGAATGGATTTCAGTTGGTACTGAGTTACCTGGTCCTGCACTTGGGGCACAACAACCCCAAGCAGAGCTACAGGCTGGGAGATGAGTGGTCAGAAAGCTGCCTGGGAGTGATGGTTGATAGTCAGTTGAATATGAGCAGGCAGTGTGCTCAGGTGGCAAGAAGGCCAACAGCATCCTGGTGTGTATAAAAAGCAGTGTGGCCAGCAGGACTAGGAAAGTGATTGTCCCCCTGTACTAAACTCTGGTGAGGCCACACTTCAAGTACTGTATTCAGTTTTTGGTCCCTTGCTACAAGAAGGACATGCAGGTGCTCGAGCGAGTCCAGAGACGGGCGACAAAGCTGGTGAGGGGTCTGGAGAACAAGTCTTACAAGGAGCAGCTGAGGGAGCTGGGTTTGTTCAGCCTGGAGGAGGCTCAGGGGCAACCTTATTGCCCTCTACAGGTCCCTTAAAGGAGGCTGTAGTGAGGTGGGGATTGATCTATTCACCCACATGCCCGGTGATAGGATGAGGGGGAATGGACTAAAGTTGCACCAGAGAAGGTTTAGGTTGGATATTAGGAAAAACTTCTTTACTGAGAGGATTGTTAGGCATTGGAATGGGCTGCCCAGGGAAGTGGTTGAGTCACCATCCCTGGAGGTCTTTAAAAGACGTTTAGATGTAGAGCTTAGTGATGGTTTAGAGGAGGACTTGTTAGTGCTAGGTCAGAGGTTGGATTAGGTGGTCTTGGAAGTCTCTTTCCAACCTAAGTGATTCTGTGATTCTGTGAAGTATCCAGACCACAGAGAGGAGAACTGATTTCTGTTGACCCTGATGTCTCAAGCAAGAGATTGTGGCTGCCTGGGAGAAGCCCAATTTCAACTGCTTCCTATTGATAGATCTCTTAAAAGAATACAAGGCTTGATATGCCTCTAAAGGGTGTGATTGGGCAGAAAGAAGTTAGTAATCTCTCGTCATTGTCGGTGTCAGAATTAGAGACTTGGCAAAAGAAAACAGAGTTAAGTGTGGGAAAGGAAAAGCTTTTATTTGTGGAGCTTTAGGAGCTGCCTTGATAGTGGTCCAAATGCATAAATGTACAGTGAAACAAGTAGAATGATAGGGTGCTGAGTCTCTCCAAGAATTATTACAGGATTTGCAGAAAGAACTAGCCTCTAAGAGGGAGAGATGGACACAAAAAAGCTTTTAGATGCCTAAAGGGTAACCAACAGATTGCTTGAAGAGTGCCTCTGTGAGGCTTTTGAAAGGGAAAGAACTCTGAGACTACAATTAGAGAGTGGGTAGGAAAGTAAACCATGATATTCTAGCCTAGCCAAGGAAGTTAATGATTGCTGAAAAGACTGTCCCACTGTATCTGTGGGAAGATTTGAAGAGCACAGATAACAGGAAGAATGTTAACCCCCAAATGAGACCTCTCATTAAAACAGTAAATTTTTGATGACCCAAAGGTAGAACCACCATTAACCACAAAAAAAAAAAAAAAATAAAAAAAAAAAAAAAAAATCCTAAACTGTCACAGAATTAGCTAAATTGCATGAAAAAAAAAAAAAAAAAATACACCCATCAAGCACAGGAAACTGAAACTGAGTATTTGTGACAAGTTTCTCTAACAGGGAAGGGTGGGGGTGGAGGGGGGGGAGAATCGGGGAGAAGGGTGGTCACAAGTTAACGGAAGAAGAAGCTCAAGGATATTGAGGCCCAGGAGGATTCTTAACAGTGGAAGATAAATGGAGATTATGGTCATTAACCCTGTGGTGTTGGGCCACAGGCCTAGAAGCTTTTGAATGAGGAGACCCCTAGTCATTCCCACTCCAGGGATAACTCAATTAACTGAGAGTCTGCAGAAAGCAGCCTGCCTGTAATTAATGCACACTAGAGAGCTGGACCGAAACCAACCCTCACTGGTGCTGCTGTTTGCTTACCAAGGTAGGATGACTACCCTGACAAGAGGGCTGCCAGACTCCTTGAAGATTTATGTCGAGCAATTGCAAAACAGATTAAGAATAGGTAGGGTGAATTGATCTGTGGTGGAACACCGGAGCTTACATGGGGGGTGTTAGCTCAAGAGTTAATCAATTATGGGTGAAGCATGGGAGGCATGAGAGGAAAAGGAGAAGTCAAAGCTCAAGTCCACTGAGCAGAAGTTGATGACACTCTCTGATGATTTAAAGACAAAGTGAATGTAGGAGGATTCTTGAGGAACAAAGTTTGCAAAGAAGGCGTTAATAAAAGTATTCCAAAAGAGCTGATGGATGAGAGAAGCCTGAAGGCTATCAAAAGGGACTTCAGGGGACTGGGGTGGTTAGTGGATGGAGTGGATGTACAGGTGGTGTTTTTTCTCCATGCCTTCAATGGTAGGGAGGGATACTGAGCAGACCTGAAAGGCCCAGATGATTAACACATGGCTGAGATGCTGGTGTCATCACTGGAATTCATTTTTTGTGTGTATGTGTGTGTTGTTTTGTATGTTTTTTTGTTTGTTTTTTAATCACAGGGATTTTTACTTGGCATCTGGCCTGATGGCTGCCAGTGGGTCTCACCTGTCCCAAAGGACAAAACGGACTCTAGCCCAGGAGATGTCAGGGTTCAATGAGAGGGCTTTAAAATAGGTATGAAGGGGATGGGGGGGAGTGGGAGGGGGAAATGAGGCTAGATAGAGAGGAGCCCTGGGGAGAAGTCCCAAGATTGAGGGTGAGGGCAATGGTGCAACTTAAGTGCATCTACACCAATGCATGCAGCATGCTCAACAAACAGGAGGAGCTGGAAGCCATTGTGTGGCAGGAAAACTATGATCTAGTTGTGATCACTCTAATGTGGTGTGACCACTCCCATGACTGCAGTGCTGCAATGGATGGCTACAAGAAGGGACAGGCAACTGAGGAGGGGTGGTGGTGTGGCTTTCTATATTAGAGAGTATTTTGATGCTGTTGAGATTGGGTTTGGGAGTGAAAAGCTAGAGTCCTTATGGATGATCAGGGGGTTGGCCAACAGGGCGGACATCTTGGTGAGGGTCTGTTATAGACCACCAAACCAGGATGAAGAGAGGAATGAGGCATTCTATAAGCAGCTCTTGGAAGTCACTCAATCACCAACACTTGTCCTCATGGGGGACTTTAACGTCACATATACTGGAAATTCAATACAGCCCTGAGGAAGTAGTCTTGAAAGTTCCTGTAGCGCATGGAAGACAGCTTCCTGAGGCATCTGTTTATTGAGTCTGCCAGAGGGGGTGCCCCTCTAGACCTGCTGTTTATGAATAGAGAAGGACTGGTGGGAGATGTGGTGGTAGGAAGTTGGCTTGGATAGAGTGACCATGAAATGGTAGAGTTCTCTATTCTTGGTGAAGTCAGGAGGGGCATTAGTAAAAGTGATACCTTGGACTTTCAGAGGGCAGACTGAATCGTTCAGGACACTGGTAGGGAGGGTCCCTTAGAAGTCAGTCCTGATTGCCAGAGGAGTCCAGGAAGTCTGGATGCTTCTCAAAAAGTCTTAAAGGCGCAGGTACAGGCTTTCCCCAGTAGGTGGGCTGGTGGGGAAGACCATCATGGCTGAACAGAGAAATTTTGCTGTGTTTCCAGGAGAAAAAGAGAGTTTATTTCTGGTGGAAGAAGGGGCAGGAAGCTCTGGGAAATTGCCAGCATACTCAGAGAATAAATCAGGAAAGCAGAAGCCCAACATGAGCTCAACCTGGCCACTATGGTCAAGTACAACATTTTTTTTTTTTTTTTTAATGTTTTATATTTGTATATAAAAGTTTTTATTATTTTATATTATTTGGAACAAAGAGGGCCAATGAGAATATCTATGCTTTACTGGACACAGGGGGAACATGACTACTGATGATAAGAAAAAGGCTGAGGTTCTAAATGCTGTCTTTACATCTGTCTTTACTAGCCAGACCACTTATTCTCAGGGTACTATACCTCCCAAACCTGGAAATCTGGGATGCGGAGCAGAAGAAACCTCCCACAGTTCAGGTAGAAACAGTTAGAGACCTGCTGCTTCACCCAGACTGTCACAAACATGTGGGTTCAGATGGGATCCACCCAAGAGTGCTGAGGGAGTTGGTACATGTAATTTCTGGTCTGCTTTCCATCATCTAACAGCGGTAATGGTCATCCAGAGAGATCCCGGATGACTGGAGACTTAGTAATGTGATGCCCATCTATAAGAAAGGTCATAAGGAGGACCCAGGGAACAACAGGCCTGTCTGCCTGACCTCAGTGCCAGGAAAAGTGATAGAAAAGGTTGTCATGAATGCAATCATGCAGCATATGCAGGACAACTGGGGGATCAGGCCTAGTCAGCATGGGTTCATGAAAGACAAGTCCTACCTGAGCAACCTCATCTCCTTCTATGACTAGGTGACCCTCCTGGTGGAGGTCATAGTATCGCATAGTATCCTCTTGGAGAAGCTGGCAGCCCATGGCTTGGACAAGTACAGTCTGCTGCTGGACATCTGTGGTGGTTTTACCATGCTATGCAGCTAAACACCACAACCACTCTCTCAATCACCCTCCTTAGATGAGGAGGGGAAGAAGTAAAGTAAAGAACAACTCGTGGGTTGAGATAAGGATAATTTAATTAGAGGGGAAAAAAATACTAATAATTATTAAGGAGAGATTATTATTAACCAAACAATTTAACTAAAGGAAAAAAAAAAAAAAACACAAAACAAAACAAAACAAAGAAACAAAAAGGCTACATGGAAGTGCAGAGGAAAGAAATTACTCTCTACTTCCCACAAATGAGCGATGATTGACCACGTCCTTGAAGCAAGGCCTCAATGCACGCAGCCGGTGTTCCAGAGGAGGACCGACGTTTTCACGAGAGCCCACCCCTCCCCTCTTCTTCCTCTTTCCTCCTTTTATTGCTGAGTGTGACATCACATGGTATGGAATATCCCTTTGATTGGTTTACATCAGCTGCCTTGGTGATGTTTCTTTTCAGATTGAGTAGGGTTTTACAGTCAATAGATTGTCTATATATATATATGGCAGAGAGGACCTGAGGGACCCACAATGCCCTCAATTTTACTCAAGGAGCTTTAAGGATGTGGAAAAACATTAAATTTAGGAGAAAGGATTATTTGTAATAAATATATTATTGCAAGAAGCCAAAAATATCATACAGCAACAGAAAATTATATTGAAGATACCCTTCCAAGTTCTTAAGACGGTACTTGCTGGGACACCACCCCCTCTGGGAGTGGCTCAACCAAGAAACAGGAAGGAAGTAGTATGCCCAGTTAGCTCATTGTTGCCATATCTACCAAGCAGAGGAGAGGCCTGTGAAATTACTCAAGATTCAAAAACCTGCACTGGAACAACCAGAGAAAATAATTTTGTCTACCACTATCCAGGTAGCTCCTCTTTTTCAATTGCACATGAATAATGCATGGCTTATGGATGCCTTTGATGATTCTGTGAATTTAATTATTGACAAATGCCCTCTTCATCTAGATATTTATATGACCAGTAAGGAATTGAAAGAAAGAAAAAAAGAGGGAGAGAAAGAGGGAGAGAAAGAAAGAGAGAGAGAAAGAGAGAAAGAAAGAGAGAAAGAAAGAGAGAAAGAAAGAAAGAAAGAAAGAAAGAAAGAAAGAAAGAAAGAAAGAAAGAAAGAAAGAAAGAAAGAAAGAAGAGAGAAAGAACAAAAAAAATGAATCAAGATTTCTAATAAAAGTTTTATAACTGAAATATTTTTCCTCACAATAAGCAGTGATAGCCTTTAGGAAGTGATGATTAAAAACATCACATGGTTTGATATATAACCAATATAGAAGAGACATAATATTTCTGTGACAGAGTTCAGTGTGTGAAAACTATGTTGAAGATCTGGACATTTTTAGAGGGTTTTTGTGATAGTTCTTTAGCATAGCAAGCTTTGCTGCGGGAGGCATAATTGGAATGGAGAGGGTGATAACAAAAGCTACTCCCTCTCGACTTTCTCGAACGGGTCCAGGATGGAGGTGCGGCCTCACGAAGACAGAGTAGAGGGGGGAAACCAACTCCTTTCTGCTGGTCACACCTCTTTTGATACAGGCCAGGAGGCACTTGGCCTTATGGACTGTAAGCCTGCACTGCTGGCTCATGTTGAGGCTTTTGTACACCAGAACCCCCAAGTGCTTCTCTGCAGTGCTGCTCTTAATAAGTTCTTCTCCCAGTCTGTCCTCATGTCTGGGATTGCTGTGACTCTAGTGCAGAACCTTGCACTTGGACTTGTTGAACCTCATGCCGTTCAAATGGGTGCACTTCTCCAGCCTGTCCAGGTCCCTTTGAATGGCATCTTTTCCTTCTTTGGTATCAATCACACAACTTAGTTTACTGTCGTCTGCAAACTTGCTGAGGGTGCACTCAATCCCATTGTCTATGTCACTAAAGAAAATAGTGAAAAGCACTGGCCCTAAGACAGATCCCTGGGGGACACTGCTTGTTACCAGTCTCTACCTACACATAGAACCATTGACCACTGCTCTCTGGGTGCAGCCTTTGAGCCAATTCCTTATCCAGCAGATGGTCCACCATTCATATCTGTATCTTTCCAATTTATAGATTAAGATGTTTTGTGGGACCATGTTAAAAGCCTTACGGAAGTCCAAGTAGATTACATCAGTTGGTCTGCACTTGTCAGCTGATGCAGTCACTCCATCATAGAAGGCCACCAGATTGGTCAGGCATGATTTACCCTTGGTAAAGTCATGCTGGCTGTCTTGGATTACCTCCTTGTCCTATATGTGCCTTAACATTACCTCCAGGAGGACCCATTGCATGATCTTGTCAGGCACAGAGGAGAGGCTCCCTGGTCTGTAGTGTTCCAGGTCTTCCTTTCTACCCTTTTTCAAAATGGGAGTGATATTTCCTTTTCCAGTCACCAGGGACTTTGCCTAACTGCCTTGAGTTTTAAAATATGATGGAGTCATATCGCTTGGCGACTATGTCAGCCAATTCCCTCAGGACCTTAGGAGGCATATTAGGGCCCATAGACATGTAGTTGGTAAGTTGCATCAGGAAGTCCTGAACTTGATCTTTGCTTATGGGAGGGACTCTGCACCCCCAGCCCCCATTTAGAGGTTCAGGGACACAAGAGTTGTGGGAAGCCTGACCAGTAGTGAAGAACAAGGCAAAGAAGTTGTTAAGTACCTCTGCCATCTCCACATCTGTTGTTACTATTTCTCTCTTAATTTGTCAGAGGTGATACACTCTCATTAGTCTTTATTTTGTGGCCAATGTACCTGTAGAACCCCTTCTTGTTATTCTCTGCATCCCTTGCCAAGTTTAGTTCTGTCAGTGCCCTAGCTTTCCTGATCCCATCCCCTCACATTTGGACTGTGTTTATCTGCTCTTCCCAGGGCACACAACCCTATTTCCACTGTCTGTGCATTTCATTCTTTTGCCTAACTTTTACCAGCAAATGCTTATTCAACAATGCCGGTTTACTACCTTCCCTGCTTGATTTATTACATATGGGAATAGAGAGTTTTTGCACTCCAGGGAAAATATCTTTAAAGTGTTGCCAGCTCTGATCAGATCCACTGTCCTAAAGACTTTATCCCATAGGATGTAATGCACTAATTCTTTCAACAGCTGGAAGTTCGCTCTTCTGAAGTTCAAGGTCCTGACTTTGCTCTTAGCCAGGCCCATATCCCTCGAGATAACAAACTAAAACAGGGAATGGACACTGCAGCCTAGACTTCTTCCAAGTATTGGTGAGCACCAGGTCCAGTACCGCTTCTCCTCTAGTTGGTTTGTCTAATACCTGGGTGAGGAAGTTGTCCTCAGTGGACTCTATGAGTCTCCTGGATTGCTGACTTCCCACCACATGGCTTTCCCAGCAAACATCCATGTTGTTGAAATCCTCCACGAGTATGACACCTTGTGAGTGCAATACTTCTTGTAGTTGGAACAAGAAAGCCACATCAACTGACTCCTCCTGATCAGGTTGCCTGTAGTAGACCCCAACCACTAGCTATCCTTTGTTGGTCCTGTCCTTAATTTTCACCCACCCTTAATTTTCTCTCAGCCTCTTGGCTGTTTCTCAGAGGGAAGTCTTCACAATCTCAGCTTTGTCCCAGAGACCACTAACTGTCACCAGCGTGGTTCAGCTCTGGGCCTTTCCTAAGAAACTAGAGAAAATTGTGGCACAGTATGCATTTTCCTTTAGAAAAGAAGTTGTTGCAGGGGATTTCTGACACTTTCTTTTTTTAAATAAATTATTTTTCAATATGTACTTGAATTTGAACTTCAGTCATGTCAAAGCACAGCAATTGCTGGTAAATATTGAAGCACTTGTACAGTTGTTTATACTTAGAAGGAATTGCCTGCTAAATAGGATCTCCACTAATGATCTATAATGAAAATGGAAGCAAGGGTTTTTTGTTGTTGTTTTGTTTTGTTTTGTTTTGTTTTGTTTTTATAATCGGAAGAAGTACACAAATTAACAAGATTCTAGATAGCTAATTATTGTTTATTGCTCTTTTGGGAAGAGTATCATTTTGGTGAGTTGTCTGAGTATAAAGACTTATGCTAATTAGTTTCTATTTTCACTTTCACCTGGGATTTATCTGGATTCCCTAGAATTACATTTACTTTGAGGAAATTTCTTTGATATGTACCCTGCTTAAAATCAATGGAAAGGCTTCCAATATATATTCCTGAGAAAGTAGGTCTGAACAATGGCTTTATTAATTCCAATAGTTCTGGAAATTAGGGTTAGACTTAGATAATACTCACCTGAAAACAAGTAGTCAGATTTCAGGAAATGTATTTTATAATTAATTTATAAATTCATGAAGTAGTTTAGGTACATTATCCACCTCCCAGACAGAATAGGACCAACTTCTACAACATTGCTCAAGGCTTCAGTTGGTTGATGTTTCAATATCACCAAGGAGTGGGATTCCCCTGTCTGTCTATGCAGCCCTCAGCAGTGGTTTGACTATCATGAGTGCAAAACATTTCTAATGTCAAACTGGAATTTCCAGTGCTTCTACCTCGCTTTCCACCAATGCATACCCCAAGCTTTGAATTTTCTGAACCTTCCTTCCTACAGCAGTAATTTTCCTCCCTGACCTTCCTTTTTTTCTGAATGAGGAAGGAATGAGAAAGGCTTTCTTCACTGCCTCAGCCTCTCCTTGTTTGACACATGCTGGAGCTCCCATCTATTACTTTCACTTAAATAACCCCCCCCCCAAAAGTGAGTTTAGTATCATCCAAAGCTGATAGCAAAAGCAGAAAGATGATTTTAGATGATACTGAACATAATACTTATATGGTCCTGCAAGGAATTGCAAACTTTTTTTTTTCTTTTTTTTTTTTTTCACAGAAATAAAGGAGAAATAAAATTAAATACTAATATTTAACATTGGTGTGTGTGTGTGTGTGTGTGTGTGAATGGGGGGAAGTTAATTTTGGCACTGCTCTCATTTGGCAGGATGTAAATGCACTATTTAGAGGAATAGAAAGTACAAAAAAGATTTATGTTGCATTATTCTTCCAGGTTGTTATTTTTATTTAAATAAACTGGCACAAAAAAATTGATCCAGTGCTGACAGAGTTCAAGAAAAGGACTTTAAGGATTAAGTTCTTTTAGGTTTTGAAAGAAAGAGAAGTAGCACAGCCATCATTGTAACGGCAAACAAACAAACAAAAAAAAAATCATAAAAAATCTTTTTTCTAATTTTAAAAGAAAAGACTTGAATAAGAAACTCAAGATGTGAAAAGAGGAGCTTACAATCCAGCTTTCCAGTTTCACTAACATACGTGGAACAAGGTCTTGGGAGCATTGCAAATAACATCAAATCCGGTTAAATAGAATCACAGAAATGTAGAATGGTTTGTACTGAAAGAGACCTTAAAGATCATCTGATTCCAATGCCCCTGACCTGGGCAGGGGCACCTTCTATTAGACCAGGTGCTCAAAGCCCCAGCCTGGCCTTGTATATGTCCAGGCATGGGACATCCACAAGTTCTCTAGACAACCTGTTCAAATGTGTCAACATGCTTTGAATAAATAATTTATTTCTTATCTCAGTCTACCCTTTTTTAGTTTAAAACCATTACTCCTTGTCCTATCACTACACTCTCCGAGAAAGAGTTCTTCCACAGCTTTCTTGTAGGCCTCCTTTAGATGTTGGAAGATCACTATAAGGTCTCAATGGACCTTCCCTTCTCCAGGATGAACAACCCCAACTGTCTCAGCCTGTTTTCATAGGAGAAGTGCTCCAGCCTTTTAAGCATCCTTGTGGCCGTCTTCTGGACTCATTCTAGTACACCCATGTCCTTCTTATATTTGGGGCCCCACCACTGAACACAGTATTCCAGGTGGGATCTCACAAGAACAGAGTAGACAGGGAGAATCACTTTCCTCAATGTGCTGGCCATGCTTCTTTTGATGAAGCCCAGGATACAGTGACTTTCTGGGCTGCGGGTGCACATTCTCTGTTCATGTCGAGCTTCTTGTCAACTAATACTCTCAGGTCCTTCTTATCAGATCTGCCCTTAATCCATTCTCCATACAGCCTGTATTTATGCTTGGGATTGTCGCAGCCCAGATATAGGACCTTTCACTTGGCCTTATTGAAAAGGCCCTCCTCTCCTGCTTGGTGAGGTCCCTCTGGATGGCATTCTCTCCAGGGAATGTTTCTAGGGATGATATTTTGCCTGACAGTGTTTAAAATTTGTGATTGATTTCACTGGGACACATCGTTTGGAATAGGTAAGATGTTCAGTTAACTTCACACTTGACTTGCAGCATCCTAAGTAATGATTTCTGTTCTGAATTGTTACTTTTTGTGAGAATTAAGGCAGATGAACATCGCTGTTTTTGCTGTTCATATGTACATAAATTAATTACAGCTTTTCAACTGAAACCTGCTAAAGTGATTTTTCATATCTCCTTTTGAGCACTAGCTATATGGAGTTTTTAAATCATTTACAAACAAACACTTTATGGGTATTCATTACCAACCAAATTGTAATTACAATTAATTACAATTAAAACAAAAGATTTATAAATCTTTTTTTTTAGTATCCAGCAAAGTATCCAGCAAAACAAAAGATTTATAAATAGCTCCAAGAGTTCCATCTTCCAAGAAAATGCACTTCTACGTGGTCATTGAACCTTTCACTGTGTAATAATTTTATGCGTATGTTGTGATCTTCATTTATCCATTGAAAACTATGATGCACATTTTGCAAATAAAAAAAGTGTACAGTGTGGGATTCTACCACCTATCTTAAATTTTGGATTGTTAATTAGTAATGCTGTGCATTTCTTCTATACCACTGGGCTTGCCAAGGTTAGTGAAATAAAGGACTGCCGACTGAGTGATGATTTTTATTTTTTTTTAATTACATAAGCTCAGACATGCAAATTATGTTCCTTAATTGCAAGCTGGAAGGATCAAATAAAGTTTTGGAAGTCAAGAGAATAATGAGAAGTGCTATTACTGTTAGTACAGGGAAAATAAATGAAATTTATTATAAGCTAAAAATGAATTTTATAAATCTCAGAAATATTCACACAAGGAAAGACTGCAATAATTTTCATATTTTTGCATCTAGTATCACTTTTAGTTTTATCTATTTTTTCTTTCAGTATAATTTTTAGGAACTGTATACTGATAATAATTTTTACCTTAACCTCTCTAGAATATATTCGCATGATTTTGACAGGTAGTATTTATGACAACTATGGTAGTAACTTCTTAGTCTATACGAGGACAATTTGAAAATGAAAATGCTTTTTAAAAATGAATGAAAAGCATTGCATTTTTAGTTTAAGAAACTAAAACTGATGTGATTTTTTTTCCCTATTATTGTTTGGAAACGTAGAAACAAGACAACCAAAAAAAACTTTACTTATGTGTGCTCTTATGCCTATGCAAGTACTTCATCAGAAGTATCCAGCAATACACGATAATCTAACTACCGTTATGTGGATGTATCTTTCTAAATACTAAACGAATTACAGATGGAAAAGATACCTTAAGTACTCTAAGATTGGAATTCACTGATGTTTCTTGATTATAAAAATACTAATTTATTTTTGTACATTGTTTATTTAAAATATATATATTAGGTAGCAATACCTACAGATTAAAAGCTATAAATAAATAAATAAAGACAACTAATATATTTTCTTAAAAACTAAGGTTTTCTTTTTCCTTATTAGATTTCTCATTTCCTTGGCTAGATCTAAGGAATTTCGAACTCAGGCTTTCAAATATGTTTCAAAATATATATTTTTTCATATTTCTAACCTTCTTTCCACCACAACACGTGTGTGGGACCAAAGGTCCAGGGTTTGCAGCTGACAAGTATCGACACAATAGCCAATACACGCAAAGCAGTTTATTACTACTCCAAATGTGGATGGCCCCAAAAGCTGCAGGGTAAGCCCTGGGAAAACTGCCAGGACAAGGAGAACAATGTCCTATGGAGCATTGACCTGTGGATCCTACTTGAAGAGGCAGCACTTTTCTAATAAGGGTTCATGCATGGTCACAGAAAGCAGCTCAGTGGGATCACCCTTATGGCAGCCACTCCACGTGATTAGGTTCCATGTCAGGGACACTTCATATGGAAACATGATCTTTGGCCAAGCATGAGATGGCTGGATATTTGAAATATACAAGAAATGGTGATTAGTGAGAACAGCCTTTAACTGATCACCTAACTCCTTGCAGTATCTTGCTCAATGGCCCATACACTGCATTCTTGCTGCAGTGTTTGAAAACATTTTTATCTGCCATTAGTAAAAAAGCAATTGGAAAAGAATCAAGAATATACAACCATAATTAAGAAAAAAAAATCTTTGAAAAAGCATCATAAATTCAGCAGCCTAATTTCAGCAAGCTTTCTTTGTTCTAGCTTTATTTCAAAGGAAGTTAGCAAGCAGTTTTGTCAGTCCACATGGTCAGTTGTTCACAGCCAACTTAAAACATTTCTTAAATCATGAACTCATGAGAGGTGAGTTCTATGATATGCAGCTTTTTAATAATATACTCTAATAAGATTTGTGATTACTAACATTTCATTGTATTTCCAGTGCTGACTGCAAAACATTGGTTGTTCAGACACAAAGAATTGTATTTTCAGATATTAGTATGCTGCATTTGAAACAGTCAAAACTTTTATTAATAAAGTGTCATAAAGTAACTGTAAAGATTCTTTTTCAGTATTGAGTTTCTGTTTGCTCAAAAGTCAATTAAGAATAGATTCATTTTACTTATTTTAATTTGGCATCAGCAATTAATTCTGTCCCACGTTCTGTCCCCACAGAGTAATTCAGAAATTGTGACTTCACTGTGACAAAACCAAAATTAGCTTAAATCTGAAATAATATGATATATTGCATACATCTATAATATTCACAGACATGGAAACATCTTCTGACTTTCTGCAGCATACACTCAGTACTCCCAGGTATTACAACCACTCCTTGATAAACGATTTTAGGTCTACTGTGACATTTTCTGCTGGAGTCTGGAGTCTCTGTGTCTGACTTTTAAAAGACATCTTTGTTAAAGACATACAGGACCAGCTGGTTTGTTCAAGATCACTTCAGATAAATCAGTGTTCTATTCTGCTGTTACTCTGTATCATCTGTATCATCTATTTGGAAGACTAATTAAGTGCAACAGAATAGTTGTATTAGCTTTAGCTTCATCTTTGCTTATGAATCTTCTATTTCCATCCCTACAATTTTGTTTTGCCTTCATGCTGGACAAATCAGAGTGAAGACAAGATAAACTGGCTTAAACAGCTGGACTTTAATATCAGTTATCATTTTTAATAGTCTACAATAATAACTGAGTAGAGGTCTTTAATATGTGGCCTTTTTTTTTTTTTCTCTCTACTATCAATCCTCAGTTCAATGCTGACACCCTGGTGTTTTGCCCTAAAAATAAAATAAAATAAAATAAATGTATAAAGGGGATCTGTCTCCTTATCCTATCACATTAAGATTTCTGGACTTCTTTTCTGGACTTTTCCTTTTTTTTTTTTTTTTTTTTTTTTTTTCCTCCAAGGGGTAGGAGTTAACAGCCTCAGAAGGCTGTTTCCAAGTTTGTTTACCAGAAATCTAGACCCCCATCCCCACTTAGTAGAAAAAAATACCTGGCTACTGCATCTGATCTCCAATGATTCATGTATCTCCTAGTTTTATCAACTCATGAAGACATACCAGCTCTCTGTCATACCCTGTAGCATTTTAGGGCACTTCTATTACCTTTCACTTTACCTGTTATCGTAAATTTCTTTTTATGTCTGTATTGTGAAGCTTTTCTTTTAAATAGAAACATTGATGGGGTATTTTTTGTTTGTTTGTATGAGATAGGTTCTAAAAACAGGGTGAATGAATCTTCACACAAATAAATTAAAATTTTAAGACAAAATATTATTCTGTATATTAGAGTGGGTTTAAACTATTTAACTTTCAAACCACATTTCCTTGCTCTCTAATTACTGTTGAATTTCTGAATAATTGGAGTAGTTACTCCTTAGAATTTTAACATTTCTGGTAATTGAGCAAGAATTAGGGAGAAAAAAGATAAAGAATGGGAAAAAAATGATAAAAGAGGTGTAGCAACAAAAGTAGCAATAAATCTATTCGTTTATAGCTTGCTGGTACTAGCTCTGGATTAAAAGAAAAGAAACAGAATCTCTTTTTTTTTTTTTAAATTTAACTTAGACCTTCATTTTCATTAGATTACACTCTGAAAAATGCAATTATACTACTTTTAACTTGTAAGCAAGACACAATATAAGTGTTCAAGTTTACTTAGCATGAATAAAAGTTATCATAAAAATATTTTTATTCTGCTTTTTAACAAGCTGTTGTACAGACAATTCATTTTGCTATGTTATGTTATGTTATGTTATGTTAGTCATTCATTTCATTTCATTTCATTTCATTTCATTTCATTTCATACAAGTGTATGAGGATATAGGTTTCAGAGGTCATTTCCCCTTCCTCTCCCACCTGAATTCATGCGTGTTAGATTTAAATTGTGCTCAGGAAAAACTGTTTTTAAAATGAGAAGTAATTTTTCAGTTCCCTTCCAAGATTTCAAATAATAGTTTATGAAAAGGGGAAAAGGAGGAAAGGAGAAAAAAGGAAAAGGGAGAAAGGGGAGAAAGGGAAGGAAAGGGAAGGAAGGAAAAAGGGGGAAAAGGGGAAAAGTAAAGAGAAGAGGGAAAATGAAAGGAGGAAAGGGGAAAGGAAAGAAGAGAACAGGGGAACAAGGGTATCCCCTTCCTTGAAGAGGAAGGGGGGAAAAGATGGAGAGGGAAAGGGAGAGAGGGGAAAGGGGAAAATGGGGGAAAGAGAAAAAGGGGGGGGGAAGAAAAAAAAAAAGAGGGAAAAAAAGGAAAAATAGAAAAGCTCTCTATAAGAATTCAGAAATTTATAGAATGGTGGTCAAAACTTATGGGCTTTGTGATAGGAGTTAAAATAATCCTCAATAATTTGTTTTCAAATGTATGTCATATTTCTAAATATTCATATATTTCTAAACTTGCTGATGAATGATTTCCTAAGATATTGCGATTTTAACTAAGTTTCCAATTCGTCACATTAACTGCTTTCTCTGTGTTTGTGGATATGTGTAACACACTTTATCTTAAGAAAACTTGCCTTTTAAGAGAAGTGCTTTGTGGTGGAATGACTGAATAGTACATTTATTTCCTAAAATTTTAACTGTTAAACATATGTGTTTTCTTAAATTTTCTCACTTCTTCCTTCTTAAAAGTAAGGAAAAACATCTTCCAACATGAATTTTGTAATGCAGAACTTCTAAGAAGCGAGACCGTAAAAGCTTCTTCCAGTCTGAATGTTAACTTAATTTCCACTACCTGTACAGACAGCAATCTTAAAAACTTAATATTCTATAACTGCTTGCAGGATAATTTGCTTTTTTTGTGGACTACAAACCTCTACACTGGAATGTATTTTAAGTACAGAAGTATGGAAAGTACAGAAAACACACAAAGAACAAAGGTTAAAGATCTGTGAGCTTATCTGATGAAATAGCAACATTGCAAATTTTTAAAGTATTATATTTGACAGGAAATTGAGCAATGTATGAGGTAAAATTCCTATTAAAAGTATATCCAAGATACATTTTTTTAGGTTCAGGTATTCCTGAAACTTGGAGGATGGTTGTACACAGCAAGAATCTGGGCTGAAACTTATAGAGGGTTTTACTTTTTACACCAAAGAGATTATTTGCACCTTTTTGATTAAACTTGTAGGTGATACAGGTACATACAGCAACAATGATGAATATATGCAGTGTCCAAACATGTTAATTTTAACTACATTGGTTGCACTCCAGAGGGTCAGATACTCCTGTTCTTGACATTCACCACCACGTTACTTAAAGCTGTGTGGAGTTCAAAATCCAGTTTCATCAAGTCTTTAGGGACATTGGATATACTAATCTCAGGATCCAATGACACTAGTCTCCCATTTAATATTCAGCGTTACAAAGTGAGCTATAAAGCACCCCACAGATACGTACATGAACTCACTTTTAAGTTCCAAAATTGATTCATTAATACATTTTTTAAAGAAGGGGACGGACTCTTTATAATAATTCTGACTGTATTGAATTCCATAACATCATTTGATTTTGACTAATAACTAAACTAGAGAATTATTAGAAATTGAACAAAAAAAAAAATGAAAATGAGGAAAAAAAAAAAAGAAAAACAGAAAAACAGAAAAAGGAACGATTTGTCTTAGGTTATCATACATCCCAAAGATAAGCTCTTACAGAGCTGTTATCCTCTCTTGTACTCTTGTACTCTATAAACTAACTTCAGTTATGCATATATGTATTAAGTTATGTTTGTATATGTATATTTCTGTTTATTACAGTAAGTAACTGATGCTTGGGGTTAATGTTAAGTGGAATCTGTCTTGACAAGTCAACATACTGTCCCTCTTCTCTTGGGTTGTCATTTCAACATTAACTTCTACAAATAAGATTTGGTGAATTACTATTTAAACAGGCAAGTGTAGGTGAAAAAATAAACAATGTTTAGGTTCCATACACTTAAAAAAATTCTGGCCACATCTGCTTTTGTATAAGCAAAACTCACCATTTTTAACCATGTTTTTAAGTATTTTTTAACCATGCCTTTAAGTAAAGTTTCCATGTATATTATAAAAAGATAAGACATGTCCTAATATTCTAAATTTAAATGCATTAGGAAATCACAATGTTCCTGTAACCGTGAAGAAGATGGAGGGAATTTACACAAATAGAAGCAGGGGAAGAGTTTGGTGGTTGTCATGGTTCTGCTCGAGTGGGCAGCCGAGCTCCACCACAGCCGCTCTCTCACTCCCCCTCCTCAAAGAGGAATGGGGAGAAAATATGTGAAAAGGGCTCAAGGGTTGAGATAAGGACACGAAAATCACACAATAATTATTGTAATGGGCAAAACAGACTCAGCATAAGAAGATAGTAAGATTTATTGCTCATTACTAACAAGCTAGAGCAGTGAGAAACAAAGGAAAGAAACCAAAAGCACCTTCCCCCCCATCCACCCTCTTCCACCTCCTCCCCCCCAAGCGGTGCAGGGGAACGGGGGAATGGGGGTTATGGTCAGTCTACAGCGCTTCTTCTCTGTTGCTCCTTCTCGGTCACTCTCGTCCCCTGTGCTGTGGGGTCCCACCCACGGGATACAGTCCTTGATGAACTGATCCGGCGTGGGCTTCCCACAGGCAGCAGCTCGTCCAGAACTGCTCCAGATATGGGTCTGTACCACGGGGTCCATCCCTCAGGAGAAAACTGCTCCACCCTGGCTCCCCTATGGGCAGCAGCTCCTGCCAGGTCACCTGCTCCTGCGTGGTCTCCTCTCCACGGGCTACAGGTCCGGCCCGGAATCTGCTCCAGCAGGGGTCTTCTACAGGCGGCAGCCTCCATCAGTGCAGGGCCACCTGCTCCACCGTGGTCTCCTCCACGGGCTGCAGCGTGGAACCCTGCTCCACCGTGGTACTCCATGGGCTGCAGGGGGACATCCTGCTTCACCATGGTCCTCACCACAGGCCGCAGGGGACTTCTGCTCCGGCGCCTGGAGCACCTCTCCCCCTCCTTCTACACTGACCTTGGCACCTGCAAGGCTGTTTCTCACTCCCTTCACTCTCCCGACTGCTGTGTGGTGCAGCGTTTTTTTTCCCTGTCTTAAATATGCTCTCACAGAGGGGCAAAACAACATCGCTTATTGGCTCAGCTCTGGAAAACAATGGGGCCCTTCCCAAACATGGGGCAGCTTCTAGATCTTTCTCACAGAAACCACCCCTATGGCCCCCTGCTACCAAAACCTTGCCATGTAAACCCACTACAGTGGGGAAGGACTTCTACTGAACTGTAAGGGCATGTGTACACACAGGTACTTAAAAAGCAGCTGTTCTAGTACTGACTTGTTTACTTGCAAGTCAAACATGGTAGTGTCCCCAACAGCAGAAGCCCAAAGTGAGAGCTAGTGCAGAGCAAGCTGTTAGTTTTCTGTGCCATTGTATTTTCTAAGAAATTTGATTTTCACAGTATGCAGGGTATAAATTTTCATATGCATAAAACAAAAAATGAAAAAGATACTGATACAATTCAGTCATCTGCAACAATAGAAATCTTTTTGCCCTGAAACTTTATTGAGTCTAGTGGTTTTACGTTCTGAATTAATTTACCCATACTAATGGATACCAAAGTGAGGTATTTCCTAGGTATCAAAAATTGGTACAGAGTTGCTCTTTGCTTACGTGAAATGGCAGCCTTTGTGAGTAACTGGAATAAATCCTATGACTTTTAAATATGTACAGGTGGAAGCACCATTTCTATGCAAAGGTCACTGGGCAGCTAACCTTCACAGCTAATTCATCAGCTTGGTGCTTCTCTCCAGATAACAGCATAATTTAACATCTTGCTGATCTGGTAGTCATTCAGCAAGTATTTCAAAACTGACATCTGCCAACACACTTGAGGAATTGTCTGTTGAGTGACACCTTTCCAATGAGGAAGCAGATAATGAGGATAATTTTGAAAACAGAAAAAAAAATGCTTAACAAACAAAGCCTTAGTTGTTTCCATGCACAAATTGTTCTGTTAGTCCAAACTGCAGTCCTGGAAACAATAGGAGTCTCCTTTTCTGTAGGCAATAAGATTATGCTTAAGATCACGCACAAAAGAAAGAAGTTCAAGCTATTGTATCTATTTCTATGTGCAAGATAAGTATACTAAAGAAATTAAATTAAATTTGGAGTACATATATACTTTTGAAAGTCAGGATCAAATACATTCGTCATGAATTTGTTTACATATTAAATAAATTATTATTCTGCAAGCAGAATTAAATATTAGGACAAAGCATTTTTTAAATTAAAATGTATGTTTAAAATACTTTATGTGTGTATTGTTCAAATCATTTCTGAAAAAAAAAAAAAAGATTACAAATTAAAATTATTTTTATACTGTTTCCTTTTTTTAATTCTGGGAAAAAAATATATAAATATTTAAAGCTTAAGATATACCTACCTATTATGTAATCCAAAATAAAATATATCACCTGAAGTGCTGGGTTTCACTAAAACCATTCTGATATTTTTATTTTTTCTGGATTACAGAATTAAAAAACAAACAAACAAACAAACAAAAACTATGGATCATCACAGAGGAAATACTGATTATACAAATACATTTTGAATACAAGGAATTTGGGAAATGGTGTTACTGATATCTAACAAAATCCAACAGTGTTGTAATCCAATGACCCATGGTTGCATAGGTGTCAACATGCTTAAATTGCATTATGGAGATGCCACAAAGAGACCACAACTTTGCTAGTTTTATTCT
The DNA here is from genome assembly GCF_965140915.1 of Aythya marila. Lineage (NCBI taxonomy): Eukaryota > Metazoa > Chordata > Aves > Anseriformes > Anatidae > Aythya > Aythya marila. The sequence goes on along the minus strand of NC_139080.1, from coordinate 46,674,027 downwards.
TCATCATTTATTCACAGAGTAGATCAGTTATTTTTTTGTGGTTTTTCATTATGTTTTTGAACACTACATGCATATGTTCTTCCGAATCTGTTAGAATACCTTAAAAATTCAATGGCCGTAAGAATTTAATATGATTGAATCATTTCGTGAAATACAGTAAAATAAATGTAAGTTGGATTTGCATTCCTTAAAGGGTTAGTTTATCAAAAAATGATGTTAGAAACTGAGGCATGTTTATTTCTGTCCTGGTTTCAGTTAGGATAATTTTCCTCCTAGTACCTGGTAGTGTGCTGTGTTTTGGATTAGGATGAGAAGAGTGATAACATGATTATGTTTTTAATTGTTGCAGAGCAGTGCTTACACTAAGCCAAGGACTTTTCAGATTCTTGCTCTGTCCTGCCAGTGGGCAGGCTGGGGGTGCAGCAGGAGCTGGGAGGGGACAGAACCAAGACAACTGACCCAAACTGCTCAAAGGGGTATTCCATGCCATCTGATGTCATGCTAAACATCATAGGGGTGGCTAGCCAGGGGCAGGGGGACCAGACTGCTTGGGGTTAGGCTGGGCATCAGTCAGTGGATGGTGAGCAATTGCATTGTGTATCACTTGTTTTGTATACATTATCATCATCATCATCATCATCATCATCATCATCATCATCATCATCATCATCATATCTTAATAAACTGTCTTTATCTCAACTCACAGGCTTCACTTTCCCGTTTCTCTCCCCCATTCCAGAGAGGGAGGGGGGAAGGTGAGTGAACGGCTGTGTGGTGTTTAGCAACAGACCAGGTTAAACCACAACAATTTCTAAAGTAATTATAAAAATAATTTCTATAGGTTAGCATATAACATTTTATTGTGGAAAATAGGCCCTGTAACATGAAATAACAGAACTAGACAGCAGTGAAAATAGGGTCATGGAAATAAAGTATTGGTTGAAACTGAAGGAAATTATTTTTAAATATTAAAATTATTTGTCTAAAGAACAGTTACTCACTAAATAAACGCTTGCCATAAGTAACTATCATAATTCATTTTTCTGCAAAACCAATAACGTAACCTTAGACTGTGAATCCATGTTTCAGATGTAACTCTTAATCCCCTAATTATATATCCCTACAGATTTTGAGTGTATGCTGAGTTACTGCTTGCCTTATTTCTTAGGTTTCCATTAAAGGCCACTGTCTGAGACTAGACAGGGTTTGCCTGGTTGAGTACTTTCTATGTTCTTCTACAAGAAAAAAAATAAAAACAAACAAAAAAGAATATCAAGGTTTAATGGAAGGAAAATGTATCAGTAATTGCAGGAATATCACAAAACCAATGAAGCGTGAGTAAAATAAGAATCTAAAAGAAAGAAAGAATTAGATGATTCTAGGACTAGGGGGCAGAAACATAAGGTATTTTAGCTAAAATTTTTCAGCGAATCATTAATGTTATGATTTTGAACATTTTTTTCCATTTTTCTAGACTACAGAATATGCAAACATTCTCATTATTAAACTATCCCAGATCCATCATTAAAAAGAACAGTAAATGCGTTTTCCTATTTTCTACTCATTGATTGTAATGGCTTCTCACATATTCAAATTCGGCAGAGGTAAAGATAGTGGCATGTTGTACTGGGTTTATGTGGCAAGTTTTTGGTAGCAGGAGGCTGCAGTGGTTGCCTGTGTAAGAGTTGTCCAGATGCTATCCTATGTTAGATAAGGGCCAGTTTCAGCCAGCTGCAAAAGTGACCTGCATCTTGTCAGAGTTACACCAATAAGCAATGTTGTTTGCACGTCTGTGAGAGCAGATTTAAGAAAGGGAAAGTAACTGCTGTTACTGCTGGGAGAGTAAGAAACAGGCTTGCAGACACCAAGGCCAGTGAAGGAGGGGGAGGAGGTGCTCCAGGAACACAGCAGACTGTCCCCCTGAAGCCTATAGGTCCCACATGGAGCAGATCTCCACGCTACAGCCCAAGGAGGAGCCCCCGGTGGAGCAGGGGGATGAGGCCCAGGGGAGGCTGTGGCCCATGGAGAGCCCCCACAGGAGCAGGCCTCGGGCCGGGGCTGCAGCCCCTGGAGAGGAGCCCATGCAGGAGCAGAAGGTCAGGGGGGAGCTGCTGCATGTGGGGAACCTGTGTTAGAGCAGTTTGCTCCTGAACCCCATGGTACGGACACATATTTGGAGCAGTTCTTGAAGAGTGCTGCCTGAGAGGAAGAGGGTAGATGGGGGGGAAGGTGTTTTTGTGTTTTGTTTGTTTGTTTGTTTGTTTGCTTTGTTTCTCACTTTAGCTTGTTAATAATAGGCAACAACTTTTACTAATTTTCCTACACTGGATCTGTTTGGCCTATGATGATAATTTTTGAATGATCTCCCTGTCCTTACACTAACCCTTGAGCCCTTTTCATTGTATCTTCTCCCCCTTTCCCTTTGAGGAGGGGGGAATGAGAGAGCGGTTGTGATGGAACTCAGCTTCCCACCTCAGTGAAACCAATACATCATCACACACACAAAAATATATTATATATATATATGTATATAACGTATGTTAAATCAATTAAATGAATCAATTAAATCAATCAAATAAAATTAAATTCCTTTTTTTTTTTTTTTTTTTTCCAGACAGAATGTTTGTACATAACGTATTTCAAAGATTGGCTAAAAAAAGGCAGAATCTTGAAAACAGCTAAGATTTGAGATCCCTCTGGGTTTCAGGTTTGAGTTTCAGGTCTAATAAACAGATATATTTTGGATATTGTTAAATTACTATTAAATATTAGGTCAAAGAAATATATTACCACTTAAAGTTTATAGATGTTGTACTTCATTATATTGGATTTTTAGTTTTATTTTTATAATTCCAGATGAACCCTTATTTTAAGTCTAGTTTGTATACAATCACAGTACACTGTATAAAAAGATAAAGCATACAATTAAAGTTAGACACATATTTGCCTTAGCAGAGAGCACTGATGACACTGTGTTTATCACAGAATCACAGAATTGTCTAGGTTGGAAGAGACCTCAAGATTATTGAGTCCAACCTCTGACCTAACATTAACAAGTCCTCCACTAAACCATATTGCTAAGTTCAACATCTAAACGTCTTTTAAAGACCTCCAGGGATGGTGACTCCACCACTTCCCTGGGCAGCCCATTCCAATGCCTAACAACCCTCTCAGTAAAGAAGTTCTTCTTAATATCCAACCTAAAAAACCTTTAAACCTTTAAAAAAACTTTAGCCTGTTCTCCCTTGTCCTGTCACCAGGCATGTGGGAGAATAGACCAACCTCCACCTCACTACAGCCTCCTTTAATGTACTTATAGAGAGCGATAAGGTCGCCCCTGAGCCTCCTTTTCTCCAGGCTGAACAAACCCAGCTCCCTCCGCCACTCCTCGTAGGACTTGTTCTCCCAACCCCTCACCAGCTTCGTTGCCCTTTTCTGGATTCTTTCGAGCACCTCAATGTCCTTCTTGTAGCGAGGGGCCCAAAACTGAATACAGTACTCGAGGTGCAGCCTCATTACGATTCACTGCAATGCATTTGAAGATGTAATAAACTATATTCCCTCCTCTAATTTACCATTATACAAATTGCTTAAAATCAAAAGCCTAACAAAATGCTCTGCTGAATGTATATCTAACTCAGTTCCTCAGCTGTGAGTCTGCTTTACACTTAGATGAATTCGAACCACAAAGACCCTTTAATAAATTAATATTATTTCTACAGACCTAACAGACAGACAATTGATTTGGCTTTAATAAGCAAGCCAATTATTTTCTTCAAACCTCTTGTTTTGACATATGAACATGTTAACTCTAGGTAGCAAATTAATGTGGGCCAGCTAGGCCTTGGTAATTGCCTCTGTATACCATTTTACACCGCAGTAATGGATACTAAATTCACAGACTTTTTTCTTACTATGTAGTAAGATTGTGCATTTCAGCTCACAGATAATGTGTTAAGCAAGTCAGACTAATATTTTTTGTTTTAAGCTTTAAAAAATAATGTTTCTAAGTTCTGCAAACATTAATATAAATAATTCTTTCCCTATTTTTTTTTTTTAATTTTTTTTACCTGCATTTATTTTCTCCCTTCCTCTAAAGAAGAAGTGTTAATACCTTCCCTGCAGAATCTTAGGTACTTTATAGACTGTTCTTAACGGTTCTCAGTGCAAAGATTATTAAGGCAATATGCCTCAATATATAATGTTTTCTATTCAAATCAATATCTCATGTTATGCCATGAGCTTTAAAAACATGTCCAGTTAAACACTTCATTTTGTGCTGAGATTATGATTTGAGAGTACAGAGACATTCTTTTATATCTTTTAATATATTCTTGAGAATAGAAAAGTAGACTGTATAAATGTATGGAAGAAAAAAAATAGGAATGTTGTCCTCTATTCTTTCTCTGTAAACTGATTTGACTCATTTGCATCTTAAAAACTACCTTCAGGTCTTCCAATGATTTAGTATATCAATACCTTATTCTCAGAATACACACATAATGAAATGAAAATCAGGAAGGAAAACAAGAAAAATAAGATAGGTGTAACAAGCAGAATGCATTGAAACTGGATTCAGTTTGAGTGGAATGTTTAGATTAGATTAAAGTGGGTCATGAAAATGATTTCCTTTAGGAGCCTGAATTCAGATCAAAAAGATGAGTTGAATGAATCTTATTCTGATTTTTTTTCTGCCATAACATCTATCTGAGACCAGGATGTTAAGTATAAATGAAACATACATAAAATATAGATATTTGTCTATTACACATAATATTATTAAATTGGATTCAGATTACAGGAGCTAAAAGCTAAGGAATGCTATAATTAAAGCTGCATGGGGACATTTGCTTTTAAACTAATTGCACAACTTTCTTGATTTGGAAATAGTTGCTCTGAAACCACACACTACTATCTACTATCTACCCTAACATCTACTATTTACCATAAGATGTGCCGTGAGTTATAATAGATCCCCACATATATGGAGAATTTCCATATGAAGTTTATCCTGGTTCTAGCTTTACCCTCAAAGGGTTTATGCATATTGTAACATTTTGTGTTAAAACTATTTTAAAACCTTTGAAGACAAAAAAGCTTATTACTATATAAGCTTATATATATATAAAAAAAAAAAAAAAAAGTGCTTTAACACTTTTTCATTATTGATACACTGGGCTTAGTTACCTGACCTAAATCTTACCTAAATCTGAGAATTACCTCTATTACAATTTGGAAACAAATCAACAAAAAAAAAAACAAAAAACAAAAAACAAAAAACAAAACAACAACAACAAAAAAAACTAATACAAAGTCATTAAAGACATTAATAATAATGATAATAATAATAATAATATAACATCTCTAGACCAGATTCCACTCACTACAAATGTTTGCAATGCACAATCACTAAAAATTTCTGACAACATGTTATTGTAGTGCTTCTTAATTTAAAAGTGTATTTTAATGGCAGAGATATCTTAAAGTACACTGAAAATCACTAACAGACGCAAATGTAAGAATTTTTGTCAAGAAGGCAAGGATGGATGCTTAAAAATGTGGATGTTGTTACCATCCACAAAGGTGATTGTTTCTTATTGTGGTAGGACTACCCAGTAAGTTCAGAAGAACTTGAAATACGAGTTATGTAATTTTATATTGTCTTAATTGTCTTAATTTTCATTTAAATTGTCTTAATCTGTGTTTTTATCTGGATGTGGGAGGAATTTGGAAGACAGAAGCCAGGAGATATTTGTGCTATTAAACATTCACGTACTAAATTTTTGCAGCAAATACATTACAGGTACAGCAATGTAAAAACAAAACAAAACAAACAAACAAACAAACAAACAAAAAAACATAGCAATGAAATTTTTGGAAACACTCATTAAATGACAATAAGTTCTTTAAGCAATGAATTTAAAATACAGTCATTCTGAAATTGTATCTTTTGAAATTTGAAATGGAATGATATAAGCAAATGAGCATCAAATGGTGATTTATTGATTTGTTTAAATGACATAAATCTTGGACCAGAAATTGTTTTTTGTATTCTAATTACAATCATATAAATGTTAATAAAAATCAAAATGCTTTGTTTTATAATATTGGCCTCAAATAATGCTTTATAACTACTATTTTTATATGTTCAGAAAAATACCCTAATATTTTAACAAGATAATTAATAAGAAACATTATAATATTTAATGATTGAAACAATAAACAGTAATGTTTTAAAATATTCTATTAATTTTCTCAAATAACTTCCCTGAACTCTCCATTTTGTAGACTCCACATTCTTCATAGTACTTGAATGTTTTTTGCTTGTTACTGTGTGGCAAACTTCCCTTTTTTTCCTATTATGTCCATTAAATGAACCTTCCTTTTCTACCCTTTGATGTTCGTGGTTGTACTATTAACTATAACTACATTTTCTTATTGGATACCTGATATTGAAATAACTTGCAGTTGTAGGAAGATGTGGTTTAATCCATCTACCAAAGAGCTGATGTATACTGTGGACAACTTCCTGTAAATTATTTGTCAAAACTCCATAGATAAAAGAAACCGATGATTACTCTTGTTCTAAAATATTATCTCTACAAAAATATTTTAATATGTCCACCTAGAAAAATACTCCTTGCAGATGAACTTTCTATTCATGCCTTAAATTGATAGTTTTGTTGTTTTTTTTGTTGTTGTTGTTGTTTTTTGGGGGGTGGGTGGGAAGTGCTGGAGAAGGAGAAGAAGAGGATCATTGGTTCTTTAATTTCCTCTTCTGCAACCTCTATTTTTTGGTTGTAATTTCAGAGTCACTGAAGGTATGGGTCCAACTCTGAAATCTCATGATTTCAGAGCTTTTCTCAGAGATTTCAAAGCTTTTAAATTTTGATTTAAATAATATATATATAAGTGAACTGTTTTATGTATCTGTTATCTATGTATTTAAAATGCCACTTTTCATATCCACTGACTAATATGTACTATTATTTGCTTTCTGTCAGAATCAACAGAATAATTAAGTAGTCTGCACCAGTTCTATTTAAAAATTATTGTTGATGTTTTGATTATGTTCCTAATATATGTGTTCAATATACTCTGCTGAATTAAAACATGTAACAAAGCTCATATAAATTAAATGCAAACTTCTCAGTATCTCAAACTTTAGCTTACCCATAAGTAAACTGCTCAAAATTTTGTGTTACATTGTGAATGAGAATTTTGGTAATGCTAATCCTTAAACAATGTTCTCTCTTTTGATAAGCAATATTGAATTAGTCAAAGACTGTACCTTCAAAGTTTTTCCAAGCTTTACACTTGTATTATGTAATTTCACTTTTCTCAAGTTGAGGGATATTTCAGAATATTTCAGAATATTTCAGGACCTTATTTTAAAGTGCACATTTAACAAAAGATGCTTGAGTAAATCAGCTATGGAACTATGGGCTAAAGCACTGTCAGTAAATGATTAATTAGGAAAGTTTTTCTTCTCATTTCATTTTGGAGGCAGCATTTATGTCTTCAAATCTTTCAAACAAGACCTATACCCCATTTATGTATCACTCAGGTAATTCGTTTAGCTTTGAGATACCAGACTAAATCTATAGAATTGACAGTGCAGGAGCGAAAAGAGTCGTCCAACTGAAAACAATTAGGTTGTTTTCATGACTATACTCACATGACTATAATACTCACAATACTTTCTGAACAAATTTCTTAGTTCATAGAATAATAGAATCATAGAATGGCTGGCTTGGGTTGGAAGGGATGTAGTTCCAATCACCATGCCATAGTCAGGGACACCACCCACTAGATCAGGTTACTCAAGGCCTCATCTAACCTGGTCTTGAACACCTACAGGGATGAGGTGTCCACAACCTCTCTGGACAACCATTTTTTTTCATAGGGTGGTACTCACCACCCTATGAGTAAAGAATCTGCACGTAATCTCCATCTAAACCTCCCCTCTTTTAGTTTATAACCATTCCCCTTTGTCCTGTCACTATCTGTGTGATAAACAATCTGTAGCCAATAACACAGGTTCAGGCAAGGATCTTGGTGAAGTAGCATTTTTAGTTGTGATTGCAATCATAGAATCATAGAATATTCCAAGTTGGAAGGAATCCATAAGGATCATCAAGTCCAACTCCTGGCACCACACAGGTCTACCCAAAAGTTTAGACTATGCAACTAAGTGCTCAGTCCAATCCCTTCTTAAATTCAGACAGGCTTGGTGCAGTAACTACTTCACTGGGGAACCTGCTCCAGTGTGTGACCACCCTCTCAGTGAAGAACCTCTTCATGATGTCCAGCCTAAACTTCCCCTGCCTCAGTTTAACACCGTTCCCATGGGTCCTAGTGATTATGGAGAATAGGTCATATCCTAGTGATTATGGAGAATAGGCCTCTTCACTCTCCCTCGCAAGGAAGTTGTAGACTGCAATGACATCTCCCCTCAGCCTCCTGGGCTGAACAGGCCCGGTGACCTCAGCCGCTCCTCATACATCTTCCCCTCTATGCCCTTCACCATCTTTGTCACCCTCCTCTGGACACTCCAACAGTTTAATGTCCTTTTTGTATTGTGGTGCCCAGAGCTGCACACAGTACTCAAGGTGAGGCCACACTAGGACAGAGTGGGACAATCACCTCCCTCGACCGACTAGCAATGCCGTGCTTGATGCAGCCCAGGATACAGTTGGTCCTCATGGCTGCCAGGGCACACTCGTGGCTCATATTCAACTTGCTATCAACCACAACCCCCAGATCCCTCCAGCGTCTCTTTGCCCAGTCCGTATGTATAGCCAGGGTTGCCCCTTCCCTGGTGCAGGACCTGGCACTTGCTTTTATTAAATTTCATATGGTTGGTGATTGCCCAGCTCTCCAATCTGTCCATATTGGAAGCAGGAGCACACAGAAAAGTATTTCATAACCTTATATTCCCTATTGCCTGACACTTGATTCCTCCTGGATGAGTACTACATCTGGATTCCTCATTGGATGAGTACTACAGGCTCACAAACAACTGACGTATGTCAGTATACTGTATATATAGAATTGTATTTAACCGACCGTTAATTTCACCTTTTTTTTTTTTTTTTTTTTTTTTTTGTGACAGAGGGATCTTATCTGCTTAACATACCCCTCACTGTTATGCCACTGTTTTGCAAGGTTAGTGGAATTTTCCACTGCAAAAACAGCAAAAACACAACTTTATTTCTCACATCTGATTGAACAAAGAGTTTCTCTCCATCTTTCTTATAAGTCTCCTTAAACTACTGAAAGGTTGCAATCAGGTCACACTTGAGCCTTGTCTTCTCCAGGATGAATAGCCCCAGGTCCCTCAGCCTTTCTGCATAGTAAAGGTGCTTCATCCCTTTGATCATTATGTGGCCCTCCTCTGGGCCCGCTCTAACAGATCCTTCTATCAGATCCTAACTAATCCTTCTTGTGCTGTGGGTCCCAGACCTGGATGCAGTACTCCAAGTGGGGCCTCCCAAGGGCAGAGTTTTGTTCCAGATGTAATTTGCTGATTAGAATGAATTAATCAAAAATAAATGTTTAGTGTACATTTGGGAAAGCAAAATGACCTTGACAACCCTACTCTTGGCTATTTTTTTTAACATGCCATTGTTTTTGTTATTATTGTCATTATTGCTGTTTTTGTTGTAGCAAGCTATAACTTGCTGTAGGAAGCATTACATGTGGTCATTAATGTCAATATGATTTGCCTCCATTTCATTCTAAAGACCTTGTGCTGCAAAATACCTTGCTGAAAGTTCTTGATCTTTTGTACCACATACATACGAGTTTCAATATGGAATGTAAGAGTAGCTTTCTAAAACAGAAATCTGTGACATTAACTTTGTTACTGCAAAGCAGTCTGCACTATCTGGCACAAAGACAATGAGATGTAATATTTCCAAGGCATTTTGGTGGGGAAGAGCTCCAATGGGTGTCATTACTTTTACCCTTTGATTTAAAATGGTTAGAACTGAAGTCGACTGATCTGCAGTTAATAGCTCATTTGTTCTGCAAAGTTACTTGCCAAATTTCTTTCAGTTTTCAAGAAGGTTTACTAAATAGCAAATTCAGGCTGTTTATGAATAAAAGGGCTATGGCATCCTGGATTTTGTCAGGAATAGTGTAGCCAGCATGACCAGGGAGGTGATCATCCCCCTGTACACAGCTCTGGTGAGGCCACACCTCGAGTGCTGTGTCCAGTTTTGGGCCCTTCACTACAAGAAGGGCATATTTAAATGTCTTTCACTGTAGTTTCTCTCTCTCCATCTCTCCCTGTTTTTGTTGTGTTTTGTTTTGTTTGTTTGTTTGTTTGTTTGTTTGTTTTCCTAAAAAGAGGTATGGTAACATGTTTCTGGCTTTCAGTCATTTGCATTCTTTCATATTCAACCACATACCAAAGAGATTTAAATGATTCCACAAAGATTTTGGAATGAGTGAAACTTAAATTGTATTTGCTGCAGGAGGATAGGAAATCTGGTTCCTTGCATGTCATCCTGTAATTGTACTGTTAGCCATAGGATGAGGAAAAAAGGACAAAAACACAAATTAAAATGTATTTACATTATTAAAATGATGGTCAAATCCTTGACCTCCTGAGGGAGAACTGAAAAGCATTTCTTCGTATTTTCTAAATATTTTGAATTTGAGCAATATAGAGTTTACTAATTACTTAAAACTCTAATCTAGAATATTGAGAATATCAATGTAGAATGATATCCTTTCATGTCTGTTGAATTGAATGCTTTTTAGTAGTTGAAAATAAGGTGGTTTTTTTTGTTTTGTTTTTTTTTTTTCAAAAAAATCTATTTATTCATTTATTTATTCTGATGCTACTAATGATGGTTCTAAGGAGACAGAAGACAGAAGAGAGAGATGAATCATTCCCATCGCTATTCATCTGCTTTCTCTGGCTGTGTAACTGAGCCAGGATTCTGTTCATTTGAACAATTTTTCTTATTAAATATTTCTAATGATCAGTAATCCAGAAGGCTGAACTTGAAATAAGTGTCTTTTAGTGGCTGTCAGAACTCAACTAGCTAAAGATAAGAAATCTCCTGCCTCCTTACAGACAATTTCCACACTGGAGTAGGAAATGATTTATGAATAATAGTATGCGATGAAATTGTACCAAACCTTTTATCAATATTGAAAATAAAACTGCCTCTGATGTACCTGTTTATATTACCATTGAAGGAAGAATCTTATTGATTAATGTTTCAGGAAATGCAGAGTTGCATTTTAGCATCTACCAAACCTAAAACTTTTTTTTTTTTTTTTTCCCTGTGAATAAAAGAGAAGTGCATTCATAACACAGATAGAAATGTACCGTTTCATTGCTTGACACAAAGCACTTTATTCCTTTAGGGAAGATCCTTTAGGATGTGTAAAAACCTCCTCTACCTTTTTTCAGTGGCAGTAACCTATTACCCAACCTTTTCGGAAAAGTAAGAATTGATCCAAACCATTGTTCAGATCTTAAACCAACCACAAATTTTTTATTAGTAGTAATAAAATTGAGTTATATTTTGACATAAATTTTGAAGTATTTCTATTAAGGAAACAGTTTGAAAAATGAGTGAAAAAAAAAAAAAAAACCAACTAAGAAATACTGAAATGTAAAACATTCTCTGATATATTCAGTACACTTTCTAACAAAAGAAAATCAGAGAATGCTAGATTTGCTATGCAAGTTGAAATAAAAAAATTCCTAACTTAACTTTCAGTCATTCAAACAAAATGTAGAACTCCAAGAAGTTTTAGTTTTCATTTTCTAATATTTTTATGTACCTTTTATTCTCAAGTCTCTAACCTATTAATGTTTTATTTCCTTTTGTCACACTTGTCCTCTCCTTCTTCTGATTTTGCCTCTCTCATTATTTTTCTGTTGTTTTTTTTTTTTTTTTACCTGGGACTTGCAAACCAGTAAGCGATCTTGTTGAGATTTTCATCAGCTTTAGTGTTCTTCAAAAGATAAAATGGATCTTGATTATGCTTTTTGGTATAAGCTCATCTCATTGATTCTCGTTGGCTCAAAATTTTATGTCAGTAGCCCTAATAATCACAAGTAGTTAATCACTGAAAAGCCTTTTTCAGCATAGTCAATGAATGTCTATATTTATTTTGTTGACTTTTTTACATTCTAATTACATTTTTATTATTGCATAGCCTGATGACTAAGATAGCAAGAATGCCTGTATGCAGCTTGATACTAAAACTCCGAGCATTCAGATAACACTAGTGCCCAAAATTTTTACAGTACTATGTAGAAGCAGGAAATGAAATTTATGTCTGAACAAATGCTAACTGAAAGGCATTCTCTATCTTAATGTTTTGGAACTTCTATAAAGCTAATACGAAAAAAAAAAAAAAAAAAAAAAAAAAGGTTTTACATGTAAAAATTCTCTTACATGTTTGTAGATTTTTTCACTTAAAAAAAAAAATGTTTGCTTTCAATAGTTAAATTAATTATTGTAGTTTCAGGTAACTAGCAAGAACAACTTTGTAGAATTTGAAATTAAAGGTAGAAGTATGACCCCATGAAGTATGACTACTACGACCCCATGAACCTGATACATCTGGACTATATGCCACAGCTTCAGCTGGCTGGTCTGACACCAGGTACAGGTTGAACCCATTTCAAGGCCACAGACAAGTCTATATGCAGTAATAGGCCATAAAACAATTCAATCAAAACTGGCCTATGCTGAAGTCTGTATTGCTGCTGCAAGACTCCTACCACTCATGAGTCATCTGTGTTCAGAGTGATTGTATTATACTCTGCTTAGACATGACAAATCTAGTTTAGACGTAATTCTCTTAAGAGGTTGCAAAGTCTACCACAGAGTGGATCTATTAAGTACAAACTTAACTCACTCTTAGCTTGCCTATTGTGAGCAGGAGAGGCAGCTATTGATCTTTATTAACTTTTAAAATGTTTGCAGGAATCTCTATGTCATTAAGCTTTTAGATGTTGCACACAGGAAGAGGCTTCAATTTACATACAGTGCTATGAACTTTGTAAATGCACTTCATAACCCTGCACTCTCTATGTCCTCCCTAGAACCTCTCCACCTAGATGTCTTCTCCTCACTTATGGTGTAAACATATCTGTCCATCTATTAACTACTTTCAGTATTAGGTTTCTTCCTAAAAGTGAGAAAAATACAGATGTGTTTCAGATAATGAGAATCTTCAGATAAGTGACATTTGGATAATTGGGGAGGGGAGGGGAGGGGAGGGGAGGGGAAGGGAGGGGAGGGGAGGGGAGGGGAGGGGAGGGGAGGGGAGGGGAGGGGAGGGGAGGGGAGGGGAGGGGAGGGGAGGGGAGGGGAGGGGAGGGGAAGGGGGGGGAGGGGGGGGGGGGAGAGGGGAGAGGGGAGAGGGGAGAGTAGATTAGAGTGGTAATTATCTCCCTTGAGCTGATGGCCAAGCTTCTTTTGATGCAGCCCCAAATAAAATTGGCTTCCTGGGCTACAAGCACATATAATTGGCTCATGTTTTATTTTTCATCCACAGGTATCCACAAGTTCTTCTCAGTGCTGCTCTCAACCCATTCATCATTAATGTACTAATTTTGGGGGTTGTCTCAACCCTGGTGCAAGATCTTATAATTGTTTTTGAAGTTCTTGGTGGTCACATGGGTCCACCTTTGAAGCCTGTCAAGGTCTATCTGGATTGCATAACTTCCCTCTGGAGTATCAACTGCACCACTCAACATAAGTCAAGTTCCTGAATACTCTTATACATTCAAGCATCTCTTCCCATGCCCATTTGGGAAATATTAGTCATAGCTTGAAAGTCTGAAATGTAATGAAAAAATAATAATAATAATAATAATCAGAAATTCTGTTCAGTTGTCCGTGTATAACTGGAGCTCTTTTCCAGAATTAGGCAACTTTTGGAATACACATTTTTACACAGTCATTGAGGGAAGAAACTGCTAGTATTTTTACACATGAAAGGACATTTTGGTCAACTAACAAACCCTAGCTCAGACTAATTTATTGCCAAAAGCAGCAGGTGTTAAACTATAACAGTTAATATAATTAAATATAACCTCCCCCTAATTTAGTATAATACAAGAGACAAAATTCTTATCAAGATAAACTTCAGTGAGTATTAGTTTTGTTGGATTGAAAATTAATTAAAATGTATATATTTGTGTATATATTATATATATAATATATATATTAATTTATATATATATGCATTTTTATATTAAAAATGCACTATGAGCTTGAAAAAAAATAAGAGAATTGGCTAAGTTTACTACCACCTTTCTGTGATTTGACACTGATAATAGGAAGAAACCTATCTGAGCTCCACCATTTCCTTATATTGGATATGTCAGGATCCATTAGGTCTCATTTTCTGAATTTAAGAGATGTTTCAGACCGATCTGAACCTGAGAACCACGGAAGCGGTAACACCAGTGCCTTTTCTTTCTCTCTCTGTCTGTTTTCCATCTCTGTCTCATATTATCTTCTAGAAAAAAGAACTATAACAGACTTACGAGTAACTTTCATTTCATGTGGTCAGTCTTTGTGTTTCACCTAGGCAGAATACAAGGATAAAAAGCTTAACTGTTTTTATTTTACTATTTTTACTACCAAAGAATAAGAATAATACATTTGAACTTAGATACTAAAGAACAAATGTTGGTATGGAAATAACAAAGCCATTTCTTTAGTACTTCTATTTTTTTTTTAAGACATCATTGTGGCAATTCAAAGTCAGATTTATAAAATAACGTGTACCTGTCAAACTTAGGAGTTTTGGCACAGCTAGCAATTAAATGTTCAGTGTGATTTTATGTTTGTTCGTTTGTTTGTTTTTTAATTTGATTTTTTTTTTTTTATGGTTGTTAACTTAGTCCTATTCAATTGAAAACAGAGAGAAAGACACAAAGAAAAGACCACAAAATCCCCTCCCTTTTAAATCTTTAGCTTTGAGTAATTATAATATGCTTTTCTCTCTGTCTTGCAAAAGAATATCTGTTTTTGTTTGTTTGTTTGTTTGTTTTTGTTTTCTGTTTAAATGAATAAGAAAATGGAAAGAAGTGGAAACTTAATTATATAAATAGACGTTAACTAGAAGTTAAAACAAAACAAAACACAGAGAGACCATTATGGATTTTCTGAGCTATGAAGCTTAGACGAAGGAGTAATTTTGTATAAAGTTTATACATATCTGTCTATGAAAACATTAAGTGGGTATTTTGAGGCTCCCTATTATTTAAAGGGTACTGTTTCAGATAATTTATGAAGTATTTTGGTGTGATTTTCTGCAATTTATAGCTTCAAATATGTATATTCATATACATATATATATACATGTATATATGTACATATACATATACATGTATATGTATATATATACATGTATATATACATATGTATATATGTATATATATTCTGCAGCCTACAGCTGACAGTGCTACAGGGTTAGTTGCATTCTCTTGCCTGATGTAATGAGCCTTGAAATTAAAAAATACATACATTTTTATAGATAGTATGATACTCAATTTCTTTTCCAGATATTAAAACTCATAGTTCACAACTTCTACATGCTGAATACAAAGCTTCCTTGAAAAACCTTTCCCTCTAAGGTTTTCTTCAGATATTGAATATATACAAAATCTAATGATCCCATTACATTTTCTGGGTAGTTGTTTACAGGGCACTAGTTGCAGGTGTTTAACTAATACCTATGCGTTTGCTTATTATAGATACATAGTTAATGTAATGTTTATTCATAGCTACACATTTATCAGCAGTTGAAAGCAGAGTGATATTAAATGTAACCTAGAGCTTTTTAGCATTTCCCCTGGAACTTGCAGGATTACTCATTCCAAATAAAATTTCCTACAGAGAAAATAGTGAGAGCACTCCTAGTCTAGGTAGTCCTGAAACATAAAGGACTTGAGATGTTAGCAATGGATGGATGCATTATAGAATCATAGAATGCCTTGGGTTGGAAGAGTCCTTAAAGATCATCTAACTCCAAACCTTCTGCCATAGGCAGGGATACCAGTAGGTCAGGCTGCCCAGGGCCTCATCTAACCTGGTCTTGAACACCTCCAGGGATGGGGCATCCACAGCTTCTCTGGGCAAACTGTTCTACTGCCTAACCACCCTCTGAGTGAAGAATATCCTCCCTATATGTAATCTAAATCTCTCCTCTTTTAGTTTAAAACCATTTCTCCTTGTCCCGACATTATCTGATTGAGAAAAAAGTTGTTCTCTGCCTTTTTTATAAGCCCCTTTAAGTACTGAAAAGATATGGTGAGGTCACCCTGCAGCCTTCTCTTCTTCAGGCTGAACAGCCCCAGCTCTCTCAGCCTTTCTTCATAGCAGCCCTCTGATCATCTCCATGGCTCTCCTCTGGACCCACTCTAACAGATCAACACCCTTCTTGTGCTCTGTCCCCAGATCTAGACACAGTACTCCAAATGGGTCTTCACAAGGGCAGAGTATAGGGGGGCAATCACTTCCCTCGACCTGCTGGCCACTCCTCTTTCAATGCAGCCCAGGATGCAGTTGGTCTGCAAGTGCACACTGCTTTTCATCCACCAGAACCCCCAAGTCCTCTTAATGAGTTCTTTTCCCAGTCTGTACTCATGTCTGGGATTGCCCTGACCCAAGTGCAGTACCCTGGACTTAGACTTGTTGAACCTCATGAGGTTCACATGGGCCTGCTTGTGCAGGTCCCTTTGAATGGCTTTCCTTACTTCTGTTGTGTTAACTGCACCACTCAGTTTGGTGTCATCTGCAAACTACTGAAGGTGCACTTGATCCTGCTGTCTATGTCGTTGATAAAGGTATTAAACTGTACCAGTCCCAGGATAGACCCCTGAGGTTAACAGGTGGGTAATGAATTTGTTTAATATTGTTTAGTGACAGCTGTAATGCATAGTGTATATATATTATATAGTTTTTCCATTTTATAGTTATTAGCATATAGAATGCATATATATACATATATAAGAATATACTTATCAGCATATATAATATATATTATATAGTATTATATAATTATTTGCATGTTCATTAATTTGTTTAGTAAATAATAGCTAGAATTCATATGAAGGTATGGACTAGTACGGACAGGTGTCAATGGGACTGGGTTAGTTGACTGGTTTTGACAGATTTCAGGCACAGGTTATCATTTTATCCACATATAAGTAAAGATATGAAAATTGTTTGGGAAAATAAGACTTTACATGTCCTGAAAGTGTAGAATAACACAAAGTATCTTTATCATGTGCATTGTTTTGCAGCACAAGTTATATTTTTTGTTCTTAATTTGAAATAAGAACTATGATTCTCTCCTAAATATTTTATGATTCTTCAGCATATCACAAACAATGTTTCCAGTTGTTGTTTTTTTTTTTTCACCTTTCTGTGGTCAATTTGTTTTGCTAGGAAGATCATAGAATTATAGAATCATAGAATTGGTAAGGTAGGAAAAGACCTCAAAGATCATATGGTCCAACTATTTCCCTACCACCAATATCACCCACTGAGTCATGTCCCTAAGCACAACGTCCAACTTTTCCTTAAACATCCCAAGGATGATGACACCACTGCCTCCCTGGGCAACCCGTTTCAGTACCTGACTACTCTTTCTGAGAAGAAATGTCTCCTAATTTCCAAACTGAACCTCCTCTAGTGCAACTTGAAGCCATTCCCTCTAGTCCTGATGCTAGTTATCTGTGATAAGAGGCCAACCCCCAGCTCCCCATGCCTTCCTTTCAGGTAGTTGTAAAGAGCAATAAGGTCTCCCCCGAGCCTCCTCTTCCCAAGACTAAACAAACCCAGTTCTCTTGGCTGCTCATCATAAGACTTGTGTTCCAGGCTCTTCACCAGCTTTGTAGCCCTTCTCTGGGCATGTTCCAGGGTCTCCATGTCCTTCTTGTACTGAGAGATCCAAAGCTGAACACAGTGCTTGAGGTGCAGCCTCACCAGAGCTGGGTACAGAGGAAAGATCACCTCCCTGGTCCTGCTGGCTACACTATTCCTGACACAAGGAAGAATGCTGTTGGACTTCTTGCCCACCTGTGCACACTGCTGGCTCATGTTCAGGCGAGCATCAATCAGCACCTTCAGATCCTTTTCCTCTGCACAGCTTTCCAGCCACTCTGCCCCAGGTCTGTAGCTTTGGATAGGCTTGTTGTGGCCAAAGTGCAGGACCCAGCACTTAGCCTCAAGCCTTATCCCACTGGATTGTGCCCATCAACCCATCCAGTCCAGGTCCCTCTGTAGGGTGTAGTGGGTTTACGTGGCAAGGTTTTGCTAGCAGAGGGCCATAGAGGTGGCTTCTGTGAGAAGAATCTAGAAGCTGCCCCATAAGACCCTGCTGCTGACCAGAGCCGAGTCAAAAAGCAATGTTGTTTTGCACCTCTGTGAAAGTATATTTAAGACAGGGAGAAAACAAAACAAAACAAAACAAAACAAAAAAATGCTGTGCCTCACAGCAACTGGGAGAGTGTGAGGAGTGAGAAATAGCCTTGCAGGTGCCAAGGTCAGTGAAGAAGGAGGGGGAGAGATGCTCCAAGAACCAGAGCAGAAGTCCCCTGTGGCCTTTGTTGAGAACCATGGTGAAGCAGGTTGTCCCCCTGCAGCCCATGGAGTACCACGGTGGAGCAGGGCTTCATGCTGCAGCCTGTGAAGGAGACCATAGTGGAGTAGGTGGACCTGCACTGATGGAGGCTGCAGCCTGTGGAAGACCCCTGCCGGAGCAGATTCTGGGCCAAACCTGTAGCCCGTGGAGAGGAGACCACGCAGGAGCAGGTGATCTGGCAGGAGCTGCTGCCCGTAGGGGAGCCAGGTTGGAGCAGTTTTCTCCTGAGGGATGGACCCCGTGGTATGGACCCATATCTGGAGCAGTTCTGGAAGAGCTGCTGCCTGTGGGAAGCCCACGCCAGATCAGTTCAGCAAGGACTGCATACCATGGGAGGGACCCCACAGCACAGGGGACAAGAGTGACTGAGATGAAGTGGTGGAGAAGAAGTGCTATAGACTGACCATAACCCCCATTCCCCTGTTCCCCTGTGCCACTCAAGGGGAGGAGGTGGAAGAGGGTGGATGGGGGGGAAGGTGCTTTTGGTTTCTTTCCTTTTTTTTTTCTTCTTTCTCTAGCTTGTTAGTAATAGGTAATAAATCTTGCTATCTCCCTGTGCTGAGTCTGTTTTGGCATTCACAATTATGACTGTGCAGTCTCCTCATCCTTATCTCAACCCTTGAGCCTTTTTTATCATATTTTCTCCCCATTTCTCTTTGAGGAGGGTGAGTGAGAGCTGTTGTGGTGGAGTTCAGCCACTCACCCGAGTAAAACCACCATACAGGGCCCTCCTACCCTCTGGTAGAACACCTACCCTCTGTGGAACCCTTCCACACAGCTTGGTGTTGTCTGAGGGTGCACTTCCTCCAGTAGGCTCAATAACCAGCTGAGTCACAAGCTATCTTCCGTGCACTCCAGGAACCTCCTAGTCTGCTTCCTCAGGGCTGTATTGTATTTCTAGCATATGTCCATGTAGTTGAAATCTGTCATGAGAACAAGTGCTGTTGATTGCATGACTTCTGCCAGCTACTTCTACTGTGCCTCATTCTTCTCTTCATCCTGGTTTTGAGATCTATAACAGACCCCCACCAGGATATCTGCCTTGTTGGCCATCCCCTTGATACCTATTTATAGGGACCCTAATTTATCATTCCCAACCCCAAGCTCAACAACGTTGAAACATTCTCTAATATAGAGAGCCATGCCACTGCCCTTCCACTGCCTGTCCCTCCTGAATAGCTTGTAGCCATCCACTGCAGCACTCCTGTCATGGGAGTCATCCCACCATGTTTCAGTGATGGTGACTACTCGTAGTTTGCATGCCACACAATGGCTTCCAGCTCTTCCTGTTTGTTGCCCATGAGGCGTACATTGCTGCAGATGCACTTCAGTTGTGCCATTACTGTCATCCCCAATGCCAGCATTGCTCCCCCAGGCTCAGCTCTATCAAGCCACATTTCATCCCCATCCCCCTTTGTACCTAGATTAAAGACTTCTCAATGAGACCTTACGGCTCCTGGGTTAGGATCTGTTTCCCCCTTGGAGACAAGTGAGATCTGTCTGCAACTATCAGGCCAGGTGTCAAGTAAATCACCCCATGTTCAAAACAAAACAAAACAAAACAAAACAAAACAACAACAACAAAAAAAGCAAGCAAGCAAAACAACAAACAAACAAACAAACTGTCCTGGTTTCAGCTAGAATAATTTTCCTCGTAGTAGTTGGTAGGATGCTGTGTGTTGGGTTTAGGATGAGAATAATGTTGATAACACACCGATGTTCTAATTGTTGCAGAGCAGTGCTTACAGTAAGATAAGGACTTTCAGCTTCTCGCTCTGTTCTGCCAGCGGGCAGGCTGGGGGTGCAGCAGGAGCTGGGAGGGGACAGACCCAGGATAACTGACCCAAACTGCTCAAAGGGGTATTCCATACCATCTGACGTCATGCTAAACAATAGGGGTGGCTAGCCAGGGATGAGGGGGACAGCTGCTCTGGAATAGGCTAGACATTGGTCAGCAGACAGTGAGCAATTGTATTGTGCATCACTTGTTTCGTACATATTATTATTATTAGTAGTAGTAGTAGTATTGTTATTGTTATTATTGTTTTGTAATTATTATTTTCCTGTCCTAATAAACCATCTCTATCTCAACCCACAGGCTTCATTTTCCTGATTCTCTTCCCCATCCCAGAGAGGGACAGGGGAGTTTGAGCAAACAACTGTGTGGTGCTTGGCTTCCAGATGGGTTAAACCACAACACAAACAAAACAAGCAAACAAAAATATTCCTGCAATTGCACCAGCCTCTCAGCCATGTATTTATCAGATGGGTTTTCTTGGTCATCACAGTATCCCTCCCTGTCACTAAAGGAATAAAGGAAAACACCACCTGGACTCCTGCTCTATCCAACTGTAACTGCCCCAGCCCTCTGAAGTCCCTTTTGATAGCTTTCTTTCAGGCTTCTCAGTGATTTCAGTGCTGACAGCCTGAATTATCACTAAGGGACAATATTCAGAGAGACAAAACAGGGCAGGAAGTTTTCTGACAATTTGCCTAACCCAGGCCACAGGGAGGCTGCAGACTTCCCTACAGGTAGGGTCTGGCTGACATACGGGGCCCTCTTTTCCCCTCAGAAGGAAGTTAGTTGCCTCTGACAATTACCTTTCTTTCCTTCTTGGTGGAGTCAGTCTTGAGGCATGAAGTCAACTTTCTTGTCTTAGGCAACCTCCAAGGTGGACCTTGCCCAAATCCTCACTTACCTGTCCCTCAAGCTTCAGAACCTCAAACCTATAATGTAAAGGCACCTGGGAAGACGAGGTGGGTACGGAGGGAGCTTGCCTGTGACACTGAGCAAGGACCAGTTTCCATTTCTCCTTATCTCCCAGGTCCCCTCCTCTGCCCAACAGTGACAGGGCAGGAAGTCCGCTACTATTTTAGGAGCCCACCACTACTTTGGGAGTGTGACTCCTGTGCCTTTCTTGCCAGCATGACTGGCTCCACTAGTCTAACTCCTGCTCACACTCCCTTGTGGTTCTTAATTTCTTCACCTCCTCCTTGAGCTCTGGCAGCAGGCTGATCAGATACTTCATCTGCTCACACCTCATGCAGGCAGAATCTCTGCCACCCTCCATTAGTAGCAACAGGCTCAGGCACTCCCTGAATCTGGAGATCTGAACAACTGCATCTTTGGGCAGTTGTAGTGGGTTTACGTGGCAAGGCTTTGGTAGCAGGGAGCCATAGGGGTGGTTTCTGTGAGAAAAATCTAGAAGCTGCCCCATGTTTGGGAAGGGCCCCATTGTTTTCCAGAGCTGAGCCAATAAGCGATGTTGTTTGCACCTCTGTGAGAGCATATTTAAGACAGGGAAAAAAACGCTGCGCCAGACAGCAGCCGGGAGAGTCAAGGGAGTGAGAAACAGCCTGCAGGTGCCAAGGTCAGTGCAGAGGGAGGGGAAGAGGTGCTCCAGGCGCCGGAGCAGAAGTCCCCTGCGGCCTGTGGTGAGGACCATGGTGAAGCAGGATGTACCCCTGCAGCCCATGGAGTACCACGGTGGAGCAGGGTTATATGCTGCAGCCCGTGGAGGAGACCACGGTGGAGCAGGTGGACCTGCACCGATGGAGGCTGCCGCCTGTGGAAGACCCCTGCTGGAGCAGATTCCGGGCCGGACCTGTAGCCCGTGGAGAGGAGACCACGCAGGAACAGGTGATCTGGCAGGAGCTGCTGCCCATAGGGGAGCCAGGTTGGAGCAGTTTTCTCCTGAGGGATGGACCCCGTGGTATGGACCCATATCTGGAGCAGTTCTGGACGAGCTGCTGCCTGTGGGAAGCCCATGTCGGATCAGTTCATCAAGGACTGCATCCCGTGGGTGGGACCCCACAGCACAGGGGACGAGAGTGACCGAGAAGGAGCGGCAGAGAAGAAGTGCTGTAGACTGACCATAACCCCCATTCCCCTGTTCCCCTGTGCCGCTCGGTGGGAGTAGGTGGAAGAGGGTGGATGGGGGAGGGGAGGTGCTTTTGGTTTGTTTTTTTTTTTTTCTTTGTTTTCTCACTTCTCTCGCTTGTTAGTTGTAGGCAATAAATCTTACTATCTCCTTATGCCGAGTCTGTTTTGCCCGTTACAATAATTATTGCGTGATTTTCTCGTCCTTATCTCAATCCTTGAGCCCTTTTCACATATTTTCTCCCCATTCCTCTTTGAGGAGGGGGAGTGAGAGAGCGGCTGTGGTGGAGCTCGGCTGCCCACTCGAGCGGAACCACGACAGCAGTCAGTCAGTCTAGGTTGCCACAGTCTTTTTGGTAAGAGATTTCTGCCTAGTGGAGACCATGGCTGTTTTTTTTTGTTGTTGTTGTTGTTTGTTTGTTTGTTTTTTGTCTGGGAGGCCGCTGATAGGTGAACCAGTCTCTGCAGTGGGGAGGGGTACTCCACACTCCCTGCTCACCCTGCAACTAAAATAGATGTTACATATATTTTCTTACACTATATGCTCTCAGTCTGCAATGCTAATAAGCCATCAATCTTTTGCATTCAGCTGGTATGATAAGGATTTCCCTCAGGATTTATATGTTACTTTTGTCTGCGTATTACAAGATAGCATTGCAAAGTGATCAGCACAAAGTTTTTGCTGTGTGGCTGTTTATTTTCTAGAATGAAGAGATTAATTGCATCCCTTTTAATTCTGTCCCTGAGTTTTTATTACTCTCTCTGGCATCCCAGATCCTTCATTCAGTCTAACAAGAATCCTGCTATTATTTCCCATATGAAATATGGTATGTACAACATTGAAACAAGTCTCCTGAGATTAGATACCACCCCCAGATTTTTTATTTTTTTTTTTATTACAAAATACTAGGAAGGAAATATTATGAATAGGTTTTAAAAGGTGTCTTAGAATTGAATAAATTGATGTATTATGTATTTATTTATTTATTTACTTAAATTGAAATAATAACGTTTGGGCAATATAACGTTAGATGACCAAAGGTCAGTCAAGTGAGTTGCACAGCTGGGAGACTGATACAACAACTTGTCATTATGGTGAACAGTTACTAGGGAGTCGGTCATCCTGCCAGTATGGTATCTTACCAACTTTGTCTTCCTAACAAGAAAAATATTTATTTATTTTTAGCAGTGACAGCTGCATATGGCTTTCAATGCAAGCTTGAAACAAAATTTGACCTTTATTAAAATGTGTTATACTACCAAATCCTTACAAGTATTTAAATGTGGTTAATTCATTAAAGAAAGGTCTGTTAGGGCTGATACCCAACATCCCTTTCGAGAAATCTTAAGTGTTCTCCTGATATATCTTCTTGGACCTCCAAAAAAAAAAAAAATAGATATATATATTAAATAATATGTATTTAAATGTAATTAATATAAATAAAAATATAAAAATATATGCTATATAAAAATTGTATATTTTAAAAATAAACATTAATTTAATGTATTAATAATTAACATATTAATATATTGTATGTGTATATATATATGTATTCCCTGATATAGAACATATGCACAGGAAAAAACAAAACCATTAGTAATTATTGATGTCTCTTAAGAGTTCATCTGTTCTTTTTATTTTTCCTGTCTAAATCTACTAGCTGACCAGTCTTGTTTTTCAACTTATCAATCTTTCTTTCCAGAAGGAAGACATTTTATTTAATATAAAGGAATAAAACATAAATGGAAGTAAATATCATTTTATGAAAGGTAGCAAGGTGAAATGCTTTCATATCTGGTAAATCAAAGCTATAATAATCTCACTACTGCTACCAATACAGTGGTTCAGGGTTATACATGCCTACTTCATCAGATCTCCTGAGAAGTCCTTTATGTTCTCTTTTACTGCTGCTGAAACTGGGATTCTTCCTAGTGGACTAAAAGAAACTGCTCCAATTCTCAAACTACATGCAGGGGCAATAGACCACAGAATCAACGAATCATCTAGACTGGAAAAGACCTCCAAGATCATCTAGTCCAACCTCTGACCTAACACTAACAAGTCCTCCACTAAACCATATCCCTAAGCTCTACATCAAAATGTCTTTTAAAGACCTCCAGGGATGGTGACTCCACCACTTCCCTGGGCAGCCTGTTCCAATGTCTAACAACCCTTTCAGTAAAGAAGTTCTGCCTAACATCCAACCTAAAACTCCCCTGGCTCAACTTTAGCCCATTCCCCCTCATCTTGTCACCAGGCACGTGGGAGAACAGACCAACCCCCACCTCACTACAGCCTCCTTTAAGCGACCTGTAGAGGGCGATAAGGTTGCCACTGAGCCTCCTTTTCTCCAGGCTGAACAAACCCAGCTCCCTCAGCTGCTCCTCGTAAGCCTTGTTCTCCCAACCCCTCACCAGCTTCGCGGCCCTTCTCTGGGCTCTCTCGAGCACCTCAATGTCCTTCTTGTAGTGAGGGGCCCAAAAATGAACACAGTACTCGAGCTGTGGCCTCACCAGAGCCAAGTACAGGGGGACAATCACTTTCCTAGCCCTGCTAGCCGTGGTATTCTATGTCTGGATGCATATGTTTCCCCTTCTGCTATGCAAGATTGTGACCTATGGGTTTTGGTGTGCCATTAAAGAGCACCTGCTATGTATTTTGTTGAGAATATATCAACATGGCGAAGTTTTACCTACCAGGTATTCTGTTGTCCAGAGCAACCAAGACAGATGTACTTTGCACATCCCAGTTGTCTATGAGTTCTCATCTTCTTTTTTTTTTTTTTTTTTTTTTCACTTGAGAGAAATTGCCTCAGTTTTTGAAATATCTGCTTCTACTGGGGGTAGCATACTTTTTAAAACAGGCTAAGTCTTTTGTGGTTATACGTTCTTTACATCTTAGGTTTCCTTCTTTGGCAAGAATACCCATCAAATAGAAGTGGTAGACAAGCCCACATGTTTTCTCTTACATATAGTATATTTACAACTCTATGGCTCCACTCTCTGTCGTCCAAAGATATATCTCCAATAATTCACTAACTCAGCCCACAGTCTGCAGACATTTCAAATATATTTAAATTTCATAATTCAGACCAAAAAGTTTATCTCATGCCCTTACTAAGAAGTTATAGTGAACTTTGAATTTGTCACAATGATCTTGAAAGAAACTGTTGACGGAACAAAGATGCTGAAAACAGACTAATCTGGTAATGTAGAACAGCAAACCCATTTGCATTTTTAAAAACAACAGGCAAACAGAGCATGGTGATACCTCCAAAAATCTAAAATTTATTTATTTATTTATTTTTATTATTATTATGCCAGACCAGTTCTACAATAATTGTGACAGTTTAAATTATTTTTATGGTAATAAATCATCACTATCTTCAGCCCTCACACAATTGAGAAAGGAAGGAAGGAAGGAAGGAAGGAAGGAAGGGAGGGAGGGAGGGAGGAAGGAAGGAAGGAAGGAAGGAAGGAAGGAAGGAAGGAAGGAAGGAAGGAAGGAAGGAAGGAAGGAAGGAAGGAAGGAAGGAAGGAAGGAAGAAAGAGAAAGAAAGAAAGAAAGAAAGAAAGAAAGAAAGAAAGAAAGAAAGAAAGAAAGAAAGAAAGAAAGAAAGAAAGAAAGAAAGAAAGAAAGAAAGAAAGAAAGAAAGAAAGAAAGAAAGAAAGAAAGAAAGAAAGAAAGAAAGAAAGAAAGAAAGAAAGAAAGAAAGAAAGAAAGAAAGAAAGAAAGAAAGAAAGAAAGAAAGAAAGAAAGAAAGAAAGAAAGAAAGAAAGAAAGAAAGAGGAAGGGAAAGGAAGGAAGGAAGGAAGGAAAGAAGGAAGGAAGGAAGGAAGGAAGGAAGGAAGGAAGGAAGGAAGGAAGGAAGGAAGGAAGGAAGGAAGGAAGGAAGGAAGGAATAGGATGTTATTATGGCTGAAATGAATGTGGTTTTTTTTTGATTTCTTGTGTGTAAGGAATCACATTAAAGGACTGTAAACATAATTTTAACCTACTATAAGGAATAACAAGTATTTTAAAATAATATTTTTATATATATTTACAGACATAGATTTGATTACTTTTATTTTTATCATTTTTTAAGCAATAATATTTTCAGAATTCCTTGTTGATCATCCACAACAATGTTAAAACATTGTTTTAAGAGCCTGAGGTATATCACTAACTTCATGAAAACCTCTGTTGGAACGTTTAAAATCAAAATTCCTGTAACAGTTTGTTGCATTAAGGGTGTAGCCAATCAGCCGTTTTAAGTCCGGTTGCACTCAGGGTACTGAGCTACTACAACTACGAATTCACAAATAACAAAGCAAACCCTCACTCTAGTTGCATTCCATGAACTACCACAGACACACTTAAAGAGTTTGCTCACGTTCAATGAGAACTATCGTGGCTAGGTTCAACAAAATCTAGTGCAATTTATTAAAGCAACAGGTACACCGATTCTTTGGTTTGATGATGATTAATTCACTGTCTGCAGAGCACCATCAAATACCAAAAGTATGAGTAACAGAACCTGGTTATTAATCTGTTGAAAGGCACCAAGACTCTACACAGATTTCTAAGTTTTTCAGGGTGGCATTTGGTATCACCAAGTGTACAAATCTTACCCAGAGGCATCCCAATGGGGGAAAAAAAAGAGACTCAGACCATTGACTGATCATAGAGGTCACAAAGGTATCTTCCCTAATATCCCTCTATCTTATGCCAATGTATGTTATTTTCTTTTATTTTATTTTCTTTATCTTTGAGGTGGAGCTACAGTGACTCTAGTCATGCATATCTTGGTTATGATTGGTGCAATGTTTTCTCATTTCTGTTTAAAGGTATAGGCTCCAAGACATTCAGAGGGTGTGCTCAGTGAGGAATGGTTGCATCTCAGAGGCAGGCAGATTTTGTGATGCAGGTGTGTTTTGGTGTTATAATGACACTATAATAAGCAAAATTCACTAGCATACAGAATTTTGTCAAAACATGAAGGTAATTTGAAAATGTGCAAATGTGCAAATGTAGTGAATGTGCAGCTTATTGGTCTCAGTGTGCACAAGAACAATCAAGTTCCCATCTTGTCATAGAGCCTAGCTGTGGTGTCTCCACTTTGCTTTATGCTCTGTACTGTTCCTCTTAGAGTTAGCAAACCAGTATCAGCCTCTAAACTGAAAGTAGTCCTTGCTTACTTTTATACTTACATTATAATATGTAACCTAAAGGGGATATTCAGAGGTAAAAGAATGCGGAAATGGAAACTTGTGGCAACATACTTTTAGCCAGAGCTCTGTCTTTACAATTTTTTCTCCAAACTGGAATGAGTATCGTTCATCATATGAAAAATTGAACCAGGACACTTTCACTTTGTGAAAGGTATCATTTCTGTTAGATAATCTATTTTATAAATAATTCAATAATGAATCCAAGATAACAGCCCACCGTGATGTAGGTGACAAGCAGGGCTGACAGGGAAGATAAGTTGTCAGTAGTTAAGGAAAAAATGTGAAGAGAGACTGTCCTGAAGTAAAGATAAATAAGCATCATTTAAGCTTACTGACTACTACCTGAAGTCTCCCTGACAATACTACTGACTACCTTGTAGTCATTTGTAGACATTGCTAGGATATGTCTACCAAAACACTCATTTATGTTCCTTACCACTTTTTCAGTCATAGCTACATATCAAAAGATCATCAACACTTGACATACAAAAAGCCTGGACATAGGCTGACCTCATATAAACAGGAATTTTATTAAAAAATCTTAATGGTACGAAGAAAGTGACTGCAACTCTCCTGTAATGGACTTTATGAGAATTATTTATATAAGCTGTTTTCAGTATCTCCCACAATTAGTTAACCAGCATATAATTGTACTCAGTGAAGACCCAAGGACTAATGATGTGAAGATATGTATTGCATATTGGCCATTTCTGTTCAGACAAAATAATTTGTTTTAAGCTACTAAAGAAAATGATTAAAACAACACATGCTTGACTTTGCCTGAAATAGTCACACAGCCACAGCTAATACAAGAAGAGGAAACTTTGGACTGTATGAATACTAGTGTGTGATATACCACATGTGCAAATGAGAACCTGGTTCTGTTCCCTTTGTGGGCATTAAATGTTTTTGTCTTATTATTATTAAATGTCTTTGATAGCATTAAATATTGTTTATATTTCTCAACTACAATTAATTCTGTTTCATACACTGAACTGCTTTTCTTATATTTTGTTTTGTCTTAACTACATATAAAGGTCAACAATAATACAGGATTAGAATTCTGTGAGACAGTTTATTATATTTTAAAGATTTTTATAATGTATTTCTTCATACAATCAGTACTAATGCTTTGATATTTCTGTGTATTACTCTTGTCAAAAATTACAGCTTTGGGATTGCAGATAGCATAAAGCAGAATAAATTTTTATATTCAACATTTGTAAATACTATAAACTGCACTGTCCTTTCATCTTCTTGTTTGGACAAGCAATAGAAAGCAAGCAACAAAAATAAAAGGGCCATAGCAAGAGAATGAAAATATGGAATATAAGAAAAAGAGAGATAAGAACTATGTTGCCACTGATCATTCTAGTCAGAAGGGAAATGTTATGTTGACAAGATTATAAGAAGTATTGCAAAAGAAAAGGAGGCAAAAAAGGGCAAACTACTCAGAAGATGAGGACATGTAGTGGAGGAAAAATCAAAGGCACAGGAGGAAAGAAGTGAAGAAGGCAAAGTGAATAGTTTAAAAGCCAAAAGTAGGGTTGGATGCCAAGTAAAAAATGGAGTCAAATCTCAATCAAGTAAAAGGAAGCTGGAGTACCATGTTATGATTATATTGGAGTCTTAGAAGATAAAATAAAACTTTACTAAATCTGGGGCAAGCTAGGTAAGGAAGGAAAAATCAATGATTTCAGATACTCTAATGACAGGGGAACACAATAGGAAAAGACTGCATGGTCTTTGAAGGATGGATAAAATTGGAAGATAAAGCATCAATGGAGTTTTGAAAGGTAAGAAACAATGAAGGAAGAGGTGAAGGTAAAAGATGAGAAAGATATTGCAGTTAAGATAAGATAATGCAGTTAAAAAAGTGAAGGTGAGATAATGATGATAAAAAAAAAAAAAAAAAAAAAAAAAAAAAGGATATTAAGGATAGTTTGCCTTTGGAATATACAAAATTGAAATATTTTATGTTCTGTTTTCTTTTTACTTACCTGGGCAATATGACAGTGAGCAAACACAACTAAGTAAATTGCTGACAAGACAAAAGCAGATATAAATATATAGAAGAACAAACATGTAAAATAAATTATTACTATTTTTGTTAGTCTTTATGTTTATCATTTTTCTCCCCCATGCTCTCCCTCTTGCTTCTTCATGTTTAACTTTTCCTGTCATACTTTGAATTTCTGTGCTCATAATATTTAGTTACATCCTTTAAACTTTATTTTGGGGGGATTTTTTGTTATTGTTTTTGTTGTTGTTGTTTCTGTTTTCCCATCCCCTGTAAAGGTCTGTTCATTCTTGAAACAAATCTCAGTGTGTCACTTTTGCTTTCAGAACTGAAAAGAGAAAAACAAATTGTTGGAAGGGGTTAAATTTTTCTACACTGAAGAAAATGCTACAATATACTAGACTATAGAAGCATAGAACTGGATCACTGAATGGTATGGATTGGAAGGCACTTTAAATATTATCTAAACGATACTACTACCACTCCCTCTCCACCCTGGAAACTTTCCACAGACCTGGTTGCTCAAAGTCCCATCCAACCTGGCATTAAACACTTTCAGGCATGGAGCATTCACTACTTCTCTGGGCAACCTGTTCCAGAGCCTCACCACTCTCAGAGTAAAGAATTATTCCTTATATCTAATTATTAATTATTCCTTATATCTAATCTAAATCTACCCTTTACAAGTATAAAACCATTGCTCCTTGTCCTATTAATAAACTCTCTGATAAAGAGTCTTTCTTCAGCTTTCTTGTATGTAGCCACCTTTAAGTATAGGAAGGATGCTATAAGGTCTTGCTGGAGCCTTCTCTCCTCCAAACCAAACAACTCCAACTCCTTTAGTCTGTCTTCATAGGAGAGGTGTTCAAGCCCTTTGATCATCCTTGATGTCCTTCTCTGGACAATCTCTAAAAGGCCCATATCCTTCTTATTTTGGGAGCTCAGAGTTAAATGCAGTACTCCAAGTGGAGCCTCATGAGGGTGGAGCAGAGGAGGAAAATCACCTCCCTTTGTCTGCAAGTCATGCTTCTTTTGATGTAGTCCAGGAGATAGTTGGCTTTCTGGGCTGGGAGTGCATATTGTGGGCGGACGTTGTTTTTCATCTATCAGTATCCCCAAGATGTTCTCATCTGAGCTGCTCTCAATCTATTATCAACCCAGCCTGTATTTGTGCCTGGATTGCCCCAGACCATGACTTTGTGCATGACTTTGCACTTGGCCTTGTTGAACTTAAGTTAATTATACTGGTAATGAACCACAAGTTTTTGTAACTCAAATTATATTCCCTCACAATCAAAAGCTGGAAGAGAAGAGTATCTGAATGAATTCTGAAAACAGAAGTTAATGTATTGAATAATTTTCCTAAGTCACTGAATAAATTAATGAACTGGGAAAGCTTTACCAGTACATTTTGGTCTGTTATATTTTGTGAAAGCAAAGTTTTACAGTTTCATCTGTGAGACATAGTATTCCTTGAATGAAAGGGGTGACCTGGTGCCTAATTGTCCTGGTTTCAATTAGAATAGTGTTAATTTTCCTCCTAGTAACTGATATGGTGCTGTGTTTTGGATTTAGGATGAGAATAACGTTGATAACACACCAATGTTTTAATTGCTGCAGAGCAGTGCTTGCACTAAGCCAAGGACTTTTCAGCTTCTCAATCTTTTCTGCCAGTGGGCAGGCTGGGGGTGCAGCAGGAGCTGGGAGGGGACAGACCCAGGATAGCTGACCCAAACTGCTCAAAGGGGTATTCCATACCATCTGATGTCATGCTAAACAATATGTAGGGTTGGCTAGCCGGGATGAGTGTGGGGGCACGGCTGCTCGGGGATAGGCTGGGCATTGGTCAGCGAGTGGTGAGCAATTGTGTTGTGCATCACCTGTTTTGGACACATTAGTAGTAGTACTATTATCATTATTATTACTATTTTCCTTTCTTTTCTGTCCTAATAAACCATATCTATCTCAACACACAGGCTTCATTTTTTTTTCTGATTCTCTCCCCCATCCCAAAGAGGGATGGGGGAGGGTGAGTGAATGACTGTGTGGTGCTTGGCTTCCAGACAGGTTAAACCACAACACTAATACACTGTAATTACATACAAATAAAGAAATTATCTTATTAAGATATGTTACACAGACTTTCTTTACTTCTGGTCTGAAGTAAAAGACCAAGCCAGTCAGTGCCCAAGCCAGCCATTGTTTAGTTTGCTTCAGGGATAATATTTCTTAACCTTTGTGGAACTAATGAATGAGGCAAGGATATTTGCAGTGCAGGTAGCCAATGTAAGAGAAATTGCTATTTCAATCAAACTGACACTAACTGGCAGCCTTGATAATGCCTCAGCAAAAAGACCAAAAATTGAATATACTGCGAAATTTACTGAGCATACAAAGCCAAAAAGACAGTAGTACAATAATAGGACAACAGAATATTTGTAATGATAAAAATCCATAAATCCATTGTTATGGTGAAAGAACTTCTGTTGTCTCTGCATGTGTTTTCTTTACAATGTGGAAAAGTAGATGAAATCCATCTTTATGAAGGTTAAAAAGGACAGTACATTTCATTGTCACTTCAAAATACTGTTTTGTTGAAATTTGCCCTAATTTCCATCTTATATGAAAGAAGGAGATGAACTATTATCATGCTTTGCTTCAGTTATACATCCAACAAGTAATCAATTAATATGATAATAGGAAGGCAATGGAGTGGAATAAGGTGATGAGGGACATGGATTTTTTTTTTATCGTTATTTATTTTTATTTATTTATTTATTTATTTTTATTTAAGTTTTGAAGAGATCCTATAGAAATTAGATATATAAATGGGCAATGGAGCAGAAAAAGGGACATACACAGTCTATTGGCTCAAAGTCAAACAGCAAGAAAAAAAGCTCTTGTCCACCAAGTAAACAATATGAGTTTCCTTTCAGACTTTGTGACATCTGAGTGAACTAAGCTGATGTTCCAGAAATTCAGAAAGTAGAAGGTATAAGGTTGATTAAAAAAATCAATCAATCAATCAATAAATAAATAAATTACTGTGTTTTTCTTTAATTATTGGGTTAGATTTAATACCTGCTTTAATACCATGTGGGCTCATTCAAGCTATGGCAGTGTATATACTCTGTATGCTTTAGGTGATCACTGCCATACCCTGAAAGGGGTTGCCTTATTAAAGAAGCAGGCAAAGAAAAATCTGTGTAAGTGACATTACAGTCAGCACTGCTCAAAATAGGCTACTGCAAAAGGTGAGCCATGGTAGTACAAAGAGTTGTACTCCCTATCACAGTATAGCCTAGAAAGGAGAGAAAAAAGTGTAGTTTATGACTGTGACTTATTTTTGTATTTGCTTCAAGTGGTGTACTTTTTCATGTGGCTTAAAGTCCATTTATTCTATCTGCTAGTTTTTATGTTTATTTATTTATTTGTTTGTTTTTAATTTTATTCTGAAGTTCAATCTGTCAAAGCCATCTATCATTAATTATGTAACTGAAAGTAAAAGAGACAGGTGATAACAGAGGCAATGATGGTCTGGTCATGAACAATTTTTTTTTTAGAGAATTTGTCATAATTGTGCGTTTTTGTTGGTAGTGGGTTTTTATTTTGAAGATTTTATCTCTACAAACAATGTTTTTATGGTAAGTATCCAGCTCTGGATAAACCTGAATAATTCAACTATGTAAAAAGCTTAAGCCATTAGGCCAGCAGACAATAGTAAGAAATGCTGAAAAAAATAAAATAATAATATATATACATATATATATATATAAACAAACAAACAAACAAACAAAAAACTCTATTTCATTCTTTGAAGATTATGAAGGAAGTGTGGGCTGATGAGTAGACAGAGAGGTGGACTGGTAATTGGCTGGATGGCAGAGCTCAGAGGGTTGTTCAGTGGTAGCCTCTAGTTGGAGGCCTGTAGTTAGCTGTGTCCCCCAGGTGTCAGTACTGGATCCAGTGTTGTTCAACTTATTCAGCAACCTAGACAAGGGAACGAAGTCACCCTCAGCAAGTTTTCTGATGACACAAAGCTCAGAGGAGTGCCTGATAATACAGAGGGATGTGCTGCCATTCAGAGAAACCTCGACAGGATGGAGGGCTGGGCCAAGAGGAACCTCATGATGTTTAACAAAGGCAAGTGCAGGGTCTTGCAGGAGGGAAGAATAGGAAGGAATAACCCCAAGCACTACTGTAGGCTGGGGGCTGACCTGCTGGACTGCAGTTCTGTGGAGAGAGACCTGGGAGTCCTGCTGTACACCAGCAGGCTGACCATGAGCCAGCAATGTGCCCTTGTGGCCAAGAAGGCCGACGGTATCCTGGGATGCATTTGGAAGTGTTGCCAGCAGGTCAAGGAAGGTAATCCTCCCCCTCTGCTCAGCCTTGATGAGGCCACACATGGAGTATTGTGTCCAGTTCTGGGCTCCCCTCTACAGGAGAGACGTACAATTACTGGAATGAGTTCAGAGGTGGGCTATGAAGATGATTAGTGAACGGGAGCACCTGTCATAGGAAGACAGGCTGAGAGAACTGGGCCTGTTTAAACTGGAAAAAAGAAGACTGAAGGGAGACCTCATTAATGTATATAAATATATGAAGGGAGGGTGTTAAGAGGTTGGAGCCAGACTCTTTTCAGTTGTGCCGAGCAAGAGGATGAGAGGCAGTGGGCACAAACTGAAGCACAGGAGGTTACGGCTGAATATGAAGGGGCACTTCTTTACTGTGAGGGTAACAGAGCACTGGAACAAGTTTCCCAGAGAGATTGTGGAGTCTCCTTCTCTGGAGATATTCAAAGCCTCCTGGATGCCATCCTTTGCAATGTACTCTTAAGTGATCCTGCTCAGCAAGGAGATTGGATTAGATAATCTTCACAGATGCCTTACAACCTTGGCTGTTCTGTGATTCTGTGATTTATTTTTTTGTGCTTTGGAGCAAGGAGTGCCCTCTAGATAGCTCAATGAATCCACCCAGTATTAGTAGAATTACATACATCAAATCATAATATTATAATTTTCTCTAGATGAAGGTTGAAAAATTTAAGTATGCTCATTTTATTAATTAAAAAAATATATATTTTTAATTTATGTTTTGACAGAAAACAAAACAAATAGGATACTAAAATAAATGTCCTAATTTTAACATCTTGGAAACTTCTGTTCTTAAAAATTTATTGCTTTTTATCAAATAAGTACTTCAAACGCTTATAAATGTATTTATGGTTGTGTTTCAGTTTCTCAGGACTTATCATTGTATTCTGAGTCCCCTGGTACATGTCTGCTTCAGGTTCATATAATGCTAGGCTGCCAGACCCTTAAGCTGTAGGAAACTGAAAGTCATCAGTTTGATTTGGCATGCTGAAAGGTGTGTTAGGCTGCAGAATAACATCCTGATTTTCAGCTTCATAGGCTGTGCAAAGCTGTGAGGTTAATTGCCCTTATGAGAAAGACCTCAAAAGAGTCAAGACAGGGAGAAGGTTCTTCACTGAGAGAGTGGTCAGGCATTAGAACAGGCTCCCCAGGGAAGTAATCATGACATCAAGCCTGCTGGAGTCCAAGAAGTGTTATCACAATACTCCTAGACATAAGCTTTAATTTTGAGGTAGTCCATTGTGGAGCCAAGAGTTGTTCTTAGTGATTCTTGTGCATCCTTTTCAGCTCACAATATTCTGTGATCCCCGCTGAAACACACAAAGCAGGTTGCCTAGGACTATGTCATCTCTTAGTCATCTCATGGAAAAGTAGTTTAAGTGAAATATATTACAAATGAGAACTTAAATCTTCTTAACATCGAGATGTATTTGAGCCTTTTTTTTTTTTTTTCATAGTAGCCCATATGGTGCTGTGTTCTGGATTTGTGATTAAAACAGTGCTGATAACACATGATATTGCAGCTCTTGCTGAACAGTATTTGCACAGCATTTAAGCCTCTGTTTCTCACACTTCCCTGCCTCATGGAATAGACAGGAGGTGAGCAAGGGGTTGGAAGGGCACATAGCAGGAAAAACTGTCCCAGATTGATCAAAAGGATACCCTATATCCATAATGTCATGTTCAGCAATAAAAACCAAGGGTGATTTATTTATTTATTTGTTTATTTATTTATTACTTTGCATTGTGACTGTTAAAAGTAGTTAAGGTTGACTATTGTAGTGGTGGCAGTGTCTTAAGATCAACATATGGATTTTTTAAATATAATTGACATACGAATGTAAAAGAAGTCCACACCAACTTTTGAAATATGGATAAAGATCAATAATGCATCATTTTTGTAACATGCTTCAGACAAGTCTGTTATTCCTGACATCAATACTCTTTTGCTGGCTACTTGTTGCTAACAGTTCAAAGAAATATATTAGCCTGAGTTAAAGATGCCTTAGGAGAAGTTACCTGGACTTCTTCAAGGTCTTTGACATGATCCCATACGACATCCTGATCTCTAAAATGGAGAGATATTTATTTGATGGATGGACCATTCGGCAGATACAAAATTGTCATAAAGTCCACATACAGAATGTAGTGGTCATTGGCTCTATGTCCAAGTGGAGGCTGGTAATGAGCGGTGTCCCACAGGGGCCTGTTTTGAGACCAATGTTGTTTTATATCTCTATCAATGACATAGATAATAGGATTGACTGAACCTTTAGCAAGTTTGCAGATGACACTAAGCTGAGTGGTAAAGGTAATGCAAGAGATGGAAAGATTTGGGGTTCAACTTCATTAAAGAATTTTTAAAAAACTAAATATGATCACCACAAGTCAGATGAAAAAGATACCTATAAAAGAAGCTGAAACTGAGGAAGCATTTTTAGTTAAAAAAGGATAAGAATTTTAAACATAGACAGACATGCAATTTAAAAACGAAATGCATTGACGAGTATATTTTTGAGCTGTTTTGCACCAGAAGTTGTTGCTCCGTTATGTTATGATTCCCATTGTCAACATAGTGTATTACAGCTGGCACCGTAGTAAGGAAAAAAAAAAAATCACAGAAAATCTTATGTCCCTTTGGATGTTGGGAGCCATAAGAAATATCAGGGAACAGGATTCTTATTACTCATAGCTGAATCCATCCACAGCAGAAGGCCTCCCCTTCCAGTTGTTCAATTTATTACAAGATTTTCTTATCAGGAAACAACTCTACTCATCATTTCTACAGTCAAACAGAAAGGATGTTATCATGAGAACTTCTTGTTGCACTGTTAGATACAAAAAAAAACAAACAAACAGAAACACCATGCCTTTGTCATAATCACTGGTATTGAGTGGGAGTTACCTGGACCCTCCTCTATTACCATAAGGTGGGTGAGTTTATCCTGCAGCAAGAGGATTTCTGCAGCACAGAACAACCTGAAGGTAGCAGTAGGCCTAGTCAGGTTACCCCTAATGTAAATCACTTATATAAAAAATGGTCTTCCACTCACGATCACTATATAAATCATTTCTGTCTTTTGATTACATGGCTTGTGGATAAAATCTGAATAATTAAGTGTTTTGGAAAACCACAGGTCTCTGAAGTTATACATTCAACAGGAGAAAAGAAACAATTGAAAAAAAATGTCCTAAATGTAGCTTTCAGCCTGACAGTACTTCTTAAAAAAAAAAAAAAAAAAATCCCCTTTCAATGTTTTGCATATTTTACTATTTTTACTTTGTTTGTTTGTTTGTTTGTTTGTTTGTTTTTCAACTTTGTGTTTCTGTTTCACTGGATATGCATGATCATCCAAAGGAAACTCTTGTTGGAAGCAGAGAAGGTTTATATCTCCAACTGCTATTCGGTGTCATTAAGAACAACAGTGTACTGTAGTACTTATATTATTCTTTTTTTTATATCTATACATACTTTTGCTATTTTTCTTACTTTGATATCTTCTCACTGTGGTGCAATTGCCTGAAGTACCTAGGAAAATAAAACCGACATTCACATTTTAAAGAAAATGTACAGCACTGAAGAAGCTTTCAGAGTAGGGAATAGCTGCATTACCTAAGTGTTCCCTAGGCTTCCAACCTTAGATGCTATCATGCTGGGGGAACCTGGTGTGCTAGCCCTAAGGAACAGCACAGAACGTAGAGTGGAGTGGAGACACTACGGCTAGGCTCAGTGACTAGGTGGGGACTCGATTGTTCTTGTGCACACCGAGACCGATAAGCTGCACTTTTTGCTACCCTGAGCCAAGGACCTGTCATGCACAAGTTTGGGCAAAATGTATAGCTGTCCATAGCTGGCTACACATACATTTCTGATGTTGACCCTGCCACCGTTAACGAGGAATAGAAGTAGTTATGAAGAATGTGTTACTTGTTTCACGCTTGGCTATTAATTGTCCCAGAAAATTGTATTGAGCTTGCCAAAGACAACAGTCATTCTCTGGATGACAATTTCTGCCCATTCCAGCTGCTCTGCACATCTGCACTTGTCTCTCAGAGACTGTTCCGAGCACCCTTACTTCTTTGCCTTGCACCCTCTGACCTCTGTTCTTAGGACTTTCCAGAGGTTGTCTGCTGCCATGTTGAAGGCATTTGACAGGCCACAGTGTGCCTTTGGCCATGAGAAATATTCATTGCCCTGATACAAAAAGAATTCCATACTCATAGAGAAATCTACTGATTGCATTTACATCTCCTAGGTGGTCCTTGAATTGACGTTCATTGATGCCTGCTCTTTCTCCTCAGAAAAGACTGATTCTGTTCAACAGAACCTGCAAAAATTCCCTTTATAGTTTTCATTATTTGTTTTGCTTTAAGTATCAGTAGCACGACATCATGTGACCCTGTCATTACTGACACCTTGTGTGAACTCCAGGATAAACTTTGTTGCTAGATTACATGGATTAATCTTTCAACTAGCTAGCTAACTATCTGTCTGAATTGGGCTCATGCATATTGGAATTTCTGCTAAGGTGTAAAGTATGTTGCCCTTCACTTGATGTGGAAATTCTGTTTACTAGGTGAGGAAATTGAGTCATTAAGGAATGCGAGAAAAGCCTGCACTGTCAACTCCACAATTTTTAAGTGGATAATCACACAGACACAGTTCTGTGATAAACAGGCAGCAATCTATTCTAGCCAATGAAGCAGACTGCAAGAAGATGCAGTTTTGTAGCTAGGAGAGAGCTTCATCTTCAGCCCAAGGTGCACCTTCCATAAATAAATTAATTGCATTTTTGCTAAGAGCTTAGAGATATGCTCTTTACTCAGACTATGTTTTCCCCTGAATCTCTAGGTACACAAAAGTGAGCAGAGACCTAGTTAACTGCTACACATTCAAAGGAACTGTAACAGCCATCAACCACCAGGCATCTTTGACAGGGAATTCATGGTGAAATAATGACATTAAAGGTTTGTTCAATATTAAAATTAGTTGAGCATCTGAATTTAATATTAAAGTTCAGTTACCAAGATTTAAAGTATCTTTCAGTAACTATAGCAAATACTAGATGTTAAAACTTTGTCATTAACAATGTTTGTTTAAAGCTTGCCTTTGAATGACTCCAAATCTATTTTTTTTTCAAAAGTATGGTTTCAAAAACTGAGAGTACTGCTATACGTCATATAATAAATGATATTTTCGTCCACATAAAAAGCTATTAAAAACATCAACAACAATAATTAAAAAGTAAACAGATGATAAATGATAGTTTGAAAAAATATAGCTTATATATGATTAATCTGTTTTGAAATGTTAATCCAGAAACTGTAGATTTTGTTTTCAGTCTTCAGAATCCTTCACATCATACAAAATTGTATCATGTTGTTCTCTTTAAGGTGCACTAGTACCACTTTCAGACACTTATGAATCATTGACAGCCCTTTCAGAAAATATGCTAAAGAAGTTAAAAATCAGAAACTAAGATATACAGGGACAGGTTCAGACAATAAAATAAAATAAAATAAAATAAAATAAAATAAAATAAAATAAAATAAAATAAAATAAAATAAAATAAAATAAAATAAAATAAATAAAATAAAATAAAATAAAATAAAATAAAATAAAATAAAATAAATATATAAAATATAAAAAAATCTAATCTCAACCAGACCACACTCTTGATTGCTTGCATATATATATTTAAAGTTAATTCACTTTTACAGGGGAAAAAAAGAAAAAAAAAAAAGAAAAAAAAAGAAAAAAAAAAAAGAAAAAAAAAGTGGGAAGCAAACAAAATAATCCTTTAAGAGATTACAGAATAGTTTCTTACCATTTATAGTTCAGGATCTGTTGGATCTATGGGCTTGATCATGACATTTCTTCCTACTTGGTTATATCACTGGAACAAGTTATTTTCAAGACAAACTAATGATGCCTAGTTCACATTAGAGAAATAAGGAACAGACAACTCTATTGTGCTGCAATACCTCATAATTTTTTATTATTTTACAATTATATATTTTTCACACTATCTACTTTTCTCACACAACAATAACTCTCCATTCCCCTGTGTAAAAAAGCAAGCATAGAAGACAGCAAACCAGCATGGCTGTGCAAGGACCCACTTCTAGTCAAACTTAGGTGTAAGAAGGAATTGTAAAGGCAGTGGACAAGTGGCAGTGGACATATGGCCTCGGAAGATTACAGGGATGCTGTCCAATGTGCAAGAATGGAATTAGGAAAGCCAAAGTCAGACAGAACTGTGCTTGGCAAGGGATGCAAAAAATAACAAGTATGGATTCCATAGATATATTGGCCAAAAAAGAAAATTCAAGGAGAGTGTACCCCCTCTAATGAATGAGAGGGGAGAACTGGTAATAGACATGGAGAAGGCTGAGGTACTCAACAACTTCTTTGCCTCACACTTCACTGCTAATTAGGCTTCCCACATATCTCAAGTCCCTGAACCTCTAGGTAAGGGTTGGGGAAGAGAAGAGCAGGTTCAAGACCAGCTGATGAAACTGAAGATGTACAAGTCTATGGAGCCTAATGACATATATCCCAGGGTCCTGAGGGAACTGGCTGATGTAGTTGCTGTGAGAAACTAAGTTGTGTTTTTGCAGTAGAGAACTAATTTTCTGTATTCCAAGGTAGTTGTGTAGTCATAATGAGGAGAAATGTTAAGTAGATAAGTGGACAGTAGAAGGCCTCACTGTTCCAAAATAAGATAGAAGCTTGAGAAAAACAGGATGAGCAGTATGAGAACAGTAAAATAAAGACCACAAGTTCTCAAAACATAAGAAAAGAGAAATTAAAGGATTGAAAAACAACAACAACAAAAAAACAACAACAACAACAAAAAATTGTACATATAGAGGAGCGTTGAGTAGCTCGTGAACTCGTACTCAGCCAATGAGGAAACAGGGGAGGTGATCAGGCCTCAGGTAATAGGGAATAAAAGGTTATAAATTGTTTAAATTGTATAAATTGTAAAAAGTATAAATTGTATAAATTGTGCTCCTGATTGACAGGACACCTGCCATTGTGATTGCGAATAAAATAAGCTTCACAGAAGATCCTGTCTGAAGAAAATTATTTGAGATTTTTCTCACAGTTGCCAAGTTACTCTCCATCATATTTGAAATGTCATGGCACTCAGGTGAAGCCAACAGTCGTTGAAAAAGGGGAAACAAAACATCAGTTTTTAAAAGGGCAGAAAAAAGGACCTGAGAAACTACTCTGTACCTGGAAAGATCATAAAACTACTCAACCTGTGTCGCGGCTTAACCCGGCCGGCAGCTAAACACCATGCAGCCGTTCGCTCACCCTCCCCCCTCCCTCTCTGGGACGGGGGAGAGAAATGGAAAGTGAAGCCCGTGAGTTGAGATAAAGACAGTTTAATAAGACAGGAAAATAATAATAACAAAAATAATAATAACAATAACAATAATAATAATAATAATAATAATAATAATACAATGGTGATAATAGGAAAGTAATAAAAATATGTACAAACAAGTGATGCACAATGCAATTGCTCACCACTCGCTGACCGATGGCTAGCCTAACCCCGAGCAGTCCGGTCCCCTCCCCCTGGCTAGCCACCCCTATATATTGTTTAGCACGACGTCAGATGGTATGGAATACCCCTTTGGCTAGTTTGGGTCACCTGTCCTGGGTCTGTCCCCTCCCAGCTCTTACTGCACCCCCAGCCTGCCTGTTGGCAGGACAGAGCAAAAGGCTGAGATGTCCTTGGCTTGGTATAAGCACTGCTCTGCAACAATTAAAACATCGGGGTGTTATCAGCACTCTTCTCATCCTAAGCCAAAACACAGCATTCCACCAGCTACTAGGAAGAAAATTAATTCTGTTCTAACTGAAACCAGGACATCTATCCACCCCTTATTCCATACCATTTATGTCATGCTCAGGTTACACTCTTTTCCATACATTCTAATTAGTCACCTATAGTAGTCATGGTAGTGATAACATACAGTATTATATAGTAATTAACATGGTACAATTCAGTTCATGGGCTATTCTCACCCAGTATTAAATCCCCTTGAGGTACACACTGGACCTCTCAGTTCTTTTGCATCACCCACCAAGTGTATCCAGGTCCCTGAGCGAAAAAAATTCCACGAATAGGTTTGCCTTTTCCTGAGGCAGGAGTAGCCCAGACTGTTTTACCCAGCATATTTCTTACATGCACTACAGGAACTTTATCCCCATCTACAGTACGTAACAGGTTTGATTGGGCAGGTCCAGCTCGGTTGGCAGATCCCCTAGTATTGACTAACCAGGTGGCCTTTGCCAAATGCATATCCCAATTTTTGAACGTCCCAGCGCCCATTGCTTTCAATGTAGTCTTTAACAGTCCATT
Source organism: Aythya marila (assembly GCF_965140915.1). Lineage (NCBI taxonomy): Eukaryota > Metazoa > Chordata > Aves > Anseriformes > Anatidae > Aythya > Aythya marila. Next base: position 46,631,517 of record NC_139080.1, on the reverse strand, counting down.
GTATCGTTTAACTTTCCCGGAGGCTGGTGCATGATAGGGGATGTGATACACCCACTGAATACCATGTTCTTTGGCCCAAGTGTCTATAAGGTTGTTTCGGAAATGAGTTCCATTGTCTGACTCTATTCTTTCTGGGGTGCCATGTTGCCATAGGACTTGCTTTTCAAGGCCCAGGATAGTGTTCCGGGCAGTGGCATGAGGCACAGGATATGTTTCCAGCCATCCGGTGGTTGCTTCCATCATTGTAAGTACGTGGCGCATGCCATTGCGAGTTTGAGGGTGTGTGATGTAATCAATCTGCCAGGCCTCTCCATATTTATATTTCAGCCATTGTCCTCCATACCAAAGAGGCTTTGACCGTTTGGCTTGCTTGATTGCAGCACATGTTTCACAGTCATGAATAACCTGTGCTATAGTGCCCATGGTCAGGTCCACCCCTCGATCACGAGCCCATCTGTATGTTGCATCTCTACCTTAATGGCCTGAGGTGTCATGGGCCCATCGGGCTATAAATAATTCACCTTTATGCTGCCAATCCAGGTCCACCTGAGCTACTTCAATCTTAGCAGCCTGATCCCCCTGCTGGTTGTTTTGATGTTCTTCAGTAGCCCGATTCTTGGGCACATGAGCGGTGACTACAACCTAGCCGAGTGTGACTACCTGCAAGTGTCGCCCAAAATTAAGGACCTCTTTGAATACATCAGGAGGTACGCTCCAAAAACGATAAACATTGAGTACAAGCTGCTGCCTTTTATTCCAGACTTGGGCACATGACGTACTTTCACAGCCAGGTTCTCTACCCGAGCAGCAATATCTTGCCACAATGCAGCAGCCCAGATGGGTTTGCCCCTACGCTGCCAGTTGTTTTGCTTCCATTGCTGTAACCATCCCCACAGGGCATTTGCTACCATCCATGAATCGGTGTAGAGATAGAGAACTGGCCATTTTTCTCGTTCAGCAATGTCTAAAGCCAGCTGAATGGCCTTCACTTCTGCAAACTGACTCGATTCACCTTCTCCCTCAGCAGCTTCTGCAACTCGTCGTGTAGGACTCCATACAGCAGCCTTCCATCTCCGATGCTTCCCCAAAATACGACAGGACCCATCAGTGAACAGGGCATATTTCTTTTCATTTTCTGGTAACTGGTTGTACAGTGGGGCTTCTTCAGCACGACCCACCTCCTCCTCTGATGATATCCCAAAGTATTTGCCTTCTGGCCAGTCCATAATCACTTCCAATATTCCTGGGCGACTGGGGTTTCCTATTCGAGCCCGCTGAGTAATCAGTGCAACCCACTTGCTCCATGTAGCATCAGTTGCATGATGCGTAGAAGAGACCCTTCCCTTGAACATCCAGCCTAGTACCGGCAATCGGGGTGCTAGGAGGAGCTGCGCTTCAGTACCGACCACCTCTGAAGCAGATCGAACTCCTTCATATGCTGCCAGTATCTCCTTTTCAGTTGGAGTATAGCGGGCCTCAGACCCTCTGTATCCCCGGCTCCAAAACCCCAGGGGCCGACCTCGAGTTTCCCCAGGTTCTTTCTGCCAGAGGCTCCAGGTGGGGCCGTTCTCCCCGGCTGCAGTGTAGAGCACATTCTTTACATCTGGTCCTGTTCGAACTGGCCCAAGGGCTACTGCATGGACTATTTCCTGCTTGATTTGTTCAAAGGCTTGTCGTTGTTCAGGGCCCCATTCAAACTCATTCTTCTTACGGGTTACTTGGTAGAGCGGGTTTACAATCAGACTGTAATTTGGGATGTGCATTCTCCAAAACCCCACAACACCTAGGAAAGTCTGTGTTTCTTTTTTGTTAGTTGGTGGAGACATAGCTGTTATTTTGTTGATCACATCCATTGGGATTTGACGACGTCCATCTTACCATTTTATTCCAAAAAACTGGATCTCTCGTGCAGGTCCTTTGACTTTATTTTGTTTTAAGGCAAAACCGGCTTTCAGAAGGATTTGGACTATTTTCTTCCCTTTCTCGAAAACTTCCTCTGCTGTGTCACCCCACACAATAATGTCATCGATGTACTGCAGGTGTTCAGGAGCTTTCCCCTGCTCCAGCGCAGACTGGATCAGTCCATGGCAAATGGTAGGGCTGTGTTTCCACCCCTGGGGCAGCCGATTCCAAGTATATTGGACTTCCCTCCAAGTGAAGGCAAATTGTGGCCTGCACTCTGCTGCTAGAGGGATGGAGAAGAATGCATTAGCGATATCAATTGTGGCGTACCACTTGGCTGCCTTTGATTCAAGTTCGTACTGAAGTTCCAGCATGTCCGGCACTGCAGCACTCAGTGGTGGCATCACTTCGTTCAGGCCACGATAGTCCACTGTTAGTCTCCACTCGCCATTAGAATTTCGCACTGGCCATATGGGACTATTGAAAGGTGAATGAGTCTTGCTGATCACTCCTTGGCTCTCCAATTGACGAATTAGCTTATGGATGGGAATCAGGGAGTCCTGGTAAGTGCGATATTGCCGCCAGTGCACAGTTGTGGTAGCGATTGGCACTTGCTGTTCTTCGATCCTCAGCAACCCCACAACAGAGGGGTCCTCTGAGAGACCAGGCAAGGTAGATAATTGTTTAATGCCCTCTGTCTCTAAGGCAGCTATACCAAAAGCCCACCGGAACCCTTTTGGGTCCTTGCAATATCCTCTTCTGAGATAGTCTATGCCAAGGATACACGGAGCATCCGGGCCAGTCACAATGCGGTGCTTTTCCCACTCATTCCCAGTCAGACTCACTTCAGCCTCCAATACAGTCAACTGCTGAGATCCCCCTGTCACTCCACAAATATAGATGGGCTCTGGTCCTTTATAGCTCGATGGCATTATAGTACATTGTGCACCGGTGTCTACTAAAGCCTTATACTTCTGTGCGTCTGACGTGCCAGGCCATCGAATCCACACAGTCCAATAAACTCGATTATCCCTTTCCTCCCCCTGGCTGGAGGCAGGGCCTCCCTAATCCTGGTCAGAATCTTCTTCATTTCTGTGTTTGAAGGACTGTCTGCTGGAAGTTGGAGCAGCAAACTTTTCAGAGAATCCCTTTTTCTTGATTGTTTTCTTTTGCAACTCACGTACCCGTGCCTCTAGGGTCGCGGTAGATTTTCCATCCCATTTTCTCATGTCCTCTCCATGGTCTCGTAAGTAAAACCACAGGGTGGCACGGGGTGAGTACCCACCATATCGTCTTCCTTGTGTGGATAAACGCCTACCCCTGATAGCTGAGACACTGCTCTGTACAGGTACGGAGGAGAATAATCTCTCTTCAAGTTGGTGAACCTTTTCAGAAAGTTTCTCCACAGTGTTCTCTTTTGGTTGGTGGATACTGGTTGGTTCAGGTGGGGAGGAAAATAGATTCTCTTTAAGTTGGTGGAACTCTTCAGAAAGTTTCTCCACATCTGAGACGCAGGCCTGTAAGGAAGAGGAGAGACTTTCTTCGTACTGCCAGAGTTCTTTAGCCACTTCATCCACTGTGGGTTCCTCATCCTCTTTCCAGGCCATTATTGCCAATGAGCTGGCATATGATGATGGTGCACTCTGTACAAACTTCCGCCAGATGGGTCGTGTACACCTGACTTCATCTGGATCTTTGGATGTTTGTCTGAGGTCTGGATCCTCATAAATCACTTCCTGTATGGCTAATTCTCTCAGGTACTGGATTCCCTTCTCCATAGTGGTCCACTTGCTTGGTAGACATAAAAGTTCTTCCTTGAAGGGATACCTTTCCCTCACAGCTGAGAGGAGATGCCTCCAGAGGCTGTGAGATTGTGCTCCATCTGCAATTGCTTTGTCAATGCCTGCGTCTCTAGCAAGGGATCCCAGTCGCTTGGCTTCCCTGCCGTCCAATTCCACACAATTGGCTCCAGTGTCCCAGCATCGGAGCAGCCAGGTGACAAGCTGCTCACCTATACAGTGACCAAAATCCTTCCGCACATCTCGGAACTCATGCTCGTTTAGGCTTCGGGTAGTTACTGTTGATTTTTCGGCATCCTCATCTTCCTCCTCCTGAATCCTTAATGGCCCAGCATCGTCATCATCTCCGTCGTCGCTATACCTAGATTTGGCAGAAGACTCTCTGCGTTCTAAACGACCTGAATCTCTATACCATTTTCTCACCTTCTCTACAGGGGCAGCTTGCACTGCTACTGCTTGTTTCTCTGACCTTGTTACAGGGTCTTCCACAGAGGTTGGAATACCCTCTGCAGGGTCAACTTGCACTGCTACAGCTCTTTTCTCTGACCCAGCCACAGGAGCTGGAGCAGCTGCAGGAGCTGGAGCAGCTACAGGAGCTGGAGCTGGAGCAGCTGCAGGAACTGGAGTTGGAGCAGTTGCAGGAGCTGGGACTGGAGTAGCGGCAGGAGCTGGGACTGGAGCAGCTGCAGGAGCTGGAACTGGAGCAGCTGCAGGAGCTGGGACTGGAGCGGCTGCAGAGTCCACCGTAGGGGTCACAGTGGCCGTTGGATCTGTCACAGGGCTTGGAGTGGCCGCAGGGTCTGTCACTAAGTTGATAGCAGTATCAATGGCAGCTCGATAGGCATGAGCCAGGCCCCAGCATGTTACAATGATTTGTGTTACTTTGGAACTGCCAGAATCGTGACATCTTTTTCTCAAGCATTCTGCCAGTTTTTGAGGATTTTGCAGTTGTTCAGGGGTGAATTTCCAAAACACTGGGGGTGCCAACTGCTCTAGATGCCTGCCCATATCCTCCCATACTCCCTGCCACCCACAACTATACTGCCTCCGGGCAGATCTCCGGATGAGCTTCCTAAGTAGTTGTTTAACTTTAAGCAGAATCTGAAGTGCATTCAGGAGGCAGAACAACAAGACTATGCTGGTCTGAGTATCCCAAGAATATTCAATATCTTGGAGAGCTATTGTAACAAGCTCGGAGGGTAAGAGGGTGGTGAGGGAGGAAGGCAGAGTGATCCAGGAGGATATAGGGGTGGTGAAGGAGAAAGGGAGAGTAATAAAGTAAGAAAAAATATCTTCCCCTTTCCCCTCCACAGATTGACTCCCTAATGGAAAAAAACAATAGGTATAATTGCTAATAGTTTCCAAGATACAGTTTCCAAAATACAGAGTCGACGATGTTACTGAGTATAAATACCAAGTTAGAGTCATGACCAGATATCTCATCGTCTCATAAGCCATTGCTACAACACTCAGTACCATAATGATCTGAAACCAGGGCCCGGAGAGGATAAATAACATGACAGAGAGCAAATACGGAAAATAATGTACTATAATACTCAATTTGGAAAACAGGCGCAGCAGAGTTGAGATTAAAGCAATCAGCATTATGACAAGTGACTATTAAGCAGGTCTAATACTTACACCAATTTTAGTTTAACACACTCTGGTCAGATCTGCCGTTATCTCAACCTTTCATGCCCCACGTTGGGCGCCAAAAAAGACTGTCGTGGTTTAACCCGGCCGGCAGCTAAACACCACGCAGCCGTTCGCTCACCCTCCCCCTCCCTCTCTGGGACGGGGGAGAGAAATGGAAAGTGAAGCCCGTGAGTTGAGATAAAGACAGTTTAATAAGACAGGAAAATAAAAATAACAAAAATAATAATAACAATAACAATAACAATAACAATAATAATAATAATAATAATAATACAATGGTGATAATAGGAAAGTAATAAAAATATGTACAAACAAGTGATGCACAATGCAATTGCTCACCACCCGCTGACCGATGCCCAGCCTAACCCCGAGCAGTCCGGTCCCCTCCCCCTGGCTAGCCACCCCTATATATTGTTTAGCACGACGTCAGATGGTATGGAATACCCCTTTGGCTAGTTTGGGTCACCTGTCCTGGGTCTGTCCCCTCCAAGCTCTTACTGCACCCCCAGCCTGCCTCAGCAAAAGGCTGAGATGTCCTTGGCTTGGTATAAGCATTGCTCTGCAACAATTAAAACATCGGGGTGTTATCAGCACTCTTCTCATCCTAAGCCAAAACACAGCATTCCACCAGCTACTAGGAAGAAAATTAATTCTGTTCTAACTGAAACCAGGACAACCTGGAAACCATATTAAGGCATACAGAAGACAGGGTTGTGATTGGTAACAGCCAACATTAAATATATTTAAATGTTTACAGAAATTGCAACTAAACAACTAATATATTCTGTTGTATTTTTTCATATACTAGGTGTTTTCCTCTCTATCTATGTGATATGTGATACTATGTGATACTATGGTTGCTACCATGTATTATATATATATGACATTATATACTTTCAGACTTGACATTTGTGGAGCTACTGAGCTAGGTCCATGGCCCAAATAGCATTGACTGTTTTAAGGGTTCTGATTGTTGCATAACTATCCTTCTGCAAGAACAGGTGGATTAGGGGTTGTGACTGCACTATAACCTCCCATACACTGAGCCCATTTGAAGGACAGAATCATGCAGTTCTCCTGAATACCAGTAGCTGTGTGCAAAGCCACAAAAATCTTTTATTCCAATAACTCCAGGGAGCTGTTGAATTCCCCTGTGTCTTCTGAATAACCTAATCCTGTGTGCAAATTTGAAACCTTGAATTTGTTTCATCATAAGTTGTTCCCTGGGTGGAAAAATAATAGCTCTGCAATGCCTGTCAAATTATTAGACCTGTTCTGAGATGTGTATGTGTCTTATATTTCAATATTCAGTCCTATATTTTAATATTCAAAGTTAAAAGGCACCTCAAAGATCTTAGAGGGTGTGAAAGATCTGAGCTGGCTTTAATTCACTTATTCCTTCCCATTGTCCAGGGATACCTGGCATTATGATACTGATTGTATAGAGATCATTAACATAACAAAGAATATTAGCATACAAGTATAGGCAACTGTGCTGCAGCTGTAATCAAAAATATTATTTTTTTTTCCCTTACACAGTGTTATAAGAGTATTTATTGGAAGAATTAGTTTAGCTCAGTGTATTTTGATAGGTTTCTATATATTTTCTCATCCAAAACAGTAACAGCAATCCTGTAATTTTGTTTGGTCAACTCGAAGATTTACATATATGATATTAAATGGTGTAAAGTGCACAGCTGCCTCCATTCCAGCTCAGGATAATTCCTGCTAGGTTGTTGGGGCTCAGGCCGGTAACTGGGGACCCGGGGTTCCTGTCTAGACTTGGGGATATGTCTTTCCATTTTGCAGGTCCAATCAATAGCAAAATTGAGTGCATGTCCTAGACACACACCGAGACTGGATGCTAACATGACTAATCATCGAGATTGTCTCAGCCAAGGGATGTTGTTCAACAGCACTTAAACACAGGACTCACATTAAATATAGGCAGCCAAGTCCCCTTCCACCTTTTTGACTGCTAAACGGAAAAGCTCACTGTTTCAGGCACACACAGAAAGAATTCTCTGGGTTCACAAGTGCTCACATTCTTTCAAGTGCCTGTCACAGCCTCTTTGTCCGTTCAGAACCCCTGCACAAATCCCAGTCCCCTTACCTGATTCACAGGTCACTTACACACCAGCTGTCTTACCTTGAAGTTTGCTGTGAGCATGCCGTACACACACACTCTCTTCCCTCATGCATACCCCATTCACAAGACTCCCTGGGTGTACCACATGCACCTCTTTGCCTGCCTGATACCCTGGCCTGTACCTGAGTCCCTCACTACCCATCAGCTAGTCCAGCTTAAAGTTTGCTAGCAAACACATACACCTCATACAAACCAGGCTTGAGGAAGACAAATGTTTGCATCCCCATGTACACCCATCAGCTTGTACCAGGCACCTGGGCCCCAACACTCCAGCCACCAGTGCAGAGTCTCATACTCACCTCACTCATGCCATTCTTCACCAGTAGCTAGTTTGGGAACATACAGCAATGCCTTATTCCTTCCATACCCCAATGTCTGACATACAATCCACTCATGCCAGTACCCCAGTAGGTGTGACTCAAAGACTGTGAAGCCCTCTCTAGGTCTAGAAAGGACTCTCCAACTACTGATGCTAGTACGCGCACCCTCTCCAGTAGCTGGCAACACAGGACAGGGGCACCTACAGCCCTGGTTTAACTTCAGTAAGTGGCACCTTGTCCACTCACACTGGTCGTCTCAGTAGCTGGCACTCTTGGACCAGAGGTCCCAGAAAAGGTCTATGGGACCTTTTCAGATCTGGAGAGCTATGTCCACTCCAGCTATTGACTCCAAGACCCACAAGATCTTTAGTAGCTCATACCACAGTCCACAAGTCCTATGACCATGGTCTGACTCCATCAGATAGCACTAATTTCTCTCACACATGTACAGGTCTTGCCAGCATCTGGCACATAGTCCTTGCAGCATACATAACATACAGGAGAGAAAGTGTGAATACACAGAGAGATGGTTAAGAAAGATGGTTTGTTTCATGTGATTGTCCCCCAGTGTAGAAGTTCTCAGTCAAATAATCCTGCTGGAATAAACATTTCTACATGCTAAATCTTACATGATTTCATCGATTAGCTTGATTGACCTGACTTGGTTCCTACCACTGCCTCTCTTTCTTATTATTTCTTGTTTCCTTGGAAGAGGTTTTTGACTGAGTATCCTTAAAGGAGTAGACACTGTCTTTCTGCATACTCTTACACATAAAAGAAACAGGCTTACGTAACCTTCAATACAAGCTTTGCTATCAAAAGTATAAAACATACATGTGGTTTTAGATTTCACCCACTTACAATTCCAATTGACTTTATTAACATTTTTTTTTCAACGTCTTTGTCTTCTGGATTAGTATAATAACAGCTAATGGTACTTTATGATTCCTAAAAACACCATTTGACTTTTTTTTTTTTTTTTTTTTTTTTGTGAATGAATTTATTTGCTCTACTGATGATAATATACATATATATGTCAAATATATATATATATATATATATGACAATTTTTTAATTATTCTCAAAGAATGGCAGTCCAAAAAGTTTAATGATACAGCCCAGATGCCAAAAAATTTAACGATACAGCCCAGATGCACTGGAAAGATTGCTTATGAGTGGTAGGGTGTGTATACTGAACCATGTAGTTTGTGTAAGTATTCATTAATGGTAAGTTTTCTTTTACATTACTTAAGGCAAGAATTACTTAAGGCAAGAATTAATGAAAAGGAGATTCTACTTACTCTAATTCCCATGTTGTAATCTGTTTATCCTGCATAAGTGCCCCATATCCACACAAAGGGTAAGAAAACAAAACAAAACAAAACAAAAAACTATTTTTCCAACAGTCCTCTATCCTACTCCTCTTATTAAAGAATTATTCATTTGGCATTCATTAAGAAAGTGCTTTTGACATGTACCTGATATTCATTAAAAGCTTTAGCACAGAAAGGAAATAGGAGAATCTAAAATTTTTTACTACCTACCCTGTGAATCTTTGAATTTCTAGCCCAAATAAGCTTCCTTTTAACGTAGATTTGAAATGTAATAATAATACATTTTAAATAATCTGAGAGGAAGAATGATACACTTGCTATATATACTAGGTTACTAGCCATAGATTCATGGTGATCAAGGTTATGATTACCGCTTCAGAGACTTCTGAAATATTATATAAATCAATAAATCAGTGCTTAGATTTCCTGCCTAAAACAGGAGGGACTATTATTTCCTTTCTTGTTGGCATTATGAGGGCTATTTTACAAAGGTTTGTGAGATACTTGGCCAGTATGATAAAACGAGAGAATTAGAGAAAAGACTATATGTACTTACAAATATAATAAAACACCTGAATATTTATTATATCCCTGTATATCTATGTGAAAGAAGTTTATATACCATATGACCATGTCTAGATCAATATTTGTAACAGGTGAAGATTTCCCAAAGATGAGAGTCTTATATAGGACAATATTACTGCTTTAAAGTTTCTTAAGGTTTATCTTTATACATGTTTTCTCTGCGAATAGTGTTTTCCATAACTTTGAGTAATCACTGATAATAAGAAGAAAAGTGGTATGTCATATACAGTGCACCGATGCTTAATTTCATTAAGCAAGTAACCACAAGTAATATTAGTTATTCCCATTAACTTGACAATATAGAACTTAAGACATGTGAAAGAGAATTCTAAAAGTTTCAGTGAGAATTAAATTATTGTGCAAAACAAAAATAACTGATATAGTTATTTAATATTCTTATACCAGTTTTATGTGATATTCTTTTTCCTTATCAGTCAATCAAGTTTGCTATGAAATATTATAAGAAGTTAGTGTTAGGTCAAATCACCTCAGAGTACTTAAGGGATACAATGGAAAAGACCTAAGATGCAATATTTTAAATCGGTGTGTTTTGTCATATTATTTCCACTTACAATCTTATTAAAGTTAATTTGAGAGAGATTGCAAAGATCAATTTTATTACGTCATGCTTGAGATTTGTGAAAAGATTAAAAAAAATCAAAATTAATTAAAGATTTTAAAAATATTTTCCAACTTTTGGAAAAAATATTATCCAATATGTCTCTTTCATAACCAATATAATCAACAGCAACTTCCAAAATTAAAGGAGTATTAAAATGTAAAACAGACTTTATAAATAATATTTAATGTTATTGTCATTGGACACTATTGCAATTATATTGGAAACAAGAAATGTAAAGCTAGAAAATTCAATGATAAATTTTTAACTTGGAGACTATAACTTTGTCTATATCCCTTAGTATATGAAATACCATTTTCATAACCTATAATTATTTGTTTTATCCCCTTGCCTTGTTGGTAATATAATGAGCACATACTTATTATTTGATTTTATTTCATTGGTTGTCTTTTGCCCCTCATGATTTAGGAGACAATACATAGTCTTCAAACTTTAATCTAAAAATTACATTATCAACTTCACCAAAGTTTTCAGTGGCAGTAATCAATAAAGTATTTACAACATTTGTAATGTTAGTATATTTATTTTTTTTACTTGCTTCTTAGAGAACTAATGAGGGTAGGGAAACTAACGGAAGGGAAAGATATGACTCCTTTATAAACAAGGAACTCAAAATCCTAGATCAAAGTCTTCCATAGATCAAATTTCCTATTCAGATGGAGTAAATACTGTTTTCATTGTCATCCTATAAACTTGTAACATTGCAGTTAGATAAGCCTAATAGAAATTCAGCTTGCTATTGAAATAAACTTATAACAGTTCCCCCAAAAATACCTATTTCTGACTATTTAACTACCCATTCCTAACTACTTAAGCTGAAGCATTTTAAAATAGTTATCATTCATATGGATTACACTGACAATGAAGTACTACTATCAAATTTCAGGATTTTCATCTTAAATAAATTGAGAGAAAGGTATTTCATCTGTGTTTCAGGGTACCTAGAAGTACCCTGATACTGATAAATGTCCAGGAGTTTTTAATTGGCTCAGACTTGGAGAGGACAATGAGTTTAGCAGCTATCTCTTGAAAGCTTATGTTCTGCTTTACATGTATGCCAGAGTAGCAAACTGGGCCAAACAATGAGCAAACACTTCCAGAAGCACCTTTTTGTTTCTTGTTTCTAGCATTTTTTTATTTTTTTTTTATTTTGTTTTGGGGTGATGGTGGTGGACACGGTAAATAAATCTGCTTAAAGTTTGTCCTAGACAGCTATGTCTTCCTCATGTATCAGCCTTAGTCTATTTAATTTTAAGCCTGAATGATTGCTCTTGCATTTTTTTCTTCAAGTTATGTCATGCAGAGCTATTCTTAGATAATACACAACATGATTACCAAACAGTTACTCCGTTTTTATCTAAGGCTCTACATACTTATTCCTTTATTCTTGTTGTTTTCAATAATTGGCTCATTTTACATAACTCCCTTTTTACATAACTTTATTTACATACTCCCTTTTTACATGACTCCCCATTCTTCTCCCAAGGAGAGATAACGTGGTCTTCTTGTTTGAGTTACAAGCTTTTGTGTGCTTATTTGTTTTTGTAGCCAGAATAACACAACCATTGTACTATTTGTACTATTTAAAAGAGAAATATAAATATTTTACTATTACTACACTATTATTATCATTACTATATATTAATATTACTATACATGTATTACCAACCACATAACAGATATTTTGATATTTATTGTCACTTTAACTAGAAACAGATGTTAACAATGTCCTCAGAGAAACAGTAAGGTATTCATGTCTAGATAATCTGAATGAAGAATAAGATAATCAAAAAGAAAAGGCTCCAAGACAAGATTATTTTTGAAGAAGAAGGTTTATTTTGTTTACTGAAAAAAAAAAAAATCCAATTTTAGATACAAATGGCATGGATAATTATTTTACACTAGTGTTATATTAATATAAATATAATAAAAAATATAAAAATATAAAATATAAAAATATAAATAATATAAATATATAGTATTATTATATAAATTATATATAATATAATATAATGTAATATCATATAATGTAATGTAATGTAATTATAATATTATATACGTTATCTATAATATATATTATGTATCATATATTATATATTATATGTAATTTTATTATAATTATAATATAATACTATATATATATTATAATTATATTGTAATATATATATAGTGTTGTATTGTATTGTATTATATTATATTAACTTTAATATAATATAATAATATAACACATATAACACATATAATAATAATATTTTATTATTATATGCTATATTTTTATATATTGTATAATATATATAATATTAATCTGTACATACCTATATTATATATATATCTATATCTCTATATACATATATTTATCTGTACATATACTATATATATACTATATAAATATATAAATATATATATAATATATATAGTACATGCTATGTATATAATATATAATATTATATTATTATATAATAATAATTATATTACTTATATAAATTTATATGTAAAGTATATATAAGTAATATATACTATATTACTAATATTACTGATATATACTAAGTAACATATATATAATATATATATAAATTCTTATATAAAGTGTTATATAAAACAAGTAACTATTTATTAGTGGAAAGGTAGAAAAGAGACAGGACCATTTACATGACAAAATGGTTCAGACATTTTGTTTGAAGAACTGAACTATGAAATACAGTATCAATGATTACTACTGAAAAAATGTTATTACAAATTCCTCAGCAATTCAGAAACAGTGGTTAAAATGAAAATAAGGTAAAATGGAGGGCTTCTATAAAGGTGGCCTTACCACATCTACACCAAATTTGTCATGAAATTATTCAGGCCCTTCAAAAAGTTTGTTGATGTTTTCTTGGGAACAATTTCTCTAAGATCATCTGTACTCCCCTTGAAAAATTCTAAAATGATAGAAAGATGAGAGTGGTCATCTCTAGGTAAAAAAAAAGAAGGGTTTTATTTTCTGAGGAATTTAGCTGGTTTTAGTCCCATGGACCTGAACTGGAAATCCTAGAGAAAATGTCGTTTTAATATTTTAATAATATAAGAACAAGTAAAATGATCTTTTACACCTTGTAATCTGCTTTCTGAGGTAAATACACAGGCTTCCTACATTAGTAACTTTATCAGACACACAGGACAGCTATTCATTAGGTCAGGTTATCTTGCCTGTTGATCACAACTAGCTAGAGAGTTGAGTCTCCAAGAATACTTGTTTCTGTAAATGGCAGAGAGCATTGAAACTGCTCCAGTCCTCACTGCCATGGGTCCACAGAGTCTGAAATTTGAAAGTTTCTGATTCTGAGGCAATTCTTTCTTCCTACACAAATAGTCAGTGGCAAAAATGTAGATATGAATTTCATGCCTTTGCTAGTCCTCTAATCACTCTACCGCCTTTCCTTCCTAAATGTTATTAAGCAGGAGATGCAAGGAACAAATATATAAATGTATATAAATATATAACTGTCATAGTGTACTTAAAGACAGAATGAAGCTGTGAAATCCCAGTAAACAGGCAGACTAAATCATAGCCTGATTTGTTCACTGTGAAATGAGAATTTTATAATGACTAAAACCATGTTAAAAGTACCTCATCTAAGTAAAACAGAAACAGAGAAAAAGGAAAAATTAACCCCATGATTAAGCCCATGCACAGGTGATTTTCACAGAATCATAGAGTGGTTTGAGTTGGAAAGGAGCTAAAAGATCATCCAGTTCCAAAAATCCTTATATGGGCAGGGGCACTTTCCACTAAATCAGGTTGCTCAAATCAAATTTGGCCTTGAACAATCCCAGGAATGTGCCATCCACAACTCTTGACAAACTGTCTAGTGCTGCACCACCCTCAGAGTAAAGAATTTCTTCTTATTATCTGATCTAAATCTAACTTTTTTTTTTAGTTTAAACCCATTAGTACTTTTCCTTTCATTTTAATCTGTGATAAAGAGTCCTTCTGTATCTTTCCTTTTAAGTACTAGAAGGGTGTTTTTTGGTCTTGCTTGAGAGCTAGGTTGAACAATCTGAAAGATACAAGTTGCATTCCACACCTGTTGATCAGGGAGCAAAATAAATTAGTTCCCCTGTAGCTTTCTAGTAGAGTGGCAGATTTTGGAGCAATTTGTCAGCTGTTTTTTGTTTATTTTCTGTGTTGAAGTGGTAGGAATAAAACAATGCTCTTTTTTAAAGCATTACAAAAACCTATGTGTCAAAGACTTCAAAAGGGACAACATTATCAGTATAATGTAAAAACAAATAAACAAAAAACAGTTAAATGCCAGAAAAGCAATTACGTTTTTCAAGTCTAGCTAGCTAAAATAATCCGGTCCATAACAAAGAGTATCATAGAATCATAGATTCACAAAATCATCATTCTATGATTCTGTGATTCTCTGTGTAATGGACCAGATTACTTAATCTATTTCAAAGTGGTCACATTAGTACTGTAGGTTGCTTTCTAACTTAAATTGGTCCTAACAAGCTAATCTATATTTCAAAGAATGAAAGAGATACAAGCCAAAGGAAGCCTTTGTGTCCATAATACATATTAAGTCTCCATCTGTAGGCATGTTCTCATTGGCAATTTTATCCCTGGAGAAGCACATAATGTGAACCCCAGTCTAATTTTCTTTTAAGGAGAAAACTTCCTAAACTCACAGCTTGCCATTTGAAACAAACAAACAAACAAACAAACAAAAGCACCTCAATAAAAAAATAAACTCTACAGAATACCTGAGTTCTTTTAATTAACTCCTTCTACCATCTAAACAGTTATTTAGGAAGATTTCATTTTTCTCCCTCAGCATCAATTATCCTTTTTTAGTTACTCCATTGATCAAAATTTACTTTATATAGCTTACTCTTCCAGCAATTTCCTAACTCCACACCTTTTCCTTTCCTTGACCTTCTTTCTAGATGCCTCACACATAGGTGTTATTTTGTTTGTTTGTTTGTTTGTTTGTTTATGTTTTTGTTTTTTGTTTTTTTTTTCCTTGCATTTTTCTTAGATCTTCTTTCAACTTTACCAACTCCCTTATACAAGACTTTCAGACAGTAACACCATTGAATACATCAGAATTTCAGAACAATATTTGAAAGACTTTTTCAGCTACTTCCACAACAGAAATACTTGCTTTCATCTTCAGAGTCTGCACAAAATTGCCTGTCATTATGAGGTAGTGTAGCCATTTTAAGTAGAGATAGAGTGAAACCTGACAAAAAATAAAGGCTGTAGGAAAATCACAGCACATCAAAGTAAACTTGGAATGAGTATTACATAAATGAAAGCCTTTGTGATGAAATGCTTCCAAGTAGATACCACTGAAATGTTACAACATCTTTTCTAAGTTCTGTCCTAATAGTAGATTTAAAATAAATAAAATAAAATAAAATAAAATAAAATAAAATAAAATAAAATAAAATAAAATAAAATAAAATAAAATAAAATAAAATAATAAAATAAAATAAAATAATAAAATAAAATAAAATAAAATAAAATAAAATGAATATCATGACTTTATGATCAATTTGTATCTGTTTTGCTTACTCTGTAGAGAAGCGGCATGATAAGGTCATGCAGGCGTGACACAAATAGCATCTAAAAGCCAGAAGAGCAATTACAGCTGAAACAATTAAATACATAGTATGTCGTTAGTGTGGAAAATTTCTGAGAGAAAAATAGAAACATCAATAAAGCTACCAAGCAGGCTATTTTATGGCCATTCTGGTATCCTGTCCTGTTATGAAAAGCAATACTTAAGCAATATAAATAATTATGTTTTATTTTTCCTTTAATAATTTATGTTTTATTTTTTTTCTCACTCTAGTTTCCTCTGAAAAAGTTGACAGTAGGAGAAGAAACTACATTTTGCATACTTTATATGCAAAATAATTACCAAATTTACTCCAATTCAGTGGTTGAAGAAGGGAAGAAGTAGAACAAATCTGTTCATAGCAGATGTTCTATTTTAATTATCCATGTTGAAAAATTCCATCAAAATAAAGACTTATTTGCCAATGAAGATTGTTAAATCAGGATTCCTAAACAACACCTGTGTGAGAATCAAGACAAAAGTTGTTTGTGTTTTGTTCCTGAGATATCTATGGAAAAAATATAACTATTAGAATTTATTATACTGACTTTGTGCAGAGATTTTTTTTTCTTTGTTTGTTTGCTTGTTTGTTATTTGTAATAATTCACTATTTTTTTTCCATAGAAACAACAACCAAACAAAAGCAACAACCAAACAAAACACATAAGCAACAAAGCTTTGGTAAATTTCTCATCTTTTTTTTTTTTTTTTTTTTTTTTTTTCCTCTTAATCTTTGTTAAGGAGCAAGTAAGAACTTTTTCAATACCTCTTAATTTTTATTTTTTTTTCCTTTAATTTTATTTCCCAGGAACCAGCAGCTTATGGGAATCTTTAGAATAAGGCTTTACAATACTTTAGACCTTCCAATTAATTCACATTTTGCTGAATGTTTGCTTGCACCTAATAAATGCTATTGAGGACTCTCATTATTACCACTTCTATCACTAAATAATAATTTAATGTTTCTGCTTCTATGACCTTTATTCCTCCATCTCTGTTTTTTTTTTTTTCTTCAAAATTTCCCACTTGATTTTATTAAAAATAATGCTATCATTACATTTAATTTCACTTTTGAAATAAATAACATAATTTTCCAGGGATCATAAAGGAAAAAACAAAAAACAAACAAACAAACAAACAAACAAAAAAACAGAAAACAGAAAACAAACAAACAAAAAGAGACAGTGATTAGAGAACAGCACGGAATGTTGCTTGTAAGCCTAATGTTTATATCTTCATGATTTGAGGAGAACAGACATTGAGGACTCTTTGGCCTCATTTTTTTTTATGAAATTATAAACTTTTTTGTTATACTTTGCTCTCCATAACTGCTGGAATATTTAATGAAAAAAACATCAGAGGTTAAAATATCTGTCTTGGCAGAAAGAAGGTCCAAAACCTTGCTGTTTGAGATGTTTTTATTCAGTAGCAGGTAGTAAATTGAAAAGGATTTCAAAAGATGTACAGTAAAAACTTCCATAGACCTTTGTCGGTAAGTCTTTATTCTTTTATCCTTTTTTTATCCTTTTACAATATCTTGAAATAATTTTATGAAGGGCAGCTGCCAACTACTGAAAGCAATTTGAGCATTTAATCTATGAAAATGCTCTTTTTTATTTTTCCTTTAATTTGTCAATTTTCTTCATATTGTATTATTTCACAGATGTATTCAACAGTAAACATCATTATATGGAGTGATTATTCCCTCAACACAGGATAACATTATGATCATTCATATGGAAAGACTTGTGTTACCAACTTAAATTCCTTACAATAATTTAAACACCTGAAAGGTAAACCAGACAATATTTGAAGGATGAATATCAAGATAGTAAACCAAACAAATAAAACAAAATGTCAAAAACTCTGCTCCCAGGTGTTCTTGGGTATTTGTATTTTATCAAGGCTGTTGCACTAAACCGCAACTTCAGTAGACAATCACTGGCCCTGCATACACTGATAAATGAACCAAGAAAAGTCAAGAAAATAAACACTTAGAAAATGTAGCTTAAAATAGAGACACTGAAGCGTATCTGCCTTTATTAACAAACAAATAAATAAATAAATAAATACGAAACAATTAAAAAATGGGTAAATATCTGTCCTGTTTGAGAGACTGGGTGATAAATAGGGTTATTATAGTTCAGGATGATCCATAGGAGGGTGATTTTGTAAATGAATTTTCTAACACTGTTCCACTCCTACTTTTTATGAAAGATGTAATACTGCTTTACACTAATTAACTTTTATATGTGAAGTGAAGAGCAAGATGCAATATATATATATATTCACATATAAAAGTTAATTAATATATATAATGAACACTTAAAGAGGTTTATTAATAGAAACAAGAAATGACTATTGTGTTCTCATATACAGTATTCTATTATCCCCTAAGGTTAGGCCTGAAAAGCTTATTATTCATGGCTCATTTTTTACAGTGCTAATAAGAGTCTATAAAGGGTACTGTTTTTTCATTAAAAATCTAATTGTTTGGGCTCCATGTTATTGGCATCTCATAAATATTATATATCATAATGAATGGTAGGATTGTGGATATAAACTGTATTGATAGTAGTTCAATTGCAATGAGTGGTTTAATAATTGCCTGTTAATTTCATTCTCAACAAAAGTTCTTTGTTTTTCAAACTTGATCTGCTTGTAGATCGTAAAAAAAAAAAAAAAAAAAAGAAAAAAATGTCTGCTACAGAGCCTTTTTTTTAACATCTAATTAAAGTTGTTGCTTGAATTATTCATGCATCATAGTATCTTATGAATAATTTATGCAGAATTTTCATTGACAGAACTTCATTTTGAACTTCAATAAATCTTAAATATTATACACTTTTCAAGGTCTTTCAGAACAATTTGTTCATGATTTTTACAACCAGCAGTTCCCAACTAATATAGAAAAAAATTAAACAAGAAAATATTTAAGGACTAGATGTGGTTCATTAAAAAATATGTGAAGTTTGAGTAGATTAACCTTGCCTTAAAACAGAAGTTGAAATTCCAAAGTTAGATCAGAGCAACTCAGGTTCATAAACCAGAGAAAATCTGTAGGTAGAAAAACACTTTTCTTTTTCCACTAAAGCTTGTTAAGTCAGATTATAACTGTTAGATACATACATTATGCACCTTTTAAGGTTCACAAGAAATAAATAAGAAGGTAAACAACTTTCTGAAGCAGGATATAACTAAGCTATCCAAGACAGAATCTGAATAAAGGGCTGTTTTTTGAATTTGTCTTTCTTCTCCACTTTATATGTACAAATCATACCACATAGGGAAAAATCCAACCAACCAACCAACCAACTAACCAACCAACCAAAAAAAAAAAAAAAAAAAAAAAAACACAAAACAAAACAAACAAACAAACAAACAAAATAATATTTTTCTCTGCAGGAGTAGAGTTTAAGTGTTTTTAGCAAATAAGACACATTTAGAACTGATTTTTACAGAGATACAATGACTGTTCTCATTAGTAAAAGTGTTACAAAAGTAAAATCATTATCATAAGATGACTGTTACTCTGAATTTGTGAGTTGGCTGGCACTGACCAACTTCGGTATGTGTGGGAATGGAACAAAATGATTGCCAGACAGACCATTGATATCTACACCAGCAGAAAGATAAACATGAAAGGAAATATCAAGTCCTCTTCAACCTCAGGGCAAGCACATAGCTAAATATGATTAATGAAAAAGTTTTGATATTGACTATGTTCACTTTAAATATTTTCTATCTGAAAAAATAAAAAGAACCTAAGTTTATAATGTTACCAATAAAAATATCTACACTTGACAAAGAAAAGTTAAAGTTAGAAAGAAGCTATAATTAAAACAACATTTAATTCACTGACTTTTTCAGTTAAACTGGTTCAATATTTGATTTTTCCATAGCAGAATCAGAATCATAGGCTCATAGAATATCTTGGGTTGGAAGGGACCCACATGGGTCATCGAGTCCAATTCATATGACTAAGAGCATAGTCCAAATGCTTCTTAAACTCTGACAGGCTTGGTACCATAACTACATTCCTGGGAAGCCCATTCCAGTGTGCAACCACCTTCTCAGTGAAGAACCTTTTTCTAATATCCAAAGTGAACCTTTCCTGTGGCAGCTTGACTCCACTACCTTGGGTCCTGCCACTGGTCACTAAAGGGAATAAATCGGCACCTGCATGAAAGATTGGGCATCAGAAACATCAAGCATCTCTATCTCTATACCAGAATCTCAAACTTTGTCTCATATTTAAGCGGAACCTCCTATGTTCCATCTTCCACCCATTGTCCCTTGTCCTGTCATTGGATGTCACCAAGAAGAGCCTGGCTCCATCCTCCTGACACTCACCCTTTACATATTTATAAACATTAATAAGGTCACCCCACAGTCTCGTCTTCTCCAAGCTAAAGAGACACAGATCCCTCAAGCCTTACCTTGTAAGGGAGATACTCCACTCCCTTAATCATTCTTATAACTCTGCGCTGGACTCTCTCAAGCAGTTCCCTGTCCTTCTTGAATAGAGGGGCCCGGAACTGGATGCAATATTCTAGATGTGGTCTCACTAGGGCAGAATAGAGGGGGAGAAGAACCTCTTTCAATAAGAGGTTCTTTTTTAACCACACCCCTTCTACTACACCTCCGGATGCCATTGTCCTTCTTGGCCACAAGGGTACAGTGTTGGCTCATGATCATCCCACTGTCCACCAGGACCCCCCAGGTTCCTCTCCCCTTCACTACTATCCAACAGGGCATTCACCAACTTATACTGGTGTCTGAAGTTGTTCTTGCACAGATGCAGGACTCTACACCTGCCCTTGTTATATTGCATTAAATTTCTGTCCAACCAACACTCCAGCCTGTCTAGGTCCCACTGGATGGTAGCACAGACTTATGGAGGGTCAGTCACTTCTCCCAGTTTTGTATCATCAGTAAACTTGCTGATGGTGCACTCTATTCCCTCATCCAAGTCATTGATGAATATATTGAACAACATGGGTCCCAGTACCGACCCTTGAGGGACTCCACTAGATACAGGATTCCAGCTTGACTCTGTCCCATTAACCACAACCCTCTGGCTTCTTCCTTCAGCCAGTTTACAGCCCACCTCAGTCTCTAATCATCCAGGCTACACTTCCTCAGTTTAATGGTGAGAATGCTGTGGGAGACGGTGTCAAATGCTTTACTGAAATCAAGATAGACCACGTCCACTGCCTTTCCATCATCTATCCACCTGGTTTTGTCCTCATAAATGCCTATCAGGTTGGTCAAGCATGACTTCTCCTTGTTGAAGCCATATTGACTGCCTCTAATGACCTTTTATCCTTTATATGCCTACAGAAAATGCCACGGATTGTGGCATAAGGTTGTTCTATCACCTTTACAGGGACAGAGGTGAGGCTGACCAGTCTGTAGTTACCTGGATCCTCCTTCTTGCCATTTTTGGAGACCGGAGTGACATTTGCTTTCCTCCAGTCCTCTGGTACCTCTCCCAATGCCCATGACTTACCAAAGATGGTGGGAAGTGGCCTAGCAATAACTTCCACCATCTCCCTCAGCCTCCATGGGTGCATCCCATCAGGACCCATGGACTTATGGATGTCCAACTTGCTTGATCGATCCTTAACCCAGCCCTTAACCAAGGCAAACTCCTTCTTTATTCCAATTTCCTCTGGGGCCCCAGGGTTATGGGGCTCCTCAGTACATCCTCTGACATTATAGACAGAGAAAAAGATTCAGTAAAGAAAATTCAGTAACTCTGCCTTCTCTTTATCTTCTGTTACCAGGGCACTTACCTCATTCATTAGTTGGCCTACATTGCCCACTGGAGTGTTAGTTTTATCCACAATGTATTTGAAGAAGCCCTTTCTATTGTCCTTGACCACTCTTGCAAGGTTTAATTCTAAGGAGGTCTTAGTGTTCCTAGTTGCCTCCTTATATCTTCTGACTACAGCCTCATATATCTCCCAAGTGGACAGCCCCTCTTTCCGTGATCTGTAGACTCTCCTCTTCCTCCTGAGTTTGCCCAGCGATTCCCTGTTTAACCATGTAGGTCTCCCGGCTCTCTTTCCTGACTTTCTACCTGTTGGGATGCTCTGTTCTTGAGCTCGGAAGTCCTTGAATGCTAACCAGCTATCTTGGGCTCCTTTTCCTTCAAGTACCTTGTGCCATGGGATTTTCCCTAGCAAATGCTTGAAAAGGCCAAAGTCAGCCTGACTGAAATCCTGAGTTGTGATTCTGCTTGGTACTCTGTTCCTGCCATATGAGATCCCAAACTCCACCATCTCATGGTCACTGCAACCAAGGCTGCCCTCAACCTTCATCGCTTCAACTAGCCCCTCCTTGTTAGTGAGGACAAGAGCCAGCAGCACTCCTCTCCTAGTTGGCATATCCATCATTTGTACCGAGAAGTTATCATCAGTACACCGAAGGAACCTCCTGGACTGCAGATGGCTGGCTGAGTAGGCCTTCCAGCAAATGTCAGGGAGTTAAAATCCCTCACAATAAACAGGGCCTGTGATCATGAAGCTGCTCTCAGCTGCCTGTAGAAGGCCTTGTCAACTTCCTCATCCTGATCTGGTGGCCTGTAGTAGACAACCACAACAGTACCCCCCATGCCATGACATCTTGGTTCTTGATGAAATTTAATATTCATTATCACTCAAAACAGGATTACAGAAAGATAGGGGCTTGATCATTGTATTCATGTGTTGACTAAGCACAGATTACTTCTCTGACTTTCATAACCCACTTGAATGCCATCCTGTGTAATGTGCTCTAGGTGATCCTGCTCAGCAAGGGGGGTTGGACTATTTCGTTTTGTTTTTAATACATTTTACACCCTCATGTAATCAGCTTTAAGAATAATCTAATAAACTTTCCAGGTAAATTGTAGCTGCGGCAGTGGTAGTATTGACAGAAAGTGATGGGATATAGTGCTGTAGTTATAAAAATAAATTAAATTTGTTATACTTCTTAACTGTGACCATTACTCACACAGGTACAGCCATATTAAATAAGTAGTCACATGGCAAAGTTAAACTGAAGCTGATCAAGCCGTTGATTTTTGTATCAAAACTTTTAATACTAGCTGATCTTAAGGTAATATGTCTCTATTAAATATTTACTGTAATATAAACTAGTAGTTTTTTCTGTATAAAAATACAAAATAGTGGGGTACTTTAATGTAGACCATACTTCTACCATCTTTGCACTTGAAATGTTTTTACAGTCAACCTGAAAAAAAAAAAAAAAAAAAAAAGAAAAAAGAGAAAAAAAAAAAAAGAGAGAGAGACAACAAGATTGAAAATTTACTAAAAGCATTCATCAAGAGTGTATGTCTTCTAGTCATTACTGGAAAAAATAATAATAATAAAAAAGTAGGTTTAAAAGTGCAAAGAATTAAGAACACTAACATTATTTATTCTCATAAAATTATCTAATCATATTTTTCTATTAAAAATAAATCTTAAAGGGAATTGGTCATTCCATTCATAGAATATATAAGCTGATTTATTTTATGTTATCACTTTAATTCTGAGCTGTATTAGAAAACCAATCAAAAAGTTTTTGTTTGTTTGTTTGTTTTTCAAATCTTCGTCCATCTCCCTGCCAGGAGATAGGCAGTGTAAATGACAGATAAACACACAGAAAGTGAGACAGACTTACCAAGCTGCTTTGTAGAAAGGTGTAATAAGCTTAAGGTAGCTTTTTCCTATCACAGAAAAAATTTTCAACAGCTCTAATTAAAGTATGAAATATACTTTTCTCTTTTACTTCTTGGTTATATTTATTCTCCTGTCTCCTAAAATGCTGCTAACATGCATATTTCATACCTCAGTACTTTCTGCAAAGAAGTCCACTTGAAAGAGATATCTCATTTTACATTTATGAGTAAATCTAATCGTTTAGGTTTAATAAATAAATACATACATATATTAAAATCACACCTTACCCCTCAATGACTTGCAACTGCAGCTATATGAAAGTATCTCATTAAATGCAGAATGATACCTAATGTCACCAGGTAATAATTCACAACAGGTTGGAAACGTTGTATTTTTTAAGTTTACATGGCAGAAAGACTGGTGGTAGGTAGGATATATTTCAGCTGAACCCAGCCACACTTCACTGTGTTTTGTCAGACTCATTAAGCTTACATTATTAAGGCTACAGCTATTTATTCTTACCAGGCAACTGTTTCAGAGCACCTACCCTTATGAACAAGGGGAGGAAAAAAGCACACTATGCAATTTAAAAAACAAGCTATAAAAATTATATTAACATAAAACTAATTAGCTGAGATGATGATGATGATGATGATGATAATAATAATAATAATAATGACAAGACATCCTCTTCTTAAAGAAAAAATCTTTCTAGAAACACAGCTTCTTCTGATATATCTCCAAGAAGAACACTGAAGTGGGAGAAAGAACTGACTTTTATTACATTCAAGAGCAATACTGCTTTTTGCTGAACACCAGCTATTTCTAATGTTTCTAAAAATAAATTCTGTTTTTGTTTTGTTTTGTTTTGTTTGTTTGTTTGTTTCTGAGTAAATGCATACATATATATTTAACCATTGGCTGTGCAATTTAGTACTAAATTATATATAATATGTAATATATATATAATTTATATATAATATATAATATTTTGATATATTAATATATATGTAACCATTGGCTGTGCAATTTAATACTAAATTATATATTATATTTATGTTACATATATTATATAGTTAATAAATATATATATATATTAACCATTGGCTGTGTAATACTACAGTATTACACAGCCAATGGTTAATATATATATATATATTATGACCAGTAAAACCGCTGTATTGGACTTTCGGAGGGCTGACTTTGAACTGCTCAGGACACTGGCTGGTGGAGTCCCTTGGGAGGCGGTTCTGAAGGGCAGAGGGGTCCAGGAAGGCTGGGCGCTCTTCAAGAGGGAAATCTTAATGGCGCAGGAACGGTCTGTCCCCACGTGCCCAAAGACGAGCTGGCAGGGAAGAAGACCAGCCTGGCTCAACAGAGAATTGTGGCTTGAGCTTAGGAGAAAAAAGAGGGTTTATAAGCTTTGGAAAAGTGGGCAGGCCACTAGGGAGGACTTTAAAGATGTAGCGAGGCTGTGCAGGGACAAAATTAGGAAGGCCAAAGCTCATCTGGAGCTCAATCTGGCTACTGCCGTTAAAGATAACAAAAAACGTTTCTATAAATACATCAACACAAAAAGGAGGACTAAGGAGAATCTCCATCCTTTACTGGATGCGGGGGGAAACTTAGTTACAAGAGATGAGGAAAAGGCGGAGGTGCTCAATGCCTTCTTTGCCTCAGTCTTTAGCAGCAATACCGGTTGTTCTCTGGATACTCAGTACCCTGAGCTGGTGGAAGGGGATGGGGAGCAGGATGTGGCCCTCACTATCCATGAAGAACTGGTTGGTGACCTGCTACGGCACTTAGATGTGCACAAGTCGATGGGGCCGGATGGGATCCACCCAAGGGTACTGAGAGAACTGGCAGAGGAGATGGCCAAGCCACTGTCCCTCATTTATCAGCAGTCCTGGCTATCGGGGGAGGTCCCAATCGACTGGCGGCTAGCAAATGTGACGCCCATCTATAAGAAGGGCCGGAGGGCAGACCCGGGAAATTACAGGCCTGTCAGTTTGACCTCAGTGCCAGGGAAGCTCATGGAGCAGATCATCCTGAGAGTCATCACGCAGCACTTGCAGGGTAAGCAGGCAATCAGGCCCAGTCAGCATGGGTTTATGAAAGGCAGATCCTGCTTGACGAACCTGATCTCCTTCTATGACAAAGTGACGCGCTGGGTGGACGAGGGAAAGGCTGTGGATGTGGTCTACCTTGACTTCAGCAAGGCTTTTGACACCGTCTCCCACAGCATTCTCCTCAAGAAACTGGCTGGTCTTGGCTTGGACTGGCGCACGCGTCATTGGGTTAGAAAGTGGCTGGATAGCCAGGCCCAAAGAGTCGTGGTGAATGGAGCCAAGTCCAGTTGGAGGCCAGTCACTAGTGGCGTCCCCCAGGGCTCGGTGCTGGGGCCAGTCCTCTTTAATATCTTCATCGATGATCTGGACGAGGGCATCGAGTGCACCCTCAGTAAGTTCACAGATGACACCAAGTTAGGTGCGTGTGTCGATCTGCTTGAGGGTAGGAAAGCTCTGCAGGAGGATCTGGATAGGCTGGACCGATGGGCTGAGGTCAGCTGCATGAAGTTCAACAAGGCCAAGTGCCGGGTCCTGCAGCTGGGGCGCAATAACCCCAAGCAGAACTACAGGCTGGGAGAGGAATGGTTGGAGAGCTGCCTGGCAGAGAAGGACCTGGGAGTGATGGTGGATAGTCAGCTGAATATTAGCCAGCAGTGTGCTCAAGTAGCCAAGAAGGCCAACGGCATCCTGGCTTGTATCAGGAACAGTGTGACCAGCAGGGCTAGGGAGGTGATCGTCCCCCTGTACTCAGCTCTGGTGAGGCCGCACCTCGAGTACTGTGTTCAGTTTTGGGCCCCTTGCTACAAGAAGGACATGGAGGTGCTTGATACAGTCCCGAGAAGGGCAATGAAGCTGGTGAGGGGCCTGGAGAACAAGTCCTACGAGGAGTGGCTGAGGGAGCTGGGCTTCTTCAGCCTGGAGAAGAGGAGGCTCAGGGGCGACCTTATCGCTCTTTATAGGTACCTCAAGGGAGGCTGTAGCGAGGTGGGGGTTGGTCTGTTCTCCCACGTGCCTGGTGACAGGACGAGGGGGAATGGGCTTAAGTTGAGCCAGAGGAGTTTTAGGTTAGATGTTAGGAAGAACTTCTTTACTGAAAGGGTTGTGAGGCATTGGAACAGGCTGCCCAGGGAAGTGGTAGAGTCACCATCCCTGGAGGTCTTCAAAAGACGTTTAGATGTAGAGCTTAGGGATATGGTTTCGTGGGGACTGCTAGCGTTAGGTCAGAGGTTGGACTCGATGATCTTGAGGTCTCTTCCAACCTAGAAATTCTGTGAAATTATTTTTTTTTTTTTTTGGAACAGATCACAAAGTGATGATATGACATATTTCTTCTTCTTACCTGGAGAAATGAAAGGCTCAGAAATAGGTTTATGGGTCTGCTTGATTTATACATACAAAGGTCCAAATGTATCAGTATGCCATGATAATTCAACAGGATATTATTCCCTTTGAAAAGTTAAAAAAGTGAACAACACCAAGGATCAAAAATATATCCTATCCCTAATGAATTACAAATAGATTATGTACAAGATGTATCCTAAATTAAGGGTCACAATTGAAACAAATCTCTTTAGAAAGTAGTAGAAAATCTTTGGGAACACTAATCTATTGTCATTGAAGAATTTTTATATGTAAGGTAGTTCACCCATTAGCATTTCCCCTTCCAGTGTTAGTGTTCAGATCCTACATTTCATACATTTTAAAAACTAGGAGAGCTAATTCCACAACCTGAAGTCAGATGTAAGATTCCCCACAATGTTGAGATATGTTATACCTGATTATACTTTTACCTTAGGCAGATATTTAAGTTTAAAATATTTCTTGACTCTTTGCACAACATTGCTTATTAATAACACCCAGCTATATATGCCCAAAAGTATTTATTATTTCAGTCTAAATGTTGATTACTATATGATTTAATAATAATAATAATAATAGCTAACAGCATCAATTTGCTCTTTTGCTGTCATTACGATATACAGCTTTGTACTTCTTGAATGTCAACATTTTACTGAATGAAAAATTAATCCTTTTCAAATTCAGTGTCCTGGTTTCAGTTAGAACAGAAGTTTCAGATAGAACAGAATTAATTTTCTTCCTAGTAGCTGGTGGAATGCTGTGTTTTGGCTTAGGATGAGAAGAGTGCTGATAACACCCCGATGTTTTAATTGTTGCAGAGCAGTGCTTATACCAAGCCAAGGACATCTCAGCCTTTTGCTCTGTCCTGCCAACAGGCAGGCTGGGGGTGCAGTAAGAGCTGGGAGGGGACAGACCCAGGACAGGTGACCCAAACTAGCCAAAGGGGTATTCCATACCATCTGACGTCATGCTAAACAATATATAGGGGTGGCTAGCCAGGGGGAGGGGACCGGACTGCTCGGGGTTAGGCTGGGCATCGGTCAGCGGGTGGTGAGCAATTGCATTGTGCATCACTTGTTTGTACATATTATTATTATTATTTTCCTATTATCACCATTGTATTATTATTATTATTATTATTATTATTATTATTATTATTATTATTATTATTATTATTATTATTATTATTGTTGTTGTTGTTGTTGTTGTTGTTGTTGTTGTTGTTGTTGTTGTTGTTGTTGTTATTGTTATTGTTATTATTATTTTTGTTATTATTGTTTTCCTGTCTTATTAAACTGTCTTTATCTCAACTCACGGGCTTCACTTTCCATTTCTCTCCCCCGTCCCAGAGAGGGAGGGGGAGGGTGAGCGAACGGCTGCGTGGTGTTTAGCTGCCGGCCGGGTTAAACCACGACATTCAGCTACCTATATGCTTCTTTACACAGCAATCTACAAACTTAATTATTTCATTGTATAACTCTTTTTAAATTTATTTTTGATTTTATAAAAAAAATTTAAATCACCAGTACCTCTGATGCCTGCAATAGGATATATTACAAAATAATATAATTCAAAATAAATTTAAAGAAAGACAATCCTTAAAAAGAATTCTTAAATATAAATATATCTATCCACGTATCTCAAGTAGTTAGCCATTATTTGGGATGTTTGGTATTTCTGTGAGGAGGAAAAACTAATATTTCTTCCTTGTTTACCATACTTCTCAGAGCAGAATAAACAAAGTGCAGCCAGAATATTTGTGTTTGCATTTGCATGTCTCTTGCCAATCTTTTTTTCTTTCTCTTTTTTGTCAAGAACATTTTCTAAGCTGTTAATGTTTCTCATCTCATCTGTCTTCTGTCTTTGTTAATTTCTGCCTGCTTCATCTGTTTAATTCTGCCTGCTCTTGCAGGAATTCTCAAGGAATCTTTCTCCAGATTCCCTGAGATTAATATACAGTTCTCAACATTCGTATTCAGCTTAAAATGCTTTGAGCCCCTTGATGCAGACAACTTAACTTCTGACCTGCTTTGTATTGGCTAGTGTTTCACATGCTGGTTGTTATCATTATGACCATTTCTTTCCAACAAATTAGGCACATCGAACAAAGCGGGAATAAGAGAGTGACTGGGTGGGGGCTTAGCTGCTGGTCAGTCAACACTATATGATTAATACAGTTATTAGAAGTCATTAAGGTGAAATATTTTCCTAATGTTTTGCATTTTTAGAAAGGTGAGTATGAAAAAAAAAAAAAAAAGTGCTGACAATAGAAAACATCCAATTCATAATACAAGGTAATGATCTCTTGCTGAATTATTCATTCAATATTCATGAAGGCATTCTGTAACAGAGAAGTTCTGTGTTTTTTCTTTTTTCTTTTCCTCCTTTAAAAAAAAATAAATATTCAAAGGATTCAGAAAGTTAGTAAGGAAGAAATACAGAATGAAAGAAAAGATAATTTAGTAAAATTACTGATGGCAGGTGACAAATTTTTTCTTTTTGTTTTCTATTTTTCAAAAGCAGCACAAACTGTGAGGAGGTGTGGAGCACAGCTCCAAGCAATTGCAACACAGTCTTCATTATGTCTTAACTATCCACCTTGAAAGCAAACAATGGAGAGGGAGCAGATCTCATGTAGGCAGGATAGTGTGTCTGATGACCTATTTTCCCATTTTACAACCTCAGCAAAATTAAGCTGCCTGACTGTGCCTGCACCTGAAATAGAAGAGGTGGCTGAAAACTGCCAAGAACAACCCCAGACTCATTTCTTGAGCATTCCCCAATATGAAACACATGCCCAGGGTTGCAAAGGGCCCTGAACATGCCCAAAGAGGCAGGAACTATGCTTTAAAGACCCTGATTCTAGAGTATCTGTGTGTGTGCCCATCATCACCACCACCACCCAGAACCTGAAGAGTACAAGTCAATGCAGGATTCATGGGTGGGTCCTTCTCTCCCACTCCCCACCCCCCCACCTCCCTCCTGCCCTCCACTCCCCTTCCTATTTTATTTTTATTTGGAATGTATGTGGATGTTGCCAAGCCCCTAATAATTCTTCAGCAAATTATCTGTAAAAGTTTATCTTTGCTGAAACTCTGAAAGACTCATACTGTCTCACCCTCTGACACAGAGATGTGATTCTGTGAAACCTGTCTCCTTCCTAATCAAGCAGGACAAGGCAGCAAGGGGCTTCTGACTGGTGTCATTCACTCTAATACTAATTATTAAGATCAGAAGTTCTAACACAAGTTTGATCCAAGAACTAACAAAGTGTATTTGTGATTGTGATGCTGATTTTCAGCAGCTTTATTAAAGTAACTTTTTCTTTATATTTATTTGTTTGTTTGTTTGTTTTACTGACTGTAAATTTTTCTTTTAATGTTTGATTTCATTTCAAGACATATTTTAGGATGAAATCATTTTAGGTATCTACAGGAGACATCCTTAAAAGTCATGTGGACAGAGCAGAGAACAATCTTAACAAGATATTCTTATTTGATTATTATTTTCTGTGGTGTGGAAAATAAGAGACTAAAAAAAAAATCTCAATACATGATAAAGTGTGAAATGAAGTTTTGACAGCTGTATTTATGCTGTATATACTCTCTTTAACAGTAATCAGTGTCTACAGGTCTACATTATCTTCCAAATGCTGATGTACAGGCTACAAATCAACAAGTCAAATGTTAAACCATATTAATATATAAAAGCAGAGGAAATATTTTTGAATATATTATGTTTAAAGCAAGGAAGAACTCTGTCTGAAGGTCACAGCAAATATGTTTATTTATACCTTCAGGGTACTTCATGTTCATAATAATTCATAAGTTATAAAGTTCTACAACTTTTTTGTAGAATGCATTACTTGTATAGAATACTAAATTGTTCAGTAGGCATTTTAGGCATTTGAGATTGCATGACTGGCTTTTTCAAACCTTTTACTTCACAGGTCTTCTATGTAAACCCACCTGTGGCACATAGGTGTCAAAAATAACACCTATCTTTACCTACCTGTTTACTAACACATATATCGGTAAAACAATTTTTGCAGATTATCACATCTGAATGAAAACAGTAAATATTAACCTTCTGCCTAACCCTTCCCCCCCTCCCCCAAAAAAAAATAAGAAACACTTTTCATTTTTTTTTTTCTTTAACATAGATGTTAGCGATATGGTTTAGTGGAGGACTTGTTAGTGTTAGGTCAGAGGTTGGACTCGATGATCTTGAGGTCTCTTCCAACCTAAACAATTCTGTGATTTTGTGATTCTGTGATTTGAAGCTGTGATTGAGTGCACCCTCAGTAAGTTTGCAGACGACACCAAGCTATGCGCGTGTGTCGATCCGCTTGAGAGTAGGAAGGCTCTGCAGGAGGATCTGAATAGGCTGCACCGATGGGCTGAGGTCAACTGCATGAAGTTCAACAAGGCCAAGTGCCGGGTCCTGCACCTGGGGCGCAATAACCCCAAGCAGAGCTACAGGCTGGGAGAGGAATGGTTGGAGAGCTGCCAGGCAGAGAAGGACCTGGGAGTGATGATTGATAGTCAGCTGAATATGAGCCAGCAGTGTGCTCGGGTGGCCAAGAAGGCCAGCAGCATCCTGGCTAGTGTCAGAAACAGTATGGCCAGCAGGACTAGGAAAGTGATTGTCCCCCTGTACTCAGCTCTGGTGAGGCCGCACCTCGAGTACTGTGTTCAGTTTTGGGCCCCTTGCTACAAGAAGGACATCGAGGTGCTTGATACAGTCCAGAGAAGGGCGACGAAGCTGGTGAGGGGCCTGGAGAACAAGTCCTACGAGGAGTGGCTGAGGGAGCTGGGCTTGTTCAGCCTGGAGAAAAGGAGGCTCAGGGGTGACCTTATTGCTCTTTACAGATACCTTAAAGGAGGCTGTAGCGAGGTGGGGGTTGGTCTATTCTCCCACGTGCCTGGTGACTGGACGAGGGGGAATGGGCTTAAGTTGCGCCAGGGGAATTTTAGGCTGGATGTTAGGCAGAACTTCTTTACCGAAAGGGTTGTTAGACATTGGAACAGGCTGCCCAGGGAAGTGGTGGAGTCACCATCCCTGGAAGTCTTTAAAAGATGTTTAGATGTAGAGCTTAGGGATATGGTTTAGTGGGGACTGTTAGCGTTAGGTCAGAGGTTGGACTCGATGATCTTGAGGTCTCTTCCAACCTAGAAAATCTGTGATTCTGTGATTCTGTGATTATAACCATGAACTTTTCTTCCTACATTGTTCAATAATTAGAGCTTCAAAAGACTAATATGCATTAGATGTAAGAATACTGTACTCTAAAACTAAAGTCGAAATGCTAATAGGAACAGTGGGAATACAATTTAAATCTTTATCTTTAAATCTGGACACACTCTCAAATAAATACATGAATAAAGCAAGTTACACAGACATGCTGTCCTTGCTTCTTTACTAGTGAAAATGATTTTGGAAACAGAATCATAGAATGGTTTGGGTTGGAAGGGACTTTAAAGATCATCTAGTTCCAAAACCTCTGCCATGGACAAAGACACAAAAAAAACACTAGATTTGGTTGTTCAAAGATCCATCCAATCTGACCTTAAACAGTCCTGGGAATGAGGCAGCCACAACTTCTCTGGGTAATTTATTCTAGTGCCTTACCACCCTGAAAGTAAAGAAATTCCTCCTTGTATCTAACCTAAACCTACCTTCTTTTTGTTTAAAGCCATTGATCCTTGCCCTACCACTGCCTGACAAAGAACCCATCCTCAGCTTTCCTGTAGCCAGCTGCCTTTTAGGTACTGGAAAACTGCTATAAGGTCTGTCTGGAGCCTTCTCTTCTCTGGGCTGAACAACACTAACTTCCTCAGCCTGTCCTCATAAGAGAAGAGAAGAAGCCATTTGATCATCTTTGTGGTCCTCCTCTAGACTCATTCTAATACTTCTAAGATTTGTTCTAATACTTCCAAGACTCATTCTAGTACTTCCATGAAACATGTCTTTGCTATGAATTCTCTTCACTGAGTAATATCACAAGCTTTTTTTGAGTAATATCACAAGCTGTTGGAAACACAAACCCTGCTGGTTTGCCTATAGGATAGCTTAAATTGAAACTGTGAGAAAATTGTTACCAAATGTTGCCTGGGAAAAACCTTTCTTCTTAAAATACAGATTTAGTGAGAGCAAGCTGCTGTGCATTGAGAAACTCTGAGAAGCACAAGGTTTTATTTTGTGAGGAAACAGGCAGTCTTCATTTTTGTTTTTAATTTATTTATTTTTTAATTGCAAAAACATTATCATCATAAATTCGTCTCTGAACCTAGAATACCTGGGAAGACGAGATTTTTTAAATTATTATTATTTATTTATTTTACCAAGAAATACAGCTTGGAACTGGAATTCTCCGAAAACTGGCAACACCTAAGAAAACTTGTATTTACATTTTCTCAATTGGTGGAGATATAGCTAGAATTTTGTTGATCACATCCTTTTGGATCTGACAATGTCCATCTTGCCATTTTATTCCCCAAAACACCATCTCCTGTGTAAATCCTTTGACTTTACCTTTTGTGGCAAAAATGGATTTCAGAAGGATTTTGACTATTCTCTTCCCTTTCTCAAAAAACTTCTGCTGTGTTGCCCTACATTATGATGTTATAAATCAGGTGCAGGTGTTCAGGAGTTTCCCCCTGTTCTGGTGCAGTCTGGATCAGTCCATGGCATGTGCTAGGGATGTATCTCCACTGCTGGAGTTGTCAATTCCAGGTGAACTGAATATGTCTCCAAATGAACACAAAATGGGTCCTGCTGTCAGAGGAGCTAAGAAAAATGCATGAGCTGTATAAGTTGTTGCATATCACTTGGCTGCTCTTGACTCCAGTTCGTACGGAAGAATTAGCATGTCCAGCACTGCAGCACTCAGTGGTGTGACTTCATTCAGGCCACAATAGTTCACTGTTAGTCTCCACTCTCTACTAGATTTTTGCAGTGGCCATGTGGGACTATTAAAGTATGAGTGACTCTTCCTGATCAGTCCTTGGCTTTCCAGCTAATGAACCAGCTTACATATGTTTAATGGGTTTATGTGGCTAGGTTTTGGTAATGGGGCTGCCAGCTTGTCTTCTGTGAGAAGAATCCAGAAGCTGTCCCATGTTAGATAAGGGACCTGCTGCTGGCCAGAGATGAGCCAATAAGCAATGTTGTTTGGACCTCTGTGAGAGGAGATTTAAGAAATTAAAAAAAAAAAAATAATAATGCTGCACAACAGCAGCTAGGAGAGAGGAGTGAAAATCAGCTTTGTAGACACCAAGGTCAGTCAGTGAAGAACGAAAGGGAGGGGGTGCTCCAGGTGCCAGAGACAAAGATCCCCTGTGGACTGTGGATAGGACCACGGTGAAGCAGGCTGTCCCCGTGCAGCCCATGGTGTACCGCAGTGGAGCAGATTTCCACACTGCAGCCCATGGAAGAGCCTACAGTGAAACAGGTGGATCTGACCTGAAGGAGGCTGCAACCTGTGGAGAACCCCTGCTGGAGTAGATTCCAGGTCGGACCTGTAGCCCACGGAGAGGGACCCATGCAGGAGCAGGTGACCTGACAGTAGCTGCTGCCTGTGGGGGACCCATGCTGGAGTAGTTTGCTCCTGGTGGATGGACTGCATGGTACAGACACATACCTGGAGCAGTTCTTGAAGAGCTTCTGCCTGTGGGAAACCCACACGGAAACAGTGGACAGCATCCCATGGGTGAGACTCCGCATTGGAGCAGGGGAAGAGAGTGACTGTGAAGAAAAGTACTATAGACTGACCGCAACCCCCATTCCCCTGTTCTCCTTTGTTGCTTGGGGGGAGGAAGAGGAAGAGGGTGGATGAGAGGAAGGTGTTTTTTGGTTTCTTTCCTTTGTTTCTCACTTTTCTTGTCCAAAGCACTTATGTCAAAAGCCCACTGGTACCCTTTTGTGTCCCTGAACTACCCTCTGCTGAGGTAATCTATACCAAAGATCACAGAGCCTCTGGGCCAGTCACAATGGAGTGCTTTTGCCATTTCTTCCCAGTTAGGCTCTCTTCAGCCTTCAGAACAGCTAACTGTTGGGATCCCCCTGTCACTCCAGAAATACAGATGGATCCTGTCCTTTGGTAATCTGATGGCATTAGGGTACACTGTGTACTGGTGTCCACTGGAGCCTTATACTTCTGTGAGTCTAGTTTTTTTTTGATGGCCAGGCCATCAATTCCACATAGTCCAATAAACCCAGTTGCCCCTTTCCTCTACCTTGCTGGAAGCAACACCCCTACCACCACAGCACTTCTCAAAGAACTCCATGAACCAGGTGACTAAATAGGCCAAATTATATCCTCTGGAAATTGAAGATAGCAGATCTGCTAAATGTTTTCTTTACTTCACCAAAGATCAAAACCTCTATTGTTTCATGTTGCCTATGTCCAAGGCAGCCTCCAAGCATCACATAAAGGGATACAATGAGAGTAGGAGTGGGAGTTTGAGCACAGTGTTCTGCTGAGGGATTTGAATAGACATTTTACTTCTTTGTATGCAAGCTTTCATACAAAACTTTCCCTGCATTGACATGGGTGAAAAGAACTACTATCAGAACCCAACTATAAAAAGAGAGTGGTAATAAATCAATTTTATATATTGTTCAGTTTTACTAATGTGTTCGTCTCCTCGCCTTGCCTTGCCTCCACTCTCCCTACCTCTCCTCCCCTCTCCTCCCTTCCCCTCCCCTTCCTCTATTTCCTTTCCTCTGTTTCCTTGCCCCTTCCCTTCCCTTCCCTTCCCTTCCCTTCCCTTCCCTTCCCTTCCCTTCCCTTCCCTTCCCTTCCCTTCCCTTCCCTTCCCTTCCCTTCCCTTCCCTTCCCTTCCCTTCCCTTCCCTTCCCTTCCCTTCCCTTCCCTTCCCACTCCCCTTCCCCTTTCCCTAGTTACTTCTTTTACTTAATCTTTTCCATGCTTTGAATCATTCCTTGAATAGTAGTCACGGTTACCTTTCTATTGTTTAATGTTTTCAATATATATGATAAAAGTATATAACAGAAATAATTAAAGCTACATTGAAGTCTGCACCATTTGTTAATGAAATAAATATGAATTGTAGCATTATTAATTATTAATTATAACTAACTATTAATATTAAATAAAGGGGCATTTATACTACTTTTATATTTGTCATCAATTTAGACATGAAAATAACACTGGCATACTACTTGTCTCTACTCTATGCTTTCTAATCTTAGCCATAAATGTTGTTTATGAAGTTTTTAATATGCTTAATATTTTATCTATCTTTTCATATTGCTTTTATTTAATAAGAAATGAACAATTTCCACCCAGAAACAGCATTTGCAATAGCAATCAGGTTTTGATTCTGTCTATTTTACAGTATCATCACTGACAATAAACATATGTGTTATTTAGAGAAACATATGAATATAAATTCAGAATGACACAAGCTATTATTCTAAAAGTGCTTAATGGGTAAAGAAAGTGGCATAATGTTTTTATGATTTGACCGTGTGAGCAAAGAAATGTAATCCAATTATTATTTTTTATTTTTAAATCACAGATAGTGTAACTGAGAATGGCAGCCATATTGAATTTTGCTGAATTTTGAAGGGTACAGGACAAACAAACAAACAAAAGTTACCAGAATACAAAAGCTTTAAATATGGTTAAAAATACAGAATTATTAAAAATATTTTTTAAATCTAAATATTTATTTATTTATTTATACTTAAAAGAAAAAAAAAAAACTAAAAATATTATAAATACAATTTCTCTGTCACGTTAAGGAGTGCAGCTGAGTAACCATTATGGTCCCAGTCGGATTCAGGGTACTAAACTATCACAATAACAGATTCACCAATTAACCCTTAGGGGTCCGGTCAGATTCACCAATAACGCATTAACCTCTAGAGGTCTGGTTGGATTCAGAGCACTGAACTACCACGGTCATGGATTCACCAATAACATATAACCACCCTTACTCTAGTCATTTTTAGTGAGAACTATCATGACTAGGAACAATGAAATCAAGTGCAATTTATTACAGCAACAGGTACACAGGTTCTTTGGATTGCTGGTGATAGTTACTGTCTGCAAAAGCAAACTAGCATGCATGAAATACACAGGTGACACAGGTGCACAGCCTGAAAATTAACATGTTAAAAGGCACAAAGACTCTATAAAGATTTCTAAGTTCTGTGGAGACACAGTATAACCAAGTGTTCAAATCTCACCCAAAGGCGTCCCAATGTGAGAGGAAGAGAGGATCAGCCCATCGACTGATCCTAGGACTCAGGAGGTCCTCAGGATGTTGTATTCCCTTGGGATGGTATCTCCCCTGACGGTGGTATCTTAACAATGGTATCTTCCCTGACATCCCCTCTCTCTTAGGCCAATTCATATTGTTTTCTGTATTTTAGGTGGAGCTTGAGTGATTCTAGTCAAGCATATCTTAATTATGATCAGTGAGAAGTTCTCCCGTCTCCATTTCAAGTAATAGGCTCCGAGAAATTCAGAGCGCATACCCAGTGAGGGGTGGTTGCACCTTGGAGGCGGGTAGCTTTTGGGATGGAGGTGTGTTTTGATATCATAATGATATTATAATGAGCAAAAGTACACTAGGGTACAGCATTTGTCAAGACATGACAGGTCCTTGGTTGAGGGTAGCAAAAAGTGCAGCTTATTGGTCTCAGTGTGCACAAGAATAATTGAGTCCCCACCTGGTCACAGAGCCTAGCCATGGAGTCTCCACTCCACTCTATGCTCCGTACTATTCCTTAGAATGAGCACACCAGGTTCCCCCAGCACGATAGCATCTAAGGTTGGAAGCCTAGGGAACACTCAGGTAATGCAGTTACGTCCTACCCTGAAAACCTCTTCAATGCTGTACATTTACTTTAAAATATGAATGTTAGTTTTATTTTCCTAGGCATTTCAGGCAATTTCACCACACATCCCACTGTTATGCAAAAACAGTGACTGTGCACTCACTTTTGATTATGCAAAGCTAATGAAATTTTGCAATGCAAAACCACAACTTTAATTCTTGAACTTGTGAGTATCCATTTCAGTGCCTAGAATGTCCATTACTATTTATTTCCCCTCATTTTTGTCTTACTGTCTCTTCAGAGATAAGTTCATAAAGGTCCATTCTTTCCTCTAGTTTTTTTTTTTTAGTAATTACCATTTTAAACTCTACAGATTTTAATATAGGTTGTCAATTCCCTTTATTACACCAACCCCCTTTTCCTGACCTGTCTCAAATGGAATTTATCTTTCCTGAACAAATATAATAAGAATTGTACATAGTATTTCATATACCTTCCTTGTGGTTGTCTTGTTCTTCTGATAATATAGATGATCTGAAATAATATAATGCTTTGTAAAATACCTGCCTTCCTGTCTCTATAAAATAATTGCTACATAATCAGTCATCCCGTAAAATGGCTTTCTTTTTCTTTCTAAAAACAAACAAACACACACAAAACAAAACAAAAATAATAGTCAGAAAGAATTTGTATTGATTAACCTGTTCAGTTGCTGTTTGAAAGATAGAAGTCTCTGGAGAATGTTTTGTCAGCTGAATCAGAAATACTAAGTGGTCTTTTCC
Organism: Aythya marila; assembly: GCF_965140915.1. Lineage (NCBI taxonomy): Eukaryota > Metazoa > Chordata > Aves > Anseriformes > Anatidae > Aythya > Aythya marila. The sequence continues at coordinate 46,592,831 of NC_139080.1, read as the reverse complement.
TACCACTTAAGGATTTACACTCCTGCCCTTGTAACTGTGACACTAGTAGAACTGTTTTGTTATTTATTGAGCACCTGACACCAAACTCAGATGTGTGCTCCACATAAAGGAAAATGTATAATGCTATCTCAGACCTTTAGAATGTTATACAGCCCTGAGAACCAATGAGATCCTAAGTATAAGAGAAATTTAAATATTTCAGAGACTTCAGAAAATGAGTCATTTCTAATTCACATGGCATCAAATGGCTGATGACTGATGGTATTTCATCTGGGAGGGAATTACCTGCATTTTTTTTTGTTTGTTTTGTAAAGAACTAATCAAATTTATCCTTTAATCTTTTGAAAGTCATAGCTTTTATTAAAATCATATTAAATCTGATAAATCAGAGTAGAGTCACATCTTAAGTTCTAAGTCAAACCTGGTAAAAACAATTAATAGAATTGCTACACAAAGTGCTACACAAACTGTCTTTGTGTAAGAACTTATTTTCCAGAAACAGAGCTTTTTCTTGTGTATGGACAGTGTGTGCCCATATATTGATGACAGAAATTTGTTTGCAGTGAAAGGAAGAAGAAAATACAACTGCGTCAAATAATCAGGCTGACTATTAAGAAACTAAAACAAAACAAAACAACAAGACAAGTTCTATTCTAAGTAAGCAGAATGCTCTCAATTTCAGATTAAATCCAAGAAAGAAACATTAGGAGAGAGATAACTTGAAACATAACTAGTCTGGACAGCACCCTGTAAATGTGTAATAAAAAATAATCTTGCATTGGCAGGGAGAGAGATGACAAGACATTGATTCTTTTTCAGCTACAGTGACTAAGATTCAACAAAAAAATAGTGAATGAGCAGTAGATTCTGGATATAATTTACATGTCAATAGATTTTTTCTTTCTCAACTATTCCAGTGTGAACAGCTAATTGGCAGCCAACTATTAATTGGCTACTCAAAGCCAAAAGGCCAGCTGGCATAATTTTACATCCCTCTCTCCCAGGGTTCATATATGAATTCTGGGTAAGATGTAAACAGTGTTTTACAGCAGCAATTAGTTTATTCCTGGGGCAATGTACAAATAGAAGTGTGTATGCATGTACAGCAAGAAACTTGTTTCCCATTCCACAGTGACTGAATAAATGACAGCCAGTTGGTTGTGGGCCATACAAATATAAAATACCAGCTGGTAAATATCAGATTATTTTTTTCCTGCATGGCTAGAGGTATGAACATTGGATATTTTACTGAGTACTAAGCCATCTATTTTTGATGGTATTTAACAAATCAGTAAGAAACTAGTCATAACTAAAAGTGAGGCATTATTCCAAGATTATCTGACAGTTTAAATATACCAGATCATTCAGACCTCTATTATCAGGTTGAACCGAAAGTAACTACCTGAAAGTAGTTTCTGGGACTGTATATGAAATCTCAGTTTTGTATTTAAATTCTCAGTGAATAATTCTCAAATATTGTATCTTTGTTGTTGGTTGGCAATCTTGTAACTTTCACCTTCTGAAGACTTTTTCAGTAATTATTTATTTTAGTTTCATTTTCTTCCTGTTCAGTTTTGTACTCTCCTACAGAGTTGGGATATTGAATATCATAAATAAAAGTGAATTTGTTATATCATTATAGAAGAAAATTGTCATTAAAGTTTAAGAAAGTGTTGAATGCCAAAATTGGAAATAGCTAATTTCCAGATACAGTTCGGACATACAATTGCATACAAATAAAAATAAACTTATTTTTGTTGTTGTTTTTGTTTGTTTGTTTGTTTGTTTTGTTTTGTAGTTTTGTGTTGTTTTTCAGGTGTTTGTGTGTGTGTGCCTGTGTATTTATTTTATTTATTTTTTTTTTAGAAATTAATATATTCATCTTAATCTTTTCTTTCCCTTTCAGTAGATGTTCTGAAAATAGATCTCATAGTCATTGAACTCAGCTATTAACCAAATACAGCTGTGAATAAGGCAATGATGATATTCAATTATGTCAATATTAATTCAAGTTTTAAACAGATTTTAATATCCTTCTATTATATCATTAATTTAAGCTAGCCTGATGGCATTAAAGAAGTGTCATGTAGACATGACTGTTTTGTAGGCCTCAAGTGAGGCCTACAATCATGTCAGTATTTGAAATGATATTGGTGACAGCCCTGAAAGATCAGTGGATACTGCACTTGCAAGAGAAGTAAACTATATTAGGATATAAAATTATATTTGTATTTATATTTAAATATGAATATAAAATTAAAAAAATAAATATAAAATAAAATAAATATAAAATTATATTTATATTTATATTAGGATATAAAATTAACCGAAGACGCATTTTTAGGATATACTTGGTTTTGGGCTTTGTTTTGTTTTTAAGTATGATTTATGGGATAATGTTATTAAATCCTGAATAGAATGTATTAATTTATATACATACATATATATATATATATATATATATATATATATATATATAATTTATATATATATATAAAATATATATATAATAATTTATATATATATAATATAATATACATATGTATATAATATATAAATATATATATATATATATTGGCTAGAAATTGTTTTGTGATTTGCCATGATACATACTTAGTGACATACTCACCAAAATACATTATGTTTTAACTTATTAAATGGCCAAATATATACACTAGCTTGCTAATCATATCTGTTTATATACAAGATAATACAAGCTAAATTAAAATTGTACAATCTGTTAGCCACAAATGACTAACTTGAAGAGCTACATTTTTGTGTTGTTTCCTGATCACAGAATTTACCCATATTACTGTACAGGTTCAATGGCTGACATGAAACATTGTGTGAAGAATATAAAGAAATTATAAAAATATTAGTCAAATATTTTTTACAAGATATCTCTGCAGAATATAATAAAAATAAAAAGATGATATATGTGAAGTGCAGAGCAATCTTATCTCTTTCAATCTAAATTCTGATCTTAATGTGTCTTTACATACATAAGATCTATTGATATTCAGTTTAATCCTCATATATTCCAAGAATTGAACTTGTTTGGCAGCAACATGTTCATATTCAGCATTTTAGCCATTAATAGAAAAATATGAGACAACACAGGTTAAACAGAAAAATGTAAATAGAAGGCTTATCTCTGTCTTTACAGGAAAAGTGTTTAATGTTAAGGTGCTGATAAGCTGAGTTCATTCAAGTTCAAAATTGTACTAAGTACACCTGCTGAAAGGAATATTTTAAGAAACTTCTTAAAAAGTAGATATAAATCAATAAAGACTAACAAAACTCTTATTTTTTTATTACTGTTTTGTTGGTCTATTGTACTAACACATTTTCACTAGGAGTCTTCAATTGAATAATAATCTACATATTGTTCAAACAACAAATTTCCACTGCCAAAAGAAAGTGCAGACAAAGCCCTAGAAGTGTTATTATAATGAATGAAAAGGAATATATATATATATATTCCAGAAGATACTGTATCAACACAAATTATCTCAGAACAGCTTAAAACACATTTCAGATATTTAACTTCCAAAATAGAATTATTACTGCCTTTCTATGTATATATATCAGAGAAACACAGAATCGTCTAGGTTGGAAGAGATCTCCAAGATCATCTAGTCCAACCTCTGACCCAACACTAACAAGTCCTCCTCTAAACCATATCACTAAGCTCTATATCTAAACGTCTTTTAAAGACCTTTAGGGATGGTAACTCAACCACTTCCCTGGGCAACCTATCCTAACAACCCTCTCAGTAAAGAAATTCTTCCTACTATCCAACCTAAAACCTCCAAAATGCCAAGATGGGTGGGGATTTGACTAAACTGATTTAGTGGAAGGTGTTTGTGTCCATGGCAGGGGTCTTGGAACTATATGGATCTTTATGGTCACTTCCAACTCAAAATATTTTATGATTCTATAACTGTTAAATAAGCATATACGTTAAACACTCTCTCCCAACACGTTTCTCTCTCTTGTTTCTTTATCTTCAGAAGAATATCACAATTCATAAATATGGCTTCCAATTGATCAACAGATTTACCATCTCCATAATAAAGCTATCATCAATATCAAGGTGCCAAAATTCACATTTCTATTTCATTGTAAATAACTTTAAATGTTTGTTGTTGGTTTTTTTTGTTTGTTTGTTTGTTTGTTTGTTTTTGTATTTAATAGCATATTATGTTCCAATAAGATTGCATCTGTTTTTAATAACATAATAACAATAAACCCCTTCATTTAGGATATGTCTTGCTTTAAACTAATAATGTGTAATTAAACTTGACTATCTTACACAGCTATATCGGTGTAAGATAGCCAAATGATAAAAATGTCTTTTTATCATTTTTTCCATTAGTAAATCATTTAACTGCTCTTAATGGAAATTTCCCACCTGCATGGCCATTCTGACAACATTGTTTCTGACAGAGTAACACACATCCTAAAGGATTAATACAGCCATCCACCAATGTGAGCTGTCAATATGTAATCAATTTCAGATCCTCAAGAAGACTACAGTTGACAAATAATCAGAAGATCTAGTGTTTCATTTGTCTCAACTGGAACTAAGTGCCAATGTTCCCTGTACATACATTACAGCCACCACCATGGGTGACCATCATAGAAGAGGTTGAATATGTTGCTGTTTTACCTTGAAGTTTAAGGTACTATTTATTTATTTGTTGGTTTATTTATTTTGACCACTGGCTCTATAACAGTATTGCCTTTTTTTTTTTTTTTTTTTTTTTTTTTTTTTTTTTTTGTAATGTCTGGCTTTGACATTTATTTCCAAACCTGGGTTACATTGCCTTTAAGTTTTGGTTGAAATAGTTATGAATATCTCTCAATTGAAATTGCTATATACTGTGCTTACAGAGCTTTGAAAGTCTCTCCTTAAATACTTACATCTTAATGAAAATGCAAACATGTTCTTAATCTAAAGCTTTTCATTAGACCACTTGATTAATTCAACAATATTAACCAGATTGTTGAATAACCATATACTATTAAGCCTTAGGTTTACAATACCTTGCTTAAATGTGACTCTACAGAACTTTAAATTCATATCAATTTACTATTTTGCCTCTTTACAGAAAAGCAGAAAGAGCAACTTATTTAATAACATCCAGTTAAGGATATAGATATAATGGGAAAATAATTAGCATTTAATTATCTAGGCAATCTCTCAGCAATCTCCTGATTAGTTCAATCACAGCTGACAAGAAGGTGCTAAACCTTCATTTTGATAAAGAGGCACTTGTACTACTGAAAGATTAGAAAGATCAAGGACCACAGCAACTTGAATGTTATCTTTCAAAGCTGTGATCTTAACAGAAACTAGAAGTTTAGGCTGAAAATACTTGTTAACTAAGCTCAAGATGAAAATACTTAAGAGCCAAACAGTGGTGTCTTGCTTTTATGGCAGTGGGTGTTTTCTAGTTTCTGAATTTCACCTACGGACACATTTAAAATTTCAGAAAGAAAATTACTTACTTACTAGTTCATTTCTATAGAAGGGCACAGAAGTGATTTAAACAATTGACTACAATAAACTTATCTAGTTATCCTTATATTGAAATAACTAGATAAATATTGCACTTTATTACATTGCATATCAGTATTAGAGGCTGCACAATATCTGTCATCATCAAAAACAGAATTTTGGCCAAACTTGAATTTGTTAATGTAGTACAGAGAAGAAATTATAGAAGGTTACAGAAGGAAATCATCTTAGACACTTTCTTATTGGATGTTATATGACAATCAGACTTGCAGACAAAGAAATGGAAATGGGAAAGGGAATAAGAAATTCAGCCTGTAAAAAACATTCTGAAGAGAAAAATAAAATCATATAAAAAGATTTATTTTCATTAGTAAGATTTTAAAATTACTTCTTAATATGATAACTTATTTCACATGGATTTGTAGATCTGAGCTGTGAGGTGTTAATTAGACCCAGCAATTAAAGAGGTCAACTATTCTATACACAGTGATTAATTTTTCACTCATTTTGAAGGAAAAAACAGCAGTAACGGTGACTGTAAGTGAAATATGCAGGCAATTGTTAGACAAACCAAGCTGCGTGTGTTTTGATTTCTATTATAAAAAAAGTAGATACCAATCTGTTGGCTGATTAGAAACTAACATTATTTCTTAAAGCCTTCAATCATGACAATTAACATTAAAGAATTCTCTTTTTTTTTTTTTTTTTTGTATGTGTGTTTGTTATTTATGTTGAAAACCTATCTCATATATTTCTGAACTACACTCATTCAATTTTGTAATCTTTAGAAATGATTGTTGGAAGAATGTTTATTAAATTTGATAGCTAAACTGAGATGTTAATTTGTTCATATTGATTAACTGCTAGATTTAAGGGAAAAACAAAAATGCACATTTTTTTTCTATGTAACAATAATACCCAAGTATTAAGGTAATAATTTCCACAATCAGAAAAATGACTTTTTATTCAACAAAGTAAAATAAAGGATGATGATGGAATTGGGCAAAGCAACAACATTACCTGAAATTTGGTAGATATTAGCAAAAGAAAACTCTAGAAGCTTTTCCACATACCTTGATTAAATGGATAAAATAAATGAATGTCCCTATCATGAAAGGAAAAGCTTATACTGAAAGGAGTACACTAAATAAATGTTTTAGTACTTTCTGTACTTACACGCAACTTTTATCTTAGAACAGTATGTAATGGGTAATGACCTGAGATAATTTCTACTTATTTAGCAATGTTTGCAGTAACACATGATCTTTTTAATATGATATCTGGTAATAAAGTAGTGAATCACAAGTGAACCAAGAAAAAGAGAGAAACAACTTGTTTAACTTCAGACTTTTGAAACATTTATTGGCACTAACTCATTTCCCATATTTCTCAAAAAAAAAAAAAAAAAAAAAAAAAGTTGAAAAACTTATTAAGTTTTCATTTAGATTTTGGTATAATTTGTAACCTTACTAATTATGAAATGTGTTCATCTGATTCGTGTCAATATGGAACAATGCTAGGGCCACATGATATGATGAAATGTGACCTTCTGTCTTACATACCCTTGTATAACTACAAGTCTAAGAAAAACAGAGTGGTTAATATATATATTTCTTGTGTCTTGCAAAGGAATGGTCCAGCAATTCATGTCAATAGGGGATAAGAGAACAAAGGGGTTTCAGAATAACTGCTAACTATTATGACAGTTGCATGGGACACTATGCAAGTCTCTGCTATGTGGCCAAGAGATTAAGGAGAAGGGAAAAAGCTGAAGGACAACTAAAAGACAAAGCTTACATGGGATGCTGTGCAAGTCTCTGACATCCAGCCAAGATGGACAAAGGAGAAGGACAAAGAAAAAGCCTGGGAGGAAGACTACAAGCCTTCAGCACGAGAGACCCCCAGAGGGACCACCAGAGACTGAAACGCATGCACCAGTGGGAGGGTTCAGATTCCAAGAACTAATTACAATTACCCTGCCTTTTCTAGAAGTAGTAATGAATATGTATTAGACTAGGAGCATAAAAACCAGCCACCTGATGTCACTTGGGTGTGTCTTGGTGAAGAAGAGACTCCCGGCACACCCAGAGCTGTTTGCTTACCTCTACTTGTTTAATAAATTGTAAACTTTGATTGTAATCCTGTTTGGGACTTAGCCATTTATTACACTAATAGACAGGCTAATATCATCTATTAATTGTTATATAATTAATAAATAATATAACTAGATTTTATATTGTTAAATTTCTAAAAAAAAAGTCAGTCAGTTTGCTCTCTTAAACCTGTTCTGACTACTATGTATATTTTGTGTGTAATTTTAATATCGTCTTAAACTTTGATTTCTGTGTCCTTAGGTAAAACACGAACTGTCCTATTACCTAACAACCTTATGTATGTAACAACTTAATAATAATTCCCTATTTTATTTTATTTTGAGAAGTAACACTTAAACAAAATTAATGGACTTACTTTGTACTATCTTGATCTTTGAAACATTGTAATTATTAGATCAAACCTTCCCTAAAGTGAGATGTGTCATGTGCAATAAGTTATTACTATCAACAATAAATAAATAAATAATATTTGACAAAACCTGTTTTCCATAAATAATCCAGCCATCATTACTATGATGCTGACAATCAGTTCTCCATCCAGAATGTCCTGACTCACCATTTCTATTATTAGTCTCTGGAATCAACAAAAAAATTGACAGGCCTACAAGTACCTAAGTCACCCTTTTACCATTGTAAAATACTGGCACAAGACTGTGTTTTTGTTTTGTTTGGTTTGTTTTTTGTTTGTTTGTTTTTGTACCCCTTTGAAGCTTCTTTGATATTTTAAGACTTACAGAATACTAATATTAATACTCTAAGAAGGTTCTCCATCACCTTCCTTAAAGCTTTTTGCATGAAAATTCCCCTAACCACAGCTCTAAAAAACCTAACTTGCTCCATTTGGTCTGCTGTATTATTTTTTTTTCAGGTGGCTCTTTTCCCTAATAATAACCATAAATCTAACCCTTCTGAATTCTTTTGCATTATTGTCAGTATTTTTACTTTATATAGGTAATCAAAAGGGACTTTAGGCCTTTAGGGAGACTGGTTAAAAGATCAGAGGCACAGGTTGTGTTTGCCTCTGTCCTTCTGGTAGCAGACTCAACAGGCAGACTCAGCTCATCAATAAATACGTGGCTCCGAGACTGGTGCCACTGGCAGAACTCGTGTTTCTTCATCACAGGAAGGTCTACACAACATCAGGCCTGCTGGCACCAGATGAGATGTACCTCTCTGGGAGCAGGAAAAGGATTTTTGCCCAGGAGTTAGCAGGGCTGATCGATAGTGCTTTAAACTAGAGTCGAAGGGGGAAAGGGATAAAACCAGGCCCATTGGTTTGGCTATGGGATGGCATGCCAAAATCAGAGGGACTGTGTACTAGTGAGGTCCTTATGTCTGCTCCACAAGGTTCTGTATACAATGAGGCATATTTGAAGTGTTTCTACACCAATGCATGCAGCACAAGGAATCACTGACCACACAGCCAGGATGATAACACCAATGAATTAGTCTTTGAAGAACTAAGATATACCTCAAGATCAACTGTCCTTGTCGTTATGGGGGACTTCAACTTGCTAGACATTAAGTGGGAATGTCACACAGCCAACACAAGCAGGTTCAGGTGGCTTTTAAAACACTTCAAGGGAGCCAATTAGAAAAGGTACCCTCCTAGATCTATTGCTTGAGAACAGGGAGAGTCTTGTGGGTGACTGCAATTGGCAGACATATTGGTCATAGTGACCATGAAGTGGTTGAGTTTAAAATTTTTGGTGACAGGAGGAAAACTGACACCAAAACTTCAACTTTGCATATGGAGAGAGCAGACTTCAGGCTTTTCAGGGAACTGGGAAGCTGGGTCTGGCTGGGATGGAATTAACTTTCCCTGCAGCAGACCATACAGTTCTGTGCTCTGCACTTGTAGCTAGAACAGTACTGGTACCACACAAGTGTTTTGGTTTTGCTGCACAATACTGGCTGTGCATCAGGACTCCCTCCAACCCCCCAAGAGCCAGTAGGCTGTGGGTGGACAAGAGATGGGGAGGGGATATCACCAGGGCAGCTGACCTAAATCGACCAAAGGAATATTCCATGTTATCTGATGTCACAATCAGCAATAAAATGTGGGAAAGGGGAAGGAGTGGAGGGGGGAGAAAGACATGAGGGAGGGAACCTCTCGTTGTGAAAACATCTGTCATCCCAAACAACCGTGGCCAAATGTCGCTCATTGATGGGAAGCAGAGAGTACCTGCTTTTCTCTCTGTGCTTCCACACCGCCTTGTTTTGTGTGTGTGTTTGTTTGTTTTTCCTTCTTCCTCTTCCCCATCCTTATCTCAAACCTTGAGCCCTTTGTGTTGTATTTTCTCCCCCTTTCGCTTTGAGGACGGAGAATGAGAGAGTGGTTGTGGTGGAGTTTGGCTGCCCACCTGAGTAAAACCACCACAGTTAGTAAGGTCCCCCAGGAAACTACTTTTGAAGGTGTCAGCATCCATCAATGTTGGTCAGTCTTTAAGCACTGCCTCCTAAAAGCACAGGATCAGGTAATTCCAAAACATCTGAAGTCAAGCAGGTGGGGCAGAAGGCTGGCCTGGCTGACCAGGGATCTTCTTCTGGAGTTTAGGCATAAAAAGAAAGTGTACGGCTGCTGGAAGCAGGGTCATGCAACATGGAAGGAATACAAGGACACTGCTCGCCTTTGTAAGGAGAAAATTTGTGTGGCCATAGTCCAATTAGAGTTGAAGTTGGCCAGGTCTGTGGGAGACAACAAAAAAAAACATTTTTATTTTATTTTATTTTATTTTATTTTATTTTATTTTATTTTATTTTATTTTATTTTATTTTATTTTATTTTATTTTATTTTATTTTATTTTATTTTATTTTATTTTATTTTATTTTATTTTATTTTATTTTATTTTATTTTATTTTATTTTAATGTGAGCAGAAAAAGGATAACCAGAGAAAACGTAGCTCCACTACTTGATGGTGATGGTCACTTCTCAACAGGGACATAGGCAATGGAATGATGTTTAATGCCTTCACATCTGTCTTCAATGCTGATGATGAGCTTCAGGACTCAGGCTGCCCTGAGCTGGAGCACTGTGATGGTGGAAGTGGTAAACTCTGAGCTGACCCTGAATGTGTGAAGGATTTGCTGCTCCACCTGGATCCATACAAGTCCATGGGGCCAGATGAGATTCATTCCAGGGTGCTCAGAGAGCTGGTTGATGTCATTGCAGGAACTCTCTCAATTATTTTTCAATGATCGTGGGGATCTGGAGAGGTCCCAGTAGACTGGAAGCTGGAAAATGTGCCAATTTTCAACAAGGGCAAGAAAGAAGACCCTAGCAATTACAGGCCTGTCAGTCTCACGTTAGTGCCTGGTAAAATTATAGAGATTAGCCTGGGAGTTACAGAAGCTCACATGAGGAACAATGCAGTCATTGGTCCTAGTCAACATAGGTTCACAAGGGGTAGGTCCTGTTTAACAAATTTAATTTCCTTTTATGATAAGATCACCCATTTAGTCGACCAAGGGAAACTAGATGATGTAATCTTTTTGGATTTCAGTAAAGTTTTCAATACTGTTTCTCATAGGATCCTACTGGACAAAAAGTCCAGCATATAGCTAGATAATAATATCATATGATGGTTGAACAGTTGGCTGATGGTTAGGGTCCAAGGGGTTATGGAAAATGGAATTAAATCTATCTGGTGGGCAGTCAAGAGTGGGGTCCCCCAAGGCTCCATTTTAGGGCCAGTTCTTTTGAATATTTTCATAAATAATTTGGATATAGGACTAGAAGATGTTTTGTGTAAGTTTTCTGATGATACTAAGCAGGGAGGAGCTGTTGACTCTGTCAAGGGTGGAAAGGCCTTGCAGTGAGATCTGGACAGATTGGAAAGCTGGGCGATCACCAGCCACATGAAGTTTAACAAGAGCAAGTGCCTGTTCCTGCACCTGGGAAGAGGCAATCCTGGATATAGGAGGGACAAGATGCTGGATATACTGAGGGACAAGATGCTGGATAGCTCCCCCGCAGAGAGGGATCTAGGGGTTACAGTTGACGGCAAGTTGAATATGAGCTAGCAGTGTGCCTTGGCAGCCAAGAGGGCCAACTGGGGTGCATCAAGCACGACATCGCTAGTCGGTCGAGGAAAGTGATCGTCCCGCTCTACTCAGAGCTGGTGCGGCCTCACCTCAAGTACTGTGTGCGCTTTTGGGGACTGCAGCACAAAAGGACGTGAAACTATTGCAGTGTCCAGAGGAGGGCGACAAAGATGGTGAAGGGCCCCGAGGGGAAGACTTATGAGGAGCAGCTGAGGTCACTTGGTTTGTTCAGCCTGGAAAAGAGGAAGCTGAGGGGAGACCTCATTGCAGTCTACAGCTTCCATGAGGGACAGCAGAGAGGCAGGTGCCAATCTATTCTCTTTAGTGACCAGTGATAGGACCCAAGGGAATGGAGTCAAGCTATAACAGGGGAGGTTCAGACTGTATATCAGGAAGAGGTTCTTAAGTGAGAGGTGGACATACACTGGAATGGGTTCCCCAGGAACGTAGTTATGGCACCAAGCCTGTTGCTTTTGGACTATGCTCTTAGTCATATGGTCTGAATTTTTTGGTAGACCTCTGTGGATTCAGGAGTTGGACGTGATGATACTTATGGGTCCCTTCCAACTCAGGATATTCTATCATTCTATGTTTCCATATAACAAAGAATCTATACCATCACAGAATTTATTTTTGCTCCTACAATACTTTTTTTTTTTTTTTTTTTTTTTTTTTTTCCTAGCTACAGATTCATATTGTTCTTTTTCGTTTCATTTAATAATTTTTCTGGTGAAAATATTTTTAGATTTCTAATTTGCCTACATTTCCATGTGTATGTGACTATAAGTATAAATATACCTATTATTCTGTTAACATAAACACAATACAAGCACATTAGTGAGAAGAGCTTTACTCTTGATTCACCTCACAGACACATTTATTCTTTGACTTGGTGTCTGTTAAGAGTCTTTAGAATCTTTAATTTCAACAAGTCTATTTCAGAACATATATTAATGTATATTTTCTTTAGAAAAATCAAGTTAATATGTGGAATTCTATTCTGTTTCTCTAATTTGTAATAAACCTTTTTATAGGATGTAGTGGTAATGGTGTGAACATAAACATGCTTATTAACCTTATTCTATAAAACCAAAATAGAATATCTAAGTCATATTATATATCTTTCTTTACAAAACACCTAGCTCTAATGTTCTTTAGTGTTTTTTTGTTTGGTTGGTTTTGTTTGTTTGTTTGTTTATCAGCACCTATACAAAATTCTGCAGCACAGCATAGGAGAAAATGTTTTACATGGAAAATGCAAATGTCTGTTCTATTTCAGGACACTAGTTTTCACAGTACTAACCTGTATTGTTCTTCATTCTTTCAAATTTAATTTGTGTTTATTTTTCAATTGATATTAATATTTCACAGTAGTACATGTTCCTTCAACACACTGAAGATGTTAAAAACATCTTCATCTCTGTCACTTGATAAGAGTGACATCTCTGTCACTTGATAAGGTAATACGAGACAGGGAAACTTCCCAGACTGGGAAACTGCACCCAGGAAAGAACAACCCCAGGCACCAATACATGCTGGGGACCACTCATATGGGAAAGGAGCTCTGCAGAAAAGGATCTTGGGGTGTTGGTGGACACCAAGTTGGACATGAGTCAGTAATGTGATCTTGCCACTAAGGAAGCCAAGAATATTCTTGGGTGCATTGAGCAAAGTATCACCAGCAGGTCAAGGCAGACGATCTTTCCTACTCAGCATTAGTGAGGATGCACCTGGAATATTGAGTATATTTCTGGACCAGCAAGTAGACGTAAAGGGGTAACTAACAGGCTTAAGTAAATAAGTAGGAAATGAGCCATTTTCTGATTTATAGTTGAGGAAGCTGTGCATAGAATTTGGTAAGTGTCAAAAGTATTGTTTGTTCAGACTGTACTATATGAAATCATTGTTCAACAGTAGGGTTTCTTAAACTTGTAAAAAATCATGATGTGCTTTCATAAGCGTGCACAGTGTACCATTTCATCTCAACATATTCCAAATTGTTATTTAGGTTATTTACAGGAGAAACAACAAAAACAAAAGCAAGTATTTTGAGTGGGTGCAAACACTCATGAAATAAAATGAACTTTTGAAATAAAATGAACTAATTATATGAAATGCTGAAAAAAAAAATAGAATGAATTTCCATGTATTCCTGTTCAAAAATCTGCTATGAATATGTTTGGATATGTATTGAGTTTAATTACAGAAATAATCTCTACACGTAAGCAAATTAGTTATATTATTTGGTGATTGTCTTGAAGCTGTCAGTTAATTTTGTGGATAACACTTAGTTGCAGGCAAAGTCATATCACAACATAATTTGGTTCTTTACTATAGCCGTGGTGTTAAGGGTCATTGGTTTTACCATATCTAAATAACTTTAGATGTCCATAGTTGCCTCCAGCTTGATGGAACATTAATCATGCCCACAGCAAAAAGCTCAGATCCAAATGAATGGGAGTTTGGGTTTTGTTATTTTATTTTTCATTGATTCAGCTTTTCAGTCTCAAAGGTTTAACTCCATTTACTTCTTAGCTAGGATGATATTCTATAAAAATAACATCTCATAACTGTATATTTAAATGAACATATTTTGTTACATCATCTTTTGTTTTGTTTCTTCTTTAGATTTACAGTCTGGGCTTTTAATGCCATTTCTTATAAAGCCTGGTGTGTACCACTCTGTAAGTATCAGAATGTATAAACCATAAATGTTGTAAGCCGTCAATCTAGAATGCCTGTGCACTGATATAATAAACCTAAAAATTAAATATTTAGGCTGGAGAAAAATCACATTTCTGTTTTTTTTTTTTGTTTTTTTTTTTTTGTTGTTTTTTTTTTTGTTGTTGTTAGGTTTCTCTGCAGAATGAATGAGGGCTGTATAAAACATAGTATAAATAGTTACACATATTTAAACAAAATGTGGATTAACATCAATAACAGGTGATTAATCTACCAACATCATTGTCTGCAACATTTGAGTTATTATGATTCTTCATATTTTTACATTCCTAAATATTTCTGTCAGTGCTTTTTTTAATATCTCTTAAGTTAGACATGTGGAAAGCTGTAGGCTCTGCCTACACCTTGTCAGCCTCCCTCACGGGGGCTGCTGTGGCTTGTTGGCTCCCTCGGCTGCTTCAAGTGGCCTTGATGCTGAAAAAAAACCCTGCCTGCCTCCATTCCCCACTTCGCTGCAGAACGCATCTGCCCCGGAGTCAATCGCCTACACGAGAGGTGAGTTTGATTATGTCTTCAGAAAGTTTGAAAATAACACCAAGCTGAGTGCTGTGGTTGTAACACTGGATGGAGGGAATGCCATCCAAATGAACCTTTACAGGCTTCAGAGGTTGACCTGTGCAAACAACATGTGGTTAAACAAGGACAAGGTGCATGAGTCAGAGAGGGGGAGTGTGTGAATGGCTGTGTGGACAGGTTAAGTCACAACAGTCCCTCAGCATAAGGAATACATGCGCTTGTTGGAGCAAGTCCAGAAGAGGGCCAAAAAGATGATTAGGGGGCTGGAACAATTCTCCTGTGAAGGAATGCTTAGAGAATTTGGGGTTGTTCAGCCTAAAGAGAAGGCTCAAAAGGATACAAGAATTCTGGAGAAAGACTCATTATCAGAGACTGTAGTGATATGACAAGGGTGGATGACTTTAAAGAAGGTAAGTTTAGATTAGATATTCAGAAGAAATTCTTTACTTGGAGGGTGAGGTACTGGAACAGGTTGACCGGAGAAATTGTTGATGTCCCATGCCTGGAAGTGTTCAAGGACACGTTGGGTGATGCTTTGGGCAACCTGAATTTATGTTGTGTGCATATACACTCCCAACTTATGTGTACAACTGTGTATGGATTTTTCACATGTGGTTCATGAAGTGAAAGGTAGAAAACTCTTTAGGTAGAAGTTCTTTACTCAGAGGGTGGCGAGGCACTTGAAAGGGTTGCCCAGAGAAGTTGCAGATGCACCATCCCTTGAAGTGCTTAAGACCAATTTGAATGGGACTTTGGGCAACCTGATCTATTGTAAAGTAACCCTGACCATGGTAGGAGGTTGGAATTATATGATCTTTAAGGTCCTTTCCAACCCAAATCATGCTATGATTCCATGATGTTTTCTACGATGGTATGATTCTATGATTCTATGACTGGGTGAAGTAGATGTTTAGGCACAGTACCTTACAACTTTTCCGAACAGAGACCTATTTTTATTTTTATTTTTATGTTTATGTTTATGTTTATGTTTATTTATTTTTGTCTCTCAGAATGTCTTATTCAAAACAAGCAAATAACAAACAAAAACCTTATGATTGTTTCCTTACATAATAGTGCTTAGCACCTTGTAAGACTGCAGATGCACCATCTAAATAATGATTGCATAAATGTTTATTTTTAAAAGTCTGGCATCAAGTTCTAGCCAGACATATGTCAATAAAACTCATGATTGAATTACTTTCTAGGCACTCATTTCTTAAAATATTATTATTCCTTCATTATTCACTAAATCTTCTCTTTAAATTCCCCAGTACTTTGGCAAATGATGAATTGACTATACTCTTTTAGTTCCATGAACATTACTAAAATTACAAAACAAACCACATGTATTTTTTATATCTTATCTCAAAAATATTTGGGAGTATACAGATGATATTAAAAATAAATAAATAAATAAATTATGTATCTGTTTCCACCAGGAATGAAAACTCAATCTGAGATTTGTGGGTTGTTGTGTTGTTCACCTCACAAATAAATGTTTAATAGAAAGTGTGAATTATAGAAACATCATCAGTTGGTTCTTTCTTGTTCAAGTATCATTACCTTTCAGAAACCAATCTTTGTTCTACAATTCTTCTGACTTAAGGTGAGCCAAAGACACATTTGTTCCCTTCCAGGACTGAATTCCAAATCGCTGTCTGTTTTCTGTCAACCTTGAACAGAATTCAGATACCTCAGTTCTGTGACGCTATGAAAGATGATTAAAATATAAAATAAAAAATACCGTACTGAAGCTCATCTACAAAATGCACACATCAGAAACAACAAACAGAAGGAGCTGGAAGCCATTGTACAACAGGAAAACTATGTTTTAGTTGTCATCACAGAAACATGGTGGGATGGCTTGCACAAGTGGAGTGCTGCAATGGACGTCTATAAACTTTTTCAGAAGGTATAGGCTAGAAGATAGGCAGGGGCATAGCCTTGTATGTTAGGGAGTGTTTTGATTGTCTTGAGCTTAATGATGATGATGATAGAGTTGAGTGTTTAAGGGGGAGGCCAACAGGATTGTCATGGTGGAAGTACATTATAGACTGCCCAACCAGGATGAAGAGGCAGATAAAGTATTCTATAAAGAACTGGGAGAAGTCTCACAATTGCTAGCCCTTGTCCTTGGAGAACTTCAACTTACCAGATGTCTGCTGGAAATGCAATACAGTGAAGAGAAAACAGTCTAGGAGGTTCCTGGAGTGTGTGGAAGATAGTTTCCTGATACATCTGGTGAGTGAGCCAACTCGGGAAAGTGCCCCACTGGATTGTTTTCTTGCGAACAGTGAAAGACTTGTGGGTGATTTGAATGTTGGAAGCTGTCTTGGGCATAAAGATTGTGAAAGTATAATAAGGTTTATGATTGAAAAGGGTTAGAACTGTTGGAGGATGTTTAACAGAACTTCCAACTTGGACTTTTGGAGAGCACTTCGGCCTGTTTAGGAGTCTGGTTGACACAGCCCCTTGGAACGCAGTCTTCAAGGGAAAAAGAATCCAGGAAGGCTGGACACACTTGAAGAAAGAATTCTTAAAGGTGCTAAGTACCACACAATCACTCAGTCACTTGGCCCTGCAGACAGTGGCAAGGGACAGAAAATCGTTATGGTGAAAGTTCAAGAATTTATGGATTGAAATAAAGACAGACACTAGGTAAAGCAAAAACTGCACCTACAAGCAAAGCAAAACAAGGAATTCATTCACTACTTCCTATTGTCAGGAAGGTATTCAGACACTTCCTGGAAAGCAGGGCTCATCACACATAATGGTTACTTGGGAAGGCACACACCATCACTCCAAAAGTCCCCCACTTGCCTCTTCTTTAGCCTAGCATTTATAGCTGAACATGATACCATATGATACGAAATATCTTTTTGGTCAGTCTGGATCACCTGTTCTGGTTGTGTCCCCTCCCAGCTTCTTGTGCATCCCCAGCCTCCTCACTGACGGTACAACACAAGAAGCAGAAAAGTCCTTGGTATTGTGCAAGCACTGCTCTGCAACAACTAAAAGCATTGGTATGATATGACCACTTTTTTGATAAAGAATCCAAACCACAGCATTCTGAGAACCTCTACAAAGAATATTAACTCCGTCACAGCCAAAACTGTGACAGCAGACCACTCAGGAGGACTACAAAGACAACTATAAATGTTTGTGAGGCTATGCAGGAAGAAAACTAGAGGGGTCAAAGCCTAGATGGAACTTAATTTGACTACTGCTGTTAAAGACAATTAAAATGCTCCAATAAGTACATTAGTAACAAAAGAAGGACTAAGGAAAATCTCCATCGTTTATTGGATGTGGGAGGAAAGATAATGACAAAGGATAAAGAAAAGGCTGAGGCACTTAATATCTTCTTTGCTTCTGTCTTTGGTAGAAAAAATAAATGTTCTCTGGGTACCCAGTCCCCTGAGCTAGAAGATAGGGTCAGGGAACAGCATGAAGTCCCTATAGTCCCAGGGGAAATGGTTAGCAACCTGCAACACCACTTAGATGTGCACAAGTCTATGGAGCCAGATGGGATCCACCCAAAGGATGTAGCAGAAGCTGGCTCACTTTCTGTCATCAGTAGTCATGGCCATCCAGGGAGGTCCTAGCTGACTGGTACCTAGCAAATGTGACACCCATCAACAAGACAGGGAGGTGGAGGATACAGGGCATTATAGACTCTTGAGTCTGACCTAGGTGAAAGGGAAAGTTATGGAGAAGCAGGTCATGTGAGTGCCATCAAGAGAAACATACAGGACAACTAGGTGATCAGGCCCTGTCAGCATCGGTTTATGAAAAGGCAGGTCCTTTTTGACTAACCTGATCTCTTTCTGTGACAAACTGACAGGCTTAGTGGATGAGGGAAAGGCTGGATATTGTCCAACTAGACTTTTGTAAAGCTTTTTACATTGTTTCCCACAGCATTGTCCTGGGGAAACTCCAGATCTCTTCTCCCAAACAAGCAATAGGAAGAGACAAAATAGTCTCAAGTTGTGCCAGGGGAGGTTTAGTTTGGATAACAGGAAGAAAATCTGCACTGAAAGGGTTATGAAATATTGGAACAGACTTACTAAGGAAGTGGTTGAGTCACCATCCTTGGAAATATTTAAAAGGCATGCAAATGTGCTTAGAGACAGGGTTTAATAGTAGATCTAACAGTGCTAGGTTACTGGTTGGACTTAATGATCTTAGA
This sequence comes from Aythya marila, assembly GCF_965140915.1. Classification (NCBI taxonomy): domain Eukaryota; kingdom Metazoa; phylum Chordata; class Aves; order Anseriformes; family Anatidae; genus Aythya; species Aythya marila. The sequence continues at coordinate 46,573,700 of NC_139080.1, read as the reverse complement.
GGTCTTTTCCAACTTAAATGATTCTGTGCTTCTATAACTATAAAAGAACTGTTGGGTTTCATGAAAGTTTTAGGTTATGGCATTGAAAACCATTATTTTCAGACATTTTCAGAGAAAAGATGATTTGATAGTGTGTGAAGGTAGACATCATTTTGATAATCCTCAACATTTTTGGCTGCAATATACTTTAAAGATAATCATAAAGAAAGCATGCATTCTTCAGCAACACATTCCAGTAAAGCACAAGTAACTATGACTTATCCAAGACTACACAGTGGTTTCCAAAGTATTAAGAGGCAATTAAAAAAAAAAAAATGTGTGTTTGTTTGCTTGAATGCAAACTACAAAAATTCTTCCACATTCTTCTCCCCTTTTCTTTGGACATTCATGTTTCAAAAAGTTAAAATTTTACTATTGAAAATAAATCAAAGATATTTTATGAGTACCACAACTAGAGTTATTTCAGCTGTCATTGTGTTGCTGGAGTTAGATATTGTCGCGTTAAGGGGTGTAGCTGATTAACCGTTACGGGCCCGGTCAGATTCAGGATACTGAACCAGTCGGACATTCACCAAAAACACATTAACCGTCTGGGGGTCCAGTCAGACATTCACCAAAAACGCATTAACGGCCTGGGGGTCCATTCAGACATTCACCAAAAACGCATTAACCATCTGGGGGTCCGTTCGGACATTCACCAAAAATGCATTAACCGCCTGGGGGTCTGGTTAGATTCAGAACACTGAACTATCACGGATAACCACCCTCACCCTCGTTGCACTCAATGAGAGTTATCACAATGCAATCAAGTATGGTTTATTACAGCAACAGATAATCAGGTTCTTTTGGATTGCCGGCGATAGTGACTGTCTGCAAAAGCAAGCTAGTATGCATAAAATACACAGGTGTTATAGGTGTTATAGATGTTATGGGTGTTTACAGGTGTTATAGATGTTACAGATGTTATAGATGTTATAGGTGTTGCAGGTGTTACAGATGTTACAGATGTTATAGATGTTATAGATGTTGCAGGTGTTACAGATGTTACAGATGTTACAGATGTTACAGATGTTATAGATGTTATAGATGTTATAGATGTTACAGGTGCGCAGCCTAGAAATAAACGCGTTAAAAGGATCAAAGACTCTATAGAGATTTATAAGCAAGTATTTAGATCTCACCCAAAGGCGTCCCAATGGGGGGGGAAGAGAGGCTCAGCCCGTCGACTGATCCCAGGAGTCAGGAGGTCCTAAGGATGTTGTATTCCCTTGGGATGGTATCTCCCCTGACGGTGGTATCTTCCCTAACATCCCCTTTCTCTTGGGCCAATTTATATTATTTTCTATCTTTTAGGTGGAGCTTGAGTGGCTCTAGTCAAGCATATCTTAGTTATGATTGGTGTAAAGTTTTCCCGTCTCCGTTTAAAGCAATAGGCTCCGAGAAATTCAGAGCGCATGCTCAGTGAGGGGTGGTCGCACCTTGGAGGCGGGTAGCTTTTGGGATGGAGGTGTGTTTTGGTATTATAATGATATTATAATGAGCAAAAAGTACACTAGGGTACAGCATTTGTCAAAACATGACAGGTCTTTGGCTTAGGGTGGCAAAAAGTGCAGCTTTGTGCACAAGAACAATCGAGGCCCCATCTGATTACAGAGCCTAGCCGTGGTGTCTCCACTCCACTCTACACTCCGTGCTGTTCCTTAGAGCTAGCACACCAAGTTTCCCCAGCGCGATAGCATCAAAGGTTGGGAGCCTAGGGAACGCTCAGATAATGCAGTTATGCCCTACCCTGAAAGCCTCTTCAATGCTGTACCTTTTCCTTAAAAATGTGAATGTTAGTTTTATTTTCCTAGTTACTTCAGGCATTTACACCACAGATGTTAGGAAGACCTCTTCCCATCACATAATAGTTTTTGTATTCTTGGAGTTCTCTAGAAAATCAGACGTTGCAAGACTTTGGGGTGGTGGTGAAGGCTACGTCTTTTGAAACTTGCCTAAATTTCAGCAAGAGAAATGCAGTTTTTATGAGACAAGAATAATGATTTAGCTGTTCATTTATATTTTAAATGAAAAGGACTGTACTTTGTGCAAAATTGCCTGTAGTCTACATAGTTTAGCATATTCTTCTGTACAAATTCATACAAATCATAAAACAATATCAGCTTCCTTGTTCTGTTCAGAAATTGTGGCAAATTAGTTTGAAAAGTTCTATGTAAGAAATATATATATATATCCTATATTATATGTGAATATTTTGTATTAATAATTTTGTATGAATATTTTGATTCAGTTCTCTGACACTCCATGAAAGGGGAAAACAAAATAAAACCAACCAACCAACCAATCAACGAAACAAAACCTTTCATAAGATAAATTTGCAGGGAAATATACTCAGAGAAAAAACAAAAATAAATAAAAGATAAATAAATAAACATCTGGGAAAAGGAATGGAAAATTCTGCAATAAGGTTTTAGTTTATATTACTGGTATTATGTTTTGTGATTAGTTTTATTTCAGCCTATTCACAGTCATAATTTACCTAAGATGATTCACAAGACACATTTGCTACAGCCTTGCTATAGAAGGAGAGTTTTAATTCCAAATCAGTGCATCACCATTTGGGGAAAAAAAAGCAAACCAACAAAAAATATTACAAGCAGGTATATATTATAACGACAAGTCAATAGGATTTGAGTATGACTGCAGTAGTTTTACTTCTATCAATTTAAATTTTGTGAATATTAATTTATGACCAAATTTTGTTTTCATGATAAGCTAATGCTCACAAACAAACAAACAAACAAACAACAACAACAACAACAAAAAAACAACTTTGGTCATAAGTTTTCAGAATCGGCATTTCAAAGTAAGATCCATATAAATATTAATAAGTACATAAAAAAATAAAATCCAGATTATCTTTCCTACTCCTCTACTATTTTATCTTTTTTTTCTTACATTATGTAGAATTTGGTACTTAAGAGAGAAATTCCTGTGAAACCTATGCAGGTACAGTTATTAAGTTACTTGTTATTTGTCACTGGAAAGACGGAGTGTATTACAGGACATTCCTAGTATGGTCTTTGTTTTGGGGAACAAGGTAAAAACAATTTTACATTGGGTCTTAAACTTTGACTTTTTCATGAAGTTAGGATTTTTTGTCAGTATTTTGCTGTACAAAGGGGTGAAACTATATGGCAGCGTATGTGATTTAATAGTTCACAATGAGAGTACTTGTGTATGATGTACTAATCTAAGATTCAATTTTCTCTCTAACTCTTAGGCTCTCCTTCTGATTACCTCATAGGCTAACAAGAAATGTAGGATAAATAAAAGCATCTTACTTGTATCTGCAGGAGCTCTACTTTGCTTAGAATGTTTATTAGCAGAAGAAAAAAACATCCATGAGCATGACTTTACTGAATGAATTTGATTTGGGACATGTAGCACCTATCTCTGTACTGACATATCAATAGTCATTAAAACAATGATTTCAATGTAAATATCTATCACATTTTTAATGATAGAACTGATTCTGCTTTTTTTTTTTTTTCTCTGAACACTAAACATTTCTGTTATCATAAGCATGGAAAACCATTTTAATTTTAACCATGTTTGTCTTAATTATTCCAATAGATAAAAAGAGAATTAAAAAGTAATGAAACTAAAACATGATTTTAATAATATGGTTTATATATAGATGTCCACGATATATTTTTTTACTTTTCATAGGTGTCCAGGATATATTTTTTTTTAGATTAAGAGGCAAAAGACAGAAACTGAGTATGACAGTGATTTCTGTTCTATGGTGTTTTCTTGTTGTTGGTGATGGTGTTTTCTTTTTTGTTGTCATTGTTTGTTTGTGTGTGTGTGTGTGCATGTTTGTTTGTTTGTTTGTTTGTTTTGTGTGTGTGTGTTTTCTTGTTTGTTTGCTTGTTTATTTTATTTACTTACATTTACATCTGGTTCTGAACTCTTAGGCCTCAGAAATTTGGGCCTAAGAATTGAAATTTATTTTACACACTAATATTCCACTGTTAACTATGCACTCGATTTTCCCCATATTCACAGTAAATAATTTACTTGTCTTCTTCAAAGTGGAAAACTAAGTGTTTCTAAAAACATATTAGGGAAAATAAACAGATTAGTGCAGAATACGTAGTCAAATTATATGATATAGAATCATACAATCATAGAATACCCTAAGCTGGAAAACATCCGTAAGGATCATTGAGTCCAACTCTACACAGGGTTACATGAAATCAAACAATAGATCTAAGAACATTGTCCAAACGCTTCTTGAACTCCAGCAGGCTTGATGTCATGACTGCTTCCCTGGGGAACCTGTTCCAGTGCCTGACCACCTTCTCAGTGAAGAACTGTTTCCTAACATACAATGTGAACCTCTGATGACACAACATCATGTCATTCCCTTGGGTCCTATCACTGGTCACCAGAGAAGAGACAGGTACTTCTCTCTCCCTCTACTCCCCCTCATGAGGAAGCTGCAGACCACAATGACATCACCCCTCACTTTTCTCTCCTCTCAGCTGAACAAAACAAACGGCCTCATACTTTCCTCATATGCCTTCCTTTGTAGATACTTTACCAGCTTTATTGCCCTCCTTTAAACACTCTCCAATAGTTTTATGTCCTTCTTTTACTGTGGTGCACCAAACTGCACACTGTACTGGTGGTGAGTACAGAGGTGACTGCAGGACATTACACTTCCCTTGGATGGAAATCAGTGCTGTGGTTGCTGCACTCCAGAATACTTTTGGCCCCGTTGGCTGCCAGGGCACACTGTTGACTCATGGTAACTTGACATAAACCAAAATCTGTAAACATCTTTCTATGGGGCTGCTTTCCAACCAGCATCCCCCGTCTGTATGAATAGCCAAGTTTGCCCTGTCCCGAATGCATAAACTTCATTCTTACTGAAGCAGATTCAGTGGGGGAATGGGATGTACCTGTAATTGACTCAGAAGAACCCTTGAATGCCTGTATTTTAAACAGCAGGAAAACACCTGTGAATTGTCCCATAGAAGTTCAGAAAAACTCCTCTAAAAAGGCAATGTAACCCATAGCCCAGATGAAGTGCTTCTACACCAATGTATATAGAATGATAAACAAGCAAGAGGAGTTGTAAGCCACAGTGTAGTTAGAAAACTATGATCTAATTGCTGTCACAGAAATGTGGTGGGACAAATCACACATCTGGAGCATTGGAATAGAGGGCTACAAGCTTTACAGGAGAATCAATCAGGGAAGGAAGGGTGGGGGTGTTGCCTTCTATGTTAAGAAGTTGATAGATTTTGAAGAGTTCCCTCTGGGAAAGAGCCAAGAGGAGGTGGAGAGCGTAAGCGTAAAAATTAAAGACCGGACCAACAAAGGCCATCTTGCAACTGGAGTCTATGACAGGCTAGCCAATCAAGAGGATTCTGTTGATGAGGCCTTACTGCTCCAACTACAGGAAGAATCATACTTATATGTTGTCATCCTCCTGGGGAATTCACCTGGATGTTTGTTGGGAAAGCCATGTGGTGGAAAATAAGCAATTCAAGAGACACTTGGAGTCCATAGAGGACTACTTTCTTGTTCACATATTAGACAAAACCAACTAGAGGAGAAACATTACTGGACCTGGTGCTCAACAATACAGAAGAGCTCATTAAAGAAGTTAAGATTGGAGGAAGCCTAGCTTGCAGTGACCATGCCCTGGTTGAGTTTGTGATCTCAAGGGATATGGGTCTGACTAAGAATAAATTCAGGACCCTGAATTTCAGAAGAGTGGAATTCCATCAGTTCAAAGAATTAGTGGATGAGATCCTGTGGGACGTGGTCCTTAGGATAGAAGATCACATCAGAGCTGGCAACACTTTAAGGATATTTTCCTTGGAGCGCAAAAGCTCTCTATTTCCATATGTAATAAATCAAGCACGGAAGGTAGGAAACTGGCATGGCTGAATAAGGATCAGCTGGTCAAATTTAGGTTAAAGAAGAAAATGCACAGAGAGTGGAAACAGGGCCATGTGCCCTGGGAAAAGTACAGAAATGCTGGCACATAGTGGGTTTATGTGGAAAAGTTTTGGTAACAGGGGGCTGTCGTCTTGGCTTCTGCGAGAAGAATCCAGAAGCTGTCCCATGTTAGATAAGGGACCTGCTGCTGGCCAGAGATGAGCCAATAAGCAATGTTGTTTGGACCTCTGTGAGAGGAGATTTAAGAAATAAAAAAAAATAATAATGCTGTACAACAGCAGCTAGGTGAAAAAGGAGTGAGAAACACCTTTGTAGACACCAAGGTCAGTCAGTGAAGAACGAAAGGGAGGGGGTGCTCCAGGTGCCAGAGACAAAGATCCCCTGTGGACTGTGGATAGGACCACGGTGAAGCAGGCTGTCCCCGTGCAGCCCATGGTGTACCACAGTGGAGCAGATTTCCACACTGCAGCCCATGGAAGAGCCTACAGTGAAACAGGTGGATCTGACCTGAAGGAGGCTGCAACCTGTGGAGAACCCCTGCTGGAGTAGATTCCAGGTCGGACCTGTAGCCCACGGAGAGGGACCCATGCAGGAGCAGGTGACCTGACAGTAGCTGCTGCCTGTGGGGGACCCATGCTGGAGTAGTTTGCTCCTGGTGGATGGACTGCATGGTACAGACACATACCTGGAGCAGTTCTTGAAGAGCTTCTGCCTGTGGGAAACCCACACGGAAACAGTGGACAGCATCCCATGGGTGAGACTCCACATTGGAGCAGGGGAAGAGAGTGACTGTGAAGAAAAGTACTATAGACTGACCGCAACCCCCATTCCCCTGTTCTCCTTTGTTGCTTGGGGGGAGGAAGAGGAAGAGGGTGGATGAGAGGAAGGTGTTTTTTGGTTTCTTTCCTTTGTTTCTCACTTTTCTTGTCCAAAGCACTTATGTCAAAAGCCCACTGGTACCCTTTTGTGTCCCTGAACTACCCTCTGCTGAGGTAATCTATACCAAAGATCACAGAGCCTCTGGGCCAGTCACAATGGAGTGCTTTTGCCATTTCTTCCCAGTTAGGCTCTCTTCAGCCTTCAGAACAGCTAACTGTTGGGATCCCCCTGTCACTCCAGAAATACAGATGGATCCTGTCCTTTGGTAATCTGATGGCATTAGGGTACACTGTGTACTGGTGTCCACTGGAGCCTTATACTTCTGTGAGTCTAGTTTTTTTTTGATGGCCAGGCCATCAATTCCACATAGTCCAATAAACCCAGTTGCCCCTTTCCTCTACCTTGGTGGAGGTAGGACCCCTCTCGTTCTGGTTACAGTGTTCATTAACTAAGTGATCATAGTACTCATGTTGAGTGATATCCCTGTCTTTATGTCATCCCTTGAGCCTTTTCCATTGTATTTTTCTCTTGCTTTCCCTTTGAGGAGGGGGAATGAGAGAACAGTTGTGGTAAAGCTCAGCTGCCCCACCAAGAAGTCATATGACATAAATGCATTTCTGTTTTCCCACAGTACTTTTGTAATTGTTAGCATTTGTGTTCGTTCATACAAGGCGATAATAAGTACATAGAGGTGGTGCTCCTTAGAAACCAGATGTTATTATATATGATACTATAGCTCTAAACTTCTGGAGCCACAAAAGACAGCTTGAAAGATTTTATAAACCATGTGAAGAAAGTCACAGTGAACTATTCACACATAATCTTACCTTGCTAATCAAATGTTCAAATAGAGTTTTTATTAGCATTGTTACAATTTAAAACTTCCGTGATAACTACATATGAACTGGTAATAGGTGTGTATGTTGTAACTAAATTTCTGAGAATCTGTAAGGTACTGCTCTGTAAGAAGCTGCAGGCACAGGATCAAATTAAATTTAACCTTTCTGATATTTCAAAAACTGAAATATTCAGTCTCTTGCGTATAATCTCAACTATAATCTTACGAAGATCTGAGAAGAAATCAAAATATTCTACTTAATCAAAGGTGACAGAGAATATATAGAGACCTAATGACTAAAGTAAATACATTTATTTATTCTTGATTCATTTTGTGAGCTTTAACACATTTTTAGATTTCTTACACACAGTGCTGAAATAAACTCACCAAATCTGTTATTGCATTTTGTATATGAAAACTGTGGTCTTCAAATACGTGCTTTCAAGGAAATTAATGCTTGTGAAAACACAAAAATTGTATGGAACATTTCTGAGATCTTTCTGGAATTATCATGCAAAGACATTGAGTATCCTCATGAAAGTAAAACTAGTTACAATTTACCTGCAAATTTCATTGGAACTTGATCTGCCATGAAAGTCAATACATTATGATTTGTGTGTATTTCATCACAGAATCACAGAATTCAATCACAGAACCTTGCAAATACAAGGCATTTTATTAAGTCAGAAAGAAAGGTCTACCAGTATTAACCCGAATTAAAACTCCTTTTTTTTTTTTTTTTTTTTTTTTTTAATCTTCTAATTACAAATGGTGGAACAAAGAAGTTTCAGAAGAAACAATCAAAGGTAGTAACAACATATTGTATTTCACATCTGAAAGAAACGCCATTTTAAAAATCTGAATATGACTTTATGCAGAAGCATTAGTTTGTCCTACCAGAAGTTCTTAACAGAAGTCATGAGTGAACAAAAGAACAACAAATTAAGCTGATGGATCATCTGTATTCAGACAAGAGTCTAGTAGAATTTAAAATGTGGGAGTCGTGTCAAATATTTTAGTATGGGATTACAGCTGATACTATTTTATTTGTTGGATAAAAGTAATTTGAAAGTTTTATAGTGAGTCTCAAAGCCATAGCAGGTGTGTAATTTGCCACTCAAAATATAAACTTCAGAATGCAAAGAAACACAGGGACTTTTATAATCAGTTATCTTTGTTTTATTTCTTCAGAAATGCGACAGGAATGGAAGGACTTTTGACTTTTTGATGATATGTTGCCCTTCACCAAAAACAAAATACCAAGGATGTCAATAGGAGCAGCCTGCATAGGTTAAGAGCAGATAATTGCCCTAAGAAACCACTATTTATGAATTTTCTCAAGTGAAACACTGAGAAAATTCCCTCCATTCTGAAAACTTGTTTTCTTTTTCATGAGTAGAATGACAGATTCTAGTGTCGAAACAAAATCTTTTTCCTGAACAGAAACAGCTTAATCTTGAACTATGAAGGTTGTTAGCAGGTTCATTACAGTTTAATTAGAAGTAAAATACCAAAATGGCAGTCATAACAGAAGTAGAGAAAAATGAGGAAATTGTTCAATATTTTACTAAAACTGAAAATAAACAGACAAATAAACAATAGATAATGTTAACTAAAAAGGTATCCAATATTGAGGCAAAATTTATCATTCTAGTAATATAAAGTAATTTACTGGTTATCTAATGCTATTTGAAAGCATATTTTTATGAACTCGGCAATAAATTCAGTTTCACACAGAAGAAAATACAAAGCTTTAATTTATTGAATTTGATCCTTATTGGAGTAGTTTCAAGGATACCACTAACTCTTTCTTTCCAGCTATTTACTGGAATTTGATATTCCATTAAATTTACTAGCATGGAATGGAAGACCATTGAACAGAAAATATTCCTTTGGAAGGACTAAAAAAAAAAATATTTTTTTTTTTATATTTCACTTCATTTTGTTTTTTGTAAAGCTTTTTTTTTTTTTTTTTAGATTTTTTTTTTTTTCTGTATTAGATTGCACAGTTCAATGATTCTATTAAATTTTAAAAGGTATTGGAGCATATTCCTACATACAATAAGGAGTTTATTGTAGATGAAGACGGATATGTGTAAGAAGAATCATCAATAGATTAATTTGACTGTGCTAAAGTAACAAGCAAGAGGAGTGCAGGTTTAGATTGAACGTAGTTAACCTCAAGAACACAGATGGGAGTAAGTCTTCTGGGTTAGATTGCATTGTGGTGTTACTGACATCAAAGTGATGTTTTAACCAGATGAAATAATGACAGCTTACCTTGTGATTTCTCAGCCTGACATATAACTTGATAGAAGGAAAGATAAGCAGATGTCTATAAAAACTTTTTTTCCTTGATATTAATTAGTCGTTTACTAAATGATATGAAACAGAGAGGTTACATAGCAGTATCACTGTTCTCTTGTTCTCTTTAGGATCACACAAGAAGGTACAGTCTTAAGCACATTTCTCCAACACAGATATAAAGGACAATTTGCTTATATTTTTTTCTTCCTTGACTTCCTTGACTTTCCTTGATTTTTTTATTTTTTTTTTTCTCTCTCTTCCCCCCCTCTGTCCCCCCAAAAAAAACTTTTCTTCTCTAAGAAGAAGATTATTCACTGAGAAAACAAAGTATTCCAGAAACTTCTGTTTAAATTCCCCGGTTTCTGAAACTTGATTTAGTTGTACATAGTCAGCAAAAATACCCTCGACCACAAAAGTTTGTTTCAGGTCTGGACAACAGCTTAATTTAGGCTAAGTCAATTTGCAAGTTGTTTAAAGTACACACTTTGAGGGTCCTGAGGGAACTGGTGAATGTAGTTAAGCCAGATAAGCCACTATCCATCATATTTAAGAAGTCACTGCAGTCTGGTGAAATTTCCACTGACTGGAAGAAGGGAAACATAACTCCCATTTTTAAAAAGGGAAAGAGGAAGACTTGTAGAACTACAAGTCAGTCGATATCACTTCTGTGCCTGGCAAGATCATGGAGCAGATCCTCCTGGAAACTATGCTAAGGCACATGAAAAATAAGGAGGCAACTGGGGACAGTCAACATGGCTTCCCTGAGGGCAGATTGTGCCTGACAAATCTGGTGGTCTTCTACAATGGGGTTACAGCCCTAGTGGATAGGGGACAATCAAGAGACACCATCTACCTGGACTTGTGCAAAGCATTTGACACTAGTCCACATGATATCCTTGTCTCTAAATTGAAGGAACATGGATTTGATGGATGGGCCACTCAGTGGGTAAGGAATTGGCTGGATGGTTGCTCTCAAAGTATTGTGGTCAAATGTTCAATGTTCCGGTGGGGATCAGTAATTTGTGGTCTTCCTCAGGGGTGAGTATTGGAACTGGCACCATTTAACATCTTTATCAGTGGCATGAACAGAAAAATTGAGTGCACCCTCAGCAAATTTGCCAATGACACCAAGCTGCGTGGTGAGGTCAACATGCTGTAGGGAAGGAATGCCATCCAGAGATAGACAGACAGGCTTGAGGTGGGCCTGTGTGAACCTCATGAAGTTCAACAAGGCAAAGTGGCATCAAGGCCAAGGCAATCCCAAACACAACTACAGGCTAGGTAGAGACTGAGAGCAGCCTTGATGAGAAGTACTTGGGGGTGTTGTTTGATGAGAAGCTTGACATGACCTGGAAATGTGTGCTGGCAGCCCAGAAAGTCACCTGTACATGTATCCGGGGCTGCATCAAACCAAGAGTGGCCAGCAGTTTGAGGGAGGTGATTTTCCTCTTCTACTCTGCTATCATGAGACCCCACCTGAAGCACTGTTTTCAGTTCTGGGGCCTCCAGCACAAGAAGGATATAGAAGTATTAGAACAAGTCCAGAGGAGGACCAGAAAGAAGATAAAGGGGATAGAGCATCTATCCTACAAAGAAAGGCTGAGGGAGTTGAGTTTTTTTAGACTGGAGAAGAGAAGGCTCTGGGGAGACTATACAGTGGCCTTCTAATACCTAAAGTGGACCTACAGGAAAGTTGGGGAAGGTTTCTTTAACAAGGAGTGCAGTTACAGGACAAGGGGTTATGGTTGTAAACTAAAAGAGGGTAGATTTAGATTAGACATAAATAAGAAAATATTTACTTAGTGGGTGGCGAAGCACTGGAACATGATGCCTAGAGAAGCTGTGAATGCCCCATGTCTGTAAGTGTTTAAAGCTAGGTTGGATGGGGCTTTGAGCAACCTGGCCTACTGGAAGATGTCCATGACCATGGCAGAGGGGTTAGAATTAGATGGTCTTTAAGGTTCCTTCCAGACCCATTCTATGATTTTGTATTTCTATAATTCTATACTGTTTAATATCTTCATGGATGATCTGCATGATCAGATTGAAAACACCCTCATCAAGTTTGCTGATAACACTAAAGTGGGCTGTGAGATGGACAAGGCAGAAAGGAGAACCATCTTACAGAGAGATCTAAACAGGCTTGAAGAGTGGACAAGCAAGAACTTTGTGAAATTTAATACACACAGGTGCAAGACCTTGCACTGAGGAGACAACACAACCAAAAAGTCCAGTACAGACTAGGAGCTGTGTGACTGGAGAGTGTCCCTGCCTACAGGAATGTGGAGATCACAGTGAACAACCAGCTGAATATGACTCAGCAATGCATCACTGCAGCAACAACGTCAAATTGCATACTGGGCTGCATCCACAGGTGATACTATAAACAGAGATCATCTCTGTCTACTCAGTGCTTGTCACGTCATAGCTGGAGTGCTGTGTCTAATTGTGGTCCCCGCCATTCAAAAATCACACAGGCAGATTAAAGAAGGCATTAGAGTGGCATAATTATTATCAAAGGGCTGGATAACCTGTCCTACAAGGAAAGACTGAAGGAGGTAGGTCCTGTCACCCTGGTGAAGATTCAGGGCAATAGGTTCAGGGCAATGTCATCACTGTGTTCCACTTCTTAGAGGATGGGTGTAAAGACGATGGAGGCTTTCTTTACAGGGAGGCACATGCAGAAGACAAACTGTACTGAGAGTGGTTTTGTCGTGATAAAAGAAAGCATTTTTTTTTTTTTTTTGTTACAATAAGAGCAATTAATCACTGGTGCAACCATCCCAGGGATGTAGCAGAATTGTGGTCTCTTGAGGCTTTCATGGTGCAGTTATAGTGCTAGATAATTTCATCTAAGATTGCCTTTCCCATGAGAGGTTTGACCTGCTTATCTTTTGAGGTCCCTTCCATCCTGGGCTGTTCTATGATTGTATGATTCTATAGTTCTAAAATAAATCAATGAATTAATGAATATATTTCTATTCTACACATTAGAATGAAAATACCACATCAATAATTAACAGTGTTTCTGTTACTATTCAAAGACAATATGCTTCTGCTCTAAAATCAGAGAGTTTAATGGCTGTGAATGTTCTTGATTCTACTGAACTAGAAATAAGTTCAAAATATTATTTGGTATCATGTTTGTTGTCACTAGGAATTAACTGAAGTGACAAGGCTTGAATACAATAGTACTGTAGTTAAAAATTGAAAATCGTCATCAACAACAACAAAGTAGGCAGAACTGGTAAGACACAGGTTAAAGAACAAAGAGATATGCTTCCAGTTCTATCACACATAGGTGATCATATGTCTCATTTTGTAATTAACCTACACATCTTGTTAGCTCAAGTGAAGAATGGAAGTGTTGCTTGTTCTGAGGTAGATAACTAAAGTTCCACTGTAAAGCTATATATCTGTTACTTTGTTTTTATGTGACCTTTCTCATGCAAGACAAGTTATTGTAACTTGTTATATTTAACAAGTTACTAATGCTATTCAGATACTTTTAATTTTAATGTATACTAAAATTTCACTTGAGTTTCCGTACTAGAAAATGAAATCTTAAGCAACATTAACAAATCTTTCCAAAGATCAACATCAGTATCTTTTTCACCTCTGAGTGATACATTATGTGAAAAAATGCATTTATATGCAATTACCTACTTTGTTCAAGCAATTAATTAGTGGACAAATTTAAATATTTTTCAGGCAAAATATAGTAATGACATTTAAAAATCTATCACTTCAGACTCATTTTCTTTTCAGAGAATAACCTTAGTCTTTTGGGTAATTCAGTCAAGTGATTATTATTTATTTTTTTTCAGCTTTGCTTAACCACTTACTCCAAATGCATTAACACCATGTCTTAGAAGTCTTGACAGAGATTACTGGAGGTTAAGGACATAAATTCCTCTAAGACTGTTATTTCTAATATAACACTTTAGGTACCAAACCCTTTAAAACATGCTTCATAAAATTCAGTTTATATATAAAATCACTAGTAAAACATTAAGAAATTTTCTTTGCAAAAGATTCTTCTTTATTATATTTCATACAAATTTTATGTATTGCCACATACAAAATTCTTTTAGTATAGGAAATAGGAAAAAAATATTAATCAACAATGTGATACTGTGTTTTCAATGTTCTTACCATGATCTACCTGCAATGGAAATTATATGTTTATTTTATATTTTGAAAGAACTTTTGAAATATAATCAAATGGTAATTTTCATTTTAAAAGGAAAATTAAAAGGAAAATCTCTCCATAGGCTACAGAAAACTCTTAAATTTTTAATTTAAATATATTGTTAAGCAACATCTGTATCTAAGACTGTCCACATAATCTACACACATTCATTGATATCAGACTAATTGTATTATAAGTATTGGGACACTAAGTGTTACTGTAATTGTATAAAACAAATATTTTATTTTAATTGGAAAATAAAATAAGAAATAAATGTACAAAATGAGGAAACAGTGTTATTTAGCCCAAGCCTGAAGACACAAAAAACATTTAAAAATCAACAAACAAAAACAAAATTATTGCAACATATGGTGGTTAACACAATTTGGTTTAACTATAGCTATTCTAGATGGTTGTGAATTTCATTTTATAACTCATTTACAAAGGTACTTTTTTTTCCTCTCTTTTATATATGACCCATTTTTATGTCTACTCACTTCATGTTCCTCTCACAATTATTTCCCCAATTTCTTTCTGCTATCAGTCTATGAGCTCTTTGATTTACAATTTTACCTCCCTCATCTTCTTATCCAAACTTTCACTATCTCCAATCTCAAAAATTCAGTTCCTTAAAAAGTATTTGATCTTTTAGTACTCTTTGATTTATTTATTTTTTTTTGTCTTCTCATTTCCAATTCTCACCACCACAACTGGTGAGAATTACCTGCCTCCGATGCCCTCATGAGGGCATTTCTAAAATGACTAAACATATTTATTTATACAACTTGTTTTTTGTCAGTAGCATATTTTTAAAACCAACTCCTACTATTTGACTAAGTTGAAATACTGGTCCATAGTTGTGGAGAAAAAGAGATATTCTTTCTGTACTCAAGCCAATGCAGAAATTTTGTGTTTTTTTGACCATGGGGTGCTTTACTTGGCACCCAGCCTGCTAACTGCAGATTGGTCCCACCTGTCTGTAAGGGGAAAACGGATACTAGCGCAGGAGCTGGCAGGGCTCATTGAGAAGGCTTTAAACTAGGTAGGAAGGTGGATGGGGAGGGAATAAGGCTTGTTAGAGGTGTGCCAGGGGGAACAGTATCAGGGCCAGGGGAGCAGGCAATGGCCCAGCTGAAGTGCATCTACACTAATGCATGCAGCATGGGTAACAAACAAGAGGAGCTGGAAGCCATTGTGCAGCAGGAATGCTATGACTTGGTTACTATCATTGAAACACGGTGGCACCACTCCTATGAGGAAAAGTCTGAGGTGCTTAATGCCATCTTTTCCTCAGTCTTTAGCGGCAAGACTAGTTGTTCTCTGGATACCCAGTATCCTGGAGTGCTGCAATGACTGGCTATAGGCTCTTCAGAAGGGACAGGTAACACAGAAGGGGTGGTGGTGTGTCTCTCTATATTAGAGAGTTTTGATGTTTTGGAACTCAAGGCTGAGACTGGGAATAATAATGTTGAGTCCCTATGGGTTAGGAAGGTCAACAAGGCAAACATCCCAGTGGGGATCTGTTATAGACCACCAAACCAGGTTGAGAAGACAGATAAGGAGATCTACAGGCAGCTGGCAGAAGTTGCAAAATTGTCAACACTTGTTCTCATGGGGGACTTCAACTTCCCAGACATATCCTGGAAATTCAATACAGCTCAGAGGAAGCAGTCTAGGTGGTTTTTGGAGAGCATGGAAGATAGTTTCCTGATGCAGCTGGTAATCGAGCCTACCAGGGGAGGTGCCCCACTAGACCTTCTGTTCACAAACAGAGAAGCACTGGTGGGAGATATGGTGGTCAGGAGGTGTCTTGAGCAGAGTGACCATGAAATGGTGGAGTTCTCTATTCTTGGTGAAGTCAGGAGGGGGATCAGTAAAATAGCTGTCTTGGACTTCTGGAGAGAAGACTTTGAGCTGTTCAGGACACTGGTTGGCAGAGTCCCTTAGGAGGTGGTTCTGAAGGGCAGAGGAGTCTGGGAAGGCTGGGCACTCCTCAAGAAGGAAATCCTAATGGCTCAGGAGTGGTCTGTCCCCATGTGCCCAAAGACGAGCTGGCATGGAAGAAGACTGGCCTGGCTGAACAGAGAGTTGTGGCTAGAGTTTAGGAAAAAAAAAAATCTTGGGTTTATAATCTTTGGAAAAAAGGGCAGGCCACTCAGAAGGATTATAAGGATATTGTAAGAATGTGTAGGGACAACGTTAGAAAAGCAAAAGCTCATCTGGAGCTCAATCTAGCTATTGTTAAAGATAACACAATGTTTTTATAAACACGTTAACACGAAAAGAAGGACTAAGGAGGATCTCCATCCTTTACTGGATGCGGGGGGAAACTTAGTTACAAGGGATGAGGAAAAGGCTGAGGTGCTTAATGTCATCTTTTCCTCAGTCTTTAGCGGCAAGACTAGTTGTACTCTGGATACCCAGTACCCTGAGCTGGTAGAAGGGTATGGGGAGCAGGATGTGGCCCTCACAATTCACAAGGAAATGGTTGGTGACCTGCTACAGCACTTAGATGTATGCAAGTCGGTGGGGCTGGATGGGATCCACTGAAGGGTACTGTGAGAACAAGTGGAAGAACTGGCCAAGCAGCTTTCCATCATTTATCAGCAGTCCTGGTTATCAGGAGAGGTCCCAGTTGCCTGGTGGCTAGCAAATGTGATGCCCATCTACAAGAAGGGCCAGAAGGTTGACCCAGGAAACTATAGGCCTGTTAGTTTGACCTCAGTACCAGGGAAGCTCATGAAGCAGATTACTTTGAGTATCATCACGCGGCACTTGCAGGGCAACCAGGTGATCAGGCCCAGTCAGCATGGGTTTATGAAAAGCAGGTCATGTTTGACAAACCCGATCTCCTTCTATGACAAAGCAACGCACTTGGTGGATGAGTGAAAAGCTGTGGATATGGTCTACCTTGACTTCAGTAAGGCTTTGACACTGTTTCCCACAGCATTCTCCTCAAGAAACTGGCTGCTCATGGCTTGGACTGGCGTATGCTTTGTTGGGTTAGAAACTGTCTGGGTAGCCAGGCCCAAAGAGTCGTGGTGAATGGAGTTAAAACCAGTTGGAGGCTGGTCACTAGTGGAGTCCCTCAGGGCTCACTACTAGGGCCAATTCTCTTTAATATCTTCATCGATGATCTGGATGATGGGATCGAGTGCACCCTCACTAAGTTTGCAGGCGACACCATGTGTGTCGATCTCCTTGAGGGTAGGAAGGCTCTGCAGGAGAATCTGGATAGGCTGGACTGATGGGCTGAGGCCAACTCTATGAAGTTCAACAAGGCCCAGGTCCTGCACCTAGGCAAAACAACCCCAAGCAGAGCTACAGGCTGGGAGATGAGTGGTTGGAATAAGTCAGCCTGTCAGAGAAGGACTTGGGAGTATTATTTGATAGTTGGTTGAGTATGAGCCAGCAGTGTGCTCAGGTGGCCAAGAAGGCCAACAGCATCCTGGCTTGCTGTCCTGGTTTCAGTTAGGACAGAGTTAATTTTCTTCCTAGTAGCTGGTAGAATACTATGTTTTGGTTTAGGATGAGAAGAGTGCTAATAACACCCCGATGTTTTAATTGTTGTAGAGCAGCGCTTACAGCAAGCCAAGGATGTCTCAGCTTCTTGCTCTGTCCTGCCAATGGGCAGGCTGGGGGTGCAGCAGGAGCTGGGAGGGGACAGACCCAGGACAGGTGACCCAAACTGCTCAAAGCAGTATTCCATACCATCTGACGTCATGCTAGACAATATATAGAGGTGGGTAGCCGGGGGAGGAGGGCCGGACTGCTCGGGTTTAGGCTCGGGGCATCGGTCAGCAGGTGGTGAGGAATTGCATTGTGCATCACTTGTTTGTACACATTATTAGTAGTAGTACTATTATCATTATTATTGTTATTATTATTTTCCTGTCTTAATGAACTGTCTTTATCTCAACTCACAGGTTTCACTTTCCTGTTTCTCTCCCCCATCCCAGAGAGGGAGGGGGAAGGGTGAGCGAACAGCTCTGTGGTGTTTAGCTGCTGACTGGGTTAAAACACGACACTTGCATAAGAAACAGTATGGCCAGCAGGACTAGGGAAGTGATTGTCCCCCCGTACTCAGTTCTGGTGAGTCCGCACCTCGAGTACTATGTGCAGTTTTGGGTCCCTCACTAGAAGAAGGACATTGAGGTGCTCAAGCAAATCTAGAGAAGGGCAACAAAGCTGGTGAGGGGTCTGGAGATCAAGCCTTACAAGGAGCGGCCTTACAAGGGAGCTAGGATTGTTCAGTCTGGAGAAAAGGAGGCTCAGGGGTGACCTTATTGCTCTCTATAGGTACATTAAAGGAGGCTGTAGCAAGGCGGGGATTGGTTCTGTTCTCCCATGTGCCTGGTGACAGGATGAGGGGGAATGGGCTAAAGTTGCACCAGGGGTGTTTTAGGTTGGATATTAGGAAGAACTTCTTTACTGAGAGGGTTGTTAGGCATTGAAATGGGCTACCCAGAGAAGTGGTTGAGTCACCATCCCTGGAGTTCTTTAAAAGATGTTTAGGTGTAGAATTTAGTGATATGGTTTAGTGGAGGACTTGTTAGTGTTGGGTCAGAGGTTGGACTAGATAATCTTGGAGGTCTTTTCCTACCTAGACAATTCTGATTCTGTCATTCTGAGTTGCCCAGCCAATGCAGTGTTTGTTCCTCTTCATCTTTCCAGGACATTACTGCCAGCAAGCTGGTAAATGACAGTGATGCACCCTGTACAAATTTCTTCAGTGTGGACTGTGGGCACTGACTTTTCTCTGGATCTTTTTTAGCTGGTTGTTGTCCAGGTCACCATATCCTCCAGCATGGCTAATTCTCTCAGGTACGGGATACCTCTTTCCATGGTGGTCCACTTGCGTGGACATACATGTACAGTGCCTCCCTTGAAGGAATACCTTTCCTTCATGCCTTACAGGAGTAACCAGACAGGCAGAGGGCCTGTGCACCTTTTCTAATCACTTTGTCAATTACTTTTTCCCTAGTGAAGGATCCCAGCAGATGGCTTCCTTGCCGTCCAATTCCTGGCTACTCTAATCACGTCCAGAGACATTCTCTTCCCCTTGAGGGTGCTGAATAATGTTGTTTGTTCTTTGATAGGTGAAGGTCAGGACAAAGGACAGCAAAACAAGCTGTAGATATCTAGCATTACCAGGGTTGGTAGATACCTTCCATATCCTACCACACCCCTTGCCACTCATAACCATGCTGCCTTGGGACAGATCTCTGTGTGGTTTTCTTAAACAGCTGTTTCACCTGAAGACAAAACCAGAAACACATGCAGGAGACATAGCAATAGGATCATGCTGGTTTGAGCATCCCAAGAACATGCAAAATTCTCAAGAGCTATCGTAACTTGCCTGGCAGATAAATGGAAAGGGAAGGAGAAAGAGAAGGGAAATGGAAGGGGAAGGTGTTCCCACTGCTTTGTTCCCAAGCTAGAGAACAAATAAGAAGTGCACTCATTAACAGTTTCCACAAGACAGTTACTGAAGTACAAGGATGACTGCAATACTGAGTAGAAGTACTGGATTAGGTTCATGGTCAGTGTAACATGAGTGTATGCTATATGCAAACTGATAAAACCATAACGAAAGTTAGGCCAGCCCTCAGGGCTGATAGTCAAAAAGAGATTGGTTACATAAAACAATTTTGAGAGCAAATAAGAAAATTTTGGGAGCAGATAAATCAACACTGTGACCAGCAACTGTTAAACAAATGTAATACTTAGACAACATCACTCTCTACAACTACCTGAAAGAAGGTTGCAGTGAGGAGGATGTTGTTCTTTTGTTTTCTCAGGTGACAAGCAATAGGAGGTGAGAACACAGCCTCAAATTGTGCCAGCAGAGATTTAGATTGAACATTGGGAATAATTTCTTCATGGAAGGGGTGATCAAACACTGGAGCAGGCTTCCCAGAGAAGTAGTGGAGTCACCATTCCTGGTGGTATTTCAGAGACATGTGGACATGGCACTAAGGGACATGGGTTAGTGATTGGATGTGGTTAACCAAGTTGATGGTTGGAGTTGATGATCTTGAAGTCTTTTTTTCAACCTGAATGATTCTATGATTCTAAATACATGACAATTACAGCATTTTGCACATATAATTAACAGAAAGATATTCAGTCTGGCTGATGGTAGGCTGCTATATAACTATAATCAAATTAAGAGAAGACAGTGAGTTAGTACTAAATCACAATCCATATGATTTTAAATATACATAAATTATTTTAAAAGTGTCATTACAGGAGTAAAGGTACATATATTGCTGTTTGCAGGATAATGACTGGAATTAAGATACATCTGAAGTAATGGAGACAAAAAAAAGTAGGAAGACATCATTTCACATGATCAAATAGAAAGAATATTCCAACAAGTACACAATGTAGCATTCATTCCGTAATTGGGTTTTTGAATAATTTAAAAGACTAATAGAATAAAGACTAACAAGCTTCTTTAAAAGGAAGTCAGAAAAAAATCTCTTGACCTCAGGGATATTGCTCTGCTATGATTTCAGCCCCTTTAGCAGTTATATATAACAGAACCTATGAGCTAAATATATATTTATGTGTGTGTGTATGTGTGTATATATATATAAATATATATATATATATATATATATATAAATAAATTAGCAAAACTTAGATCTCAGCCAACATTTGTATTAAGTCTTTATTGCTTGTATAGGTGTTAGAGTCTAATACCAAGACACTTTGGACTCAAAAATAAAATGACTCCAGTGTGTGACACTGAGAACTCAGGAATATCAAATTCAGCAGAATATATTTTTAATACTAATCTCAGCCCTTTGCTGTTATAAACAGCTTCTCTGTCATAAGCGAAAACAGATTGATTCAGTTATGCTTAACCTAAGGAGTGGAACTAGTGAAATATGTCCCATGTCAAAGACAAGTGATCAGGATGGAGCAAATGTAAGCTACATGACAGCTCATCTGGAACTGATAGCATATCCATGAGCAGTATAACCACAATAGTATTCCTGTACTCAGCTGGTTAACATGTTGTACATCTGCACTGAAGCTTAAATGCAAGGGCACAATAAAATCACTAATCACTTTCAGGTTGTTCTGAATTACATGTTCTAGATGGATGCTTCCCCTAGACCAAAACATTCTTGGTTCCCTACTCCATTCATTGGAGAAATTATGGTCTTCATAAACACGTATAAGACACAAATAGTAGCACTTAAGTTTTGAAGCAGTCTAGGATATCTCCCTTGCACAAATTTACAGCTTTTCTCTGATGATTAACAAAAACTCTGAACTCTAGGGATAGTCCTTAGTATGTTCCAGGTTCCATATTCTGGTGGTTTTACTCATTGGGCATCTGAACTCCACCACAACTCTTCTCTCACTTCCCCTCCTCAAAGGAAAATGGACAGAAAATATGATAAGAACAGCTCAATGGCTCAGTTAAGGAGAGGGAGATCCCCCACCAATTATTAATATGGGCAAAAAAAAAACTCAGCACAGGGAGATTAATGTAATTTAATGTCCATCACTCGCAGACTAGAACACTGATAAATGAAAAGCAAACTAAAGCCACCTTTCCCTCACATCCACTCTCTTCTGTCTCTTCCCCCCTGAGTGGTGCAGGGGAATGGGGGCTGCGGACAGTCCCTAACACTACGTCTCTGCCGCTCCTTCACGGTCACTCTCTTACCAGCCCACTCCTTAATTCTCAGGATCAAGCTCTCCACTTGTTCTTTACCCTCCCACAGGTTCAACTGGGTACATTCTAATAGCTCCCTCACATAAAGGGCATCTCCTCCCCCTCAGTTTCCCATCCTGTCTTTCCTAAAAAGGATGTAGCCCTCCATGACAGTGTTCCAGTCAAGTGAGCTGTCCCACCATGTCTCCGTTATTGCAAAGAGACAGCGACCGTACACAGACCTCAGGCTGTTTATTTCCAATGCTTCATACATTGATATACAGGCACTTAAGGGAAGCAGCAGGTGCAGTCACCCCTAGAGGGACGCAAGAAGAAGATTCCGGATGGGGTATTGGGAATATTACCATCTCTCAGGAGCCTTTGCATGATCCTATGGAACAATTCAGAGGTTTTTACCTATTATCTTCAATAGTGACTGCAGTGACAACATCCTCCAGTCCTCCTCTGTCACTTCTAACACCCCTCCCTTCCCTCATCCAACCTAGTTTAAAGCCCTGGTAATCAGTCCAGAGAGCTTGCTCCCCAATATACTTGTGCCCAACTTGCGGACTCACAGACCCATATACTCATATATATGCTCATATATATGTTGTATATTAGAGTACAGAGCTTATAAGACAGCTTTCTTCCAAGCTAAGTAGAAAATGCAATAATATAAAAACTAAATATCAGATGACTGAGCACCAATACTGCAATTAAAAATATGTTTCAAAAATTAAAACTACAAAAGCTGCAAGACAAAAAAATCAAGTTCCTAAAGTATGTTTAGTATTTTCAATTTCATAACCAGATTATCCCTACTTATAAGCACCATAGTCTATATAAAACGTTGTTATATGCATACAAAAAGTGCAAAAATGTGGAAAGATAAGCCATTATGTCAGTTATCAAGTCCTTCAGTAAAAATATTGTATGAGTTCTTGTCCTATCGTCAGGATATAAGGCCCTCTCGCTAGTCTCTATTACATTATTTTTTCTTAGCCTTTGATTTCTGGATTTTTCACCAGACTGAGTGGTGTTTGTCAGGTTTTTGTAAGTGTCAATGGTAATAGGCAAGATCCACATAGGATGACACTCTGGGGAAAAACTTCCATGTTAATGCTTTGATACTTGTTGAATGACTAAGATGTGTACTGCCATATCTGTTAGCACAATTGCAGTTTTCAGAATAAACCTAAGGAACATACTGAGCCTACTTTAAAGAGGACGAGAATTCTGAGGTAAAAGGGAAGTCATATTCTCAGTCCTTTGCAGTATGATGCTGTTATAGAAGGAGCAGAGTGCTTACTGAACAGACCTTAGCAAGAAAGGGAGAGTGCAAGTAATAGCAAAAGACTAATTGCCTTACTTAAAAAGTATATGACTTAGAAATAGCCAGCATGAATGACACACAGGGAACAGCTACACAGAGAAAAAAATGTATGTTCTCTTCAGGCAGCACTAAAAGACATAGAGATAGTAAGGTCACTCAAGTCACAGGCACAAAGAAGCATCCAGCAACCTGCCTAGTCAGTTCAAGCAAGTCAGACTTCTCACATGACAAAAAGACAGAAAGCACAGTGTGTCAAAAATAAATTAGGAAGCAGTGTCAAGGGACTAAGGAAACAAATACCAATGAAGAGTAAGTGAAGAGCATTGTGAAAAACTATGAATTATATATATATATATGTATATATGATTATAGTCAAAGAAGATTAATTAACCAGAAAGTACAGTTTATGTATATTGGCAAAAAGACTAGATTATAAACTTTATCTGCCATTTTTTATGTCAGATTCATTTTATTAGTCTTCACTCTGTGCAAGCACAGGCTTCATAGAGAACCACACCTATATATGTCATCTCTGCCAGAAAAATAAATAAATAAATAAATAAATAAATGAAGTTTTATCTAGCTCATATTTATAAATGTAAATCTATAAATGTCTGTCTAGTGTATATTAGTGTATTTAACTAAAGTAAAGGGGAATAAAGCACAAAACGCACTAACAATCAGTTGCTATTTGCATAGCTGTAAGAGAAAAGCTCTAAAGATTTAATGCTATATAGAACTGAGAAAACAGAAAAGTCTCTGGATCCTGTCTCTTTTTCTCTATAAAAAAATAAAATTTTAGAAAGCTTCTATATCCAAACAAGCATACTGACACCATCCTCTCTTTATGCCCTTTCTATCTCCTTACCCCTCTATTTCCCCACACTAGTTCCTACATAAATCCGCTATACTCCTCCATTTTACTCTCTTTGGTCCATTTCCTAAACATCCAATGTCCCATAATAAATCCTGGGCACTCAGCAAATGCCCTTCCCTGGCATCCAATAACATGACACGAGTGGTGTTCCCAAGGGCTTGGCATTGGGGCCCATTGTCTTTAATATTGTCATTGGTAGTTTGGATGAGGAAATTGAGCACGTCCTCAGTAAGTCTGCAGACAACACCAAGCTGGAGGGAAGTGTCGATCTGCCAGAGGGTAGGAAGGCCCTACAGAGGGATCTGGACAGGATGGGTTGATGGACAGAAGACAATGGGATGAGGTTCAACATGGCTAAATGCTGTGTCCTACACTTTAGCCACAACAACTCTATGCAACACCATAGGCCTGGGGCAGAGTGGCTGGGAAGCTGTGCAGAGGAAAAGAATCTGGGGATGTTGATTGATGCTTGCCTGAGCATGAACCGATAGTATGCCCAGGTGGCCAAGAAGGCCAAAGGCATCCTGACTCGGATAAGGAATAGTGTAACCAGCATGACCAGCAAGATGATCATTCCCCTGTACTATGCTTTGGTGAGTCTGCACCTCAAGTACAGTGTTTGTTTTTGGGCCCCTCAGTAGAAGAAGGACATCAAGGCCCTGGAGGCCTATGAAGCTAGTGAAGGGTTTTTATCAGGAGTGGGTGTTTAGTCTGGGGAAGAGGACAGTCAGGGGAGGCCTTATTGCTCTCTACAACTACCTGAAAAGAGGTTGTGGTGAGCTGGGGGTCAGCCTCTTCTCACAGATAACTAACAATAGGACAAAAGGGAATGGCCTCGAGCTTCACCGGAGGGGTTCAGGTTCTAATTAGGAGACATTTCTTCTCAGCCAGAGTCAGGCATTGGAACGTGTTGCCCAGGGAGTCACCTCCCCTGGGGATGTTTAAGGAAGGTTGGACATACTACTTAGGGGCATGGTTTAGTGGGTGGTACTGATGGTAGGGGGATGGTTGGACCAGATGATCTTTGAGGTCTTTTCCAACCTTAATTATTCTATGATTCCATCTATGTATGACGCAACCCCCTGGGAAGCAATTTCCCCCACCCTCTACCATCCTTACTATGAAAGTCAGTCCAGAGACATGCTCCTCATGACTCAGTAGTCATGGTGGTATTTTTCACACCTGGATACTGTGACAACCCTGGGAGGGCACCTGAAATAATGTCCTTTCCTGCCTGCCACTGTACTCCCCTGCCTCTTTGAGCTTGTGTGACATCTGATGTTTCTTCAGTGAGCCTAGAAGAAGCCACAAAAACAAACACAGACACACACACAGACTCACTCACTCACTCACTCTCTCCCCCACATTGCTGCTATTCTCCTTGGAGGGTGTACAGATGAGCTTTTATCATAAAATATAACAAAAATAATGATGTTAAAGAAAGCAATCAACTTTAAAATTACTATCCAATTCAAGTAAAATCATTATTCTGCAGGGTTATATTGGAAAATTACAGTTTTCTAAGTCATCATAGAATTGCATCTTTTTAACTTGAACCCCCAAGTTACAATGTTAGAAAGATAAACAGTAAAATATAGGAATAAAAGATAAAGTTGTACCTACAGACAAAATCATTATTTACCTTTGGTCAAATTCACACCATTTTCACTGAGATGAAAACCTGTTTATTAAGGGTTCAGTTTTTCTTCCACTGAAATCAATGGCAAATACTCCATTAATTTCTGTGGACACACATTGAGACCACCATAAATGATCTTCTACTGTTCACATTTATTTATTTATTTTCCAACAGGGGTTAACACTTGCCAGTATGTTAAATCTGAGTGCAAGTTTTGTTTGTTTATTTTATTCCAAGTTAAGAAAGATGTAAGGTATGCTATTTTCCTATGAGGATCAGTGTTGCTCTCCTATGATAAAAATGAAACTCAGAGGACAGTTATAAGAGTTTAGATATTAGTTAGATTTGTCTAAAATATAAATGATCATATAATGTTATTACAGATTTGCGATATCTTAGAAGCAATAGCTTAAAATTTAAATATCAGTCATGGCAGAATGCAGTTGTACAGGGTGAGATGAGCAAGATATTCAGAGGGGATCACCAGACGACAGAGGAAGAGCAAGCAAAATATGAAAAATCTCCCCTGTGAGGAAAAGCTGAAAGATCTGGGTCTGTTCAGCCTTGAGAAGAGAAGACTGAGGGGGGATCTCATCAATGTTTATAAATATCTTAAATGTGGGAGACACAGACAACGTCTTTTTATTTATTTATTTATTTATTTATAAATATATATATATTATAAAATATATAAATATATAAAATATAAATATATAAATATAAATATATTTATTTATTTATTTATTTATTTATTGCCAACCTCTTTTCAGTGGTTTGTGAGGACAGGACAAGGAGCAATGGCCACAAAATGGATCACAGGAAGTTCCCCCACCAACATGCAAAAGAACTTCTTCACAGAGATGGTGATGGAGCACTGGAACAAGCTGCCCAGGGAGGTTGTGGATTCTCTTCTGGACACCTACCTGTGCAACCTGATCTAGGGAACCTGCTCTGGCAGGGGAGTTGGACCTGCCAATCTTTTGATGTCCCTTCCAACACCTACAATTCTGTGATTGTGTGGTTCTGTGAAAAGACACATAGAGAAGGTCTGTTGAAGAGTCTTAATGAACTGAATAATCTTGCATAATGTGAAAAACTAGAATAATTATTTTTAAATATCTACACTTTCTTTTACTTGTTAAATTAAGAGTCCTCTCTTCTTTAACTCTGATTTTATCCATGAAAGATGAAAAACATACTTCCCCTTCCTCCCCCCACCCCCCACCCCCACCCCCCCGCTTTGGAAAATATACCTTCTTTTACTATACTTGATAAAGCCTAAATTCTTGTTTGTTTTTGTGATATTATCTGGTTGATCAAATATTTGATCTGCAGTCAAAATTCTGTGGGAAAAAAATGGATGCCAATTTTGGTATTCTATTTAATACATATCTTTCAGTAAAGATTATTATGATAATATCTCATCAATGTTGTTTGAAGTGCTGAGATTATAACTGAAAAAGATCAGTAGTGAAGTCTCATTCATCCAAAGTTATGTTTAACTGCAGTTCTTGCATGGAAATAATTCAGTGTAGTAAAAATTAATCAGAAAAAGTTTGATGTAGATTTAAATGACAGTTACACACACAGACACCGCCCTTTGTGTTCAAGAGGAAGACTAATATTAAATGACATTTTTCTGGTAGCTAGATTTTTAAAGATTGATATTTTTTACTGTTCCTGATCATGTATATTAAAAAAGTGGTGAGAATATAACATCACTGCAGTTTGGGCATAAAGTATTGAAATAGAATGTGAAAGAGGAGAGAGTTGTTTCAATTTTCTTTTTTTTTTTTTTTTCTTTTTTATTTTTTTTTCCTTTTTATTTATTTATTTATTTATCTCTTTATTTACTGTGGGGGAATAGCAATCTTTCTTTTGTCTGGAAGTCTCCAGGTCTTGTCTCATTTCATTCTTGAATTTGTTGAGAACTGTCTTGAAAGATAGTAAGCTATATCTGTCTAATATTTGGTGTGGCTGCCAAATAAGGTACTGTGAAAATAATGAGTAATATGTATATATATATGTATGTATAAAATAGGTATATATATATATATACGTATATATGTATAAATCACAAAATCCCTGTTCATGATTCTGATAGGATCAGTTATAAAATACCATAAAATAAAATGTGAAGTAAGGTATTTTTGTATACATGCACTTAAAGTGTAATGGAAAAGAAAACACAAATCAAAATACCTCCAAAGAACAGCCATGACACACTTTAAAAACAAAACAAAACAGCAACAAAAAAAAAAAAAAAAGGTAAGAAAGCAGAAGCTTTTGGAAAGATGCAAGGGATCTCACTGGAGCTTGTGAAAACATGCGGTAGTAGCATAAAGTCTTGAGATTGTTTTCTGTAAATATTTTATGTACTAAACAGTTCCAGTTCTGGATTATGCTCCTATCACTATTAGCTAAGCTTCATAATGTGGTAAATAGCTATTTATTCTAGCTGAGAAAACAGTCTAGTTTTTGCCTTTCAGTATACATGTATATGGTTCTCTGCCTACGTGGTGACTTGCCAGGAAATGTCTGTCCCTCACAGAATTTTAGGACAAAGTTCCATTGACATTAAAGTGATTATCCTGTCCTTCCCAGTATTTTTTTTTCCTTCCTCAGCTAATCAATAACTTTGATCAAAAAGCAAAGTAACCCCAAAATAAATCTTCAGACTGGGAGACATGCAGAAGAGCCAAACAGAGAATGGACAAACCCTCAAATGCTAATGGAGTTAAGAATTGAATTCTATGTCAAAATCAGTATCTTGATTGTAATTTCCAGTTGTAATAGATATATTTCTTTCACTTTTAGTCTTTAATGTATGTAATGTCTGTGATTCTAGTGGGGATGGGTAATTTTAAACTTGTTTAATTTCTCAAGATTAATTTAAGTGATTCATAAAGTCTGTGAAATTAGCTTATTTTAAGGAAGTCCAAGTATGTGGTCTATCTGTTTTGTCAGGAGACAAATGCATATGAACCTTGTTTCTACAGATGTAAATTATAAAATACAAGAAGTGCAACTATACTTCAGCTTCTGGAAACTGTCCAGGGGGTTTTGGTGTTCAGACTGTGTTAAAAAACTCTCTAAAAGGCTTTTGAGAATGTATCCCAAACAGAGCTGGAGAAGAATGAATTTATAATATTTTATACTTCTGCTTATTTAATTAAATAGCACATTTATTTAACATCCACTTCTTTAGTGGAACACTGTCTGGGTAAAAGTCATATAGGGCCAATTCCATCATATATTGCTTTAAACATGAGTAACTTCATTCCAGTTAATGGACCTTAGTAAAACATTAGTAATGTTTTTTTATATGTACAAATCTTTCCAGAATTGGTGTCGTTACGTACACGCTTTTTGACACAGATATAGGTTATTTGTATTTTAAGGATTCTGAGGTAATGATTAAATAATAAGCAGTAATAAAAATAATTAACATTTATAAAAAAAAATAATTAAAAAAATAAAAATTTAAAATTAGAAGAACAAACGAACAAACAAACAAACAACAACAACAAAAATAAAGTCCAGAGTTACTAGATGCTTAGGAAATGGAAAACAAATACCCTTTCTACTTAAGTTAAGGTTAAAATTATATGGGTTTAAAACGAAAAAGTTTTAAAATATTACTTGCATTAAAAAAACTAAAAATAGGACAAAAAGCTAAAATATATATATCTGCACACAAAACACACATACACACCTTCCTCTGGGAATTCAAGTTAATTCAAAAGAATATGAGGACATCTCCTGTTCTGCTCTTCCCAAAACATCTGCAAATTGGGAGTATACACACAGAAATTCTGAGATGAATAAAAGAAAAATAAAATATGACTTGTCAAATGATGAAGAAAGTATTTTTTGATCTAACACAAAATTAAGTGAGGAAAATACTTCCTCCCTCCCTCCCTCCCTCCCTCCCTCCCTCCCTCCCTCCCTCCCTTCCTTCCTTCCTTCCTTCCTTCCTTCCTTCCTTCCTTCCTTCCTTCCTTCCTTCCTTCCTTCCTTCCTTCCTTCCTTCCTTCCTTCATCGATGATCTGGACAAGGGCATTGAGTGCACCCTCAGTAAGTTTGCAGATTACACCAAGCTAGGTGTGTGTGTTGATCTGCTTGAGGGTAGGAAGGCTCTGCAGGAGGATCTGGATAGGCTGCACCGATGGGCTGAGGTCAACTGCATGAAGTTTAACAAGGCCAAGTGCCAGGTCCTCCACCTGGGGCGCAATAACCCCAAGCTGAGCTACAGGCTGGGAGAGGAATGGTTGGAGAGCTGCCAGGCAGAGAAGGACCCAGGAGTGATGGTGGATAGTTGGCTGAATATGAGCCAGCAGTGTGCTCAGGTGGCCAAGAAGGCCAACGGCATCCTGGCTTGTATCAGGAACAGTGTGACCAGCAGGGCTAGGGAGGTGATCGTCCCCCTGTACTCGGCTCTGGTGAGGCCGCACCTTGAGTACTGTTTTCAGTTTTGGGCCCCTCGCTACAAGAAGGACATTGAGGTGCTTGAGCAGGTGCAGAGAAGGGCGACAAAGCTGGTGAGGGGCCTGGAGAACAAGTCCTATGAGGAGCGGCTGAGGGAGCTGGGCTTGTTCAGCCTGGAGAAAAGGAGGTTCAGGGGTGACCTTATTGCTCTTTACAGATACCTTAAAGGAGGCTGTAGCGAGGTGGGGGTTGGCCTGTTCTCCCATGTGCCTGGTGACAGGACGAGGAGGAATGGGCTTAAGTTGCACCAGGGGAGTTTTAGGTTAGATGTTAGGAAGAACTTCTTCACTGAAAGGGTTGTGAGGCATTGGAACAGGCTGCCCAGGGAAGTGGTGGAGTCACCATCCCTGGAAGTCTTCAAAAGACGTTTAGATGTAGAGCTTAGGGATATGGTTTATTGGGGACTGTTAGCATTAGGTCAGAGGTTGGACTCGATGATCTTGAGGTCTCTTCCAACCTAGAAATTCTGTGATTCTGTGTGATTTAGATTTTTCTTCCTGGCATCTGTAGATTCTTGATTGCCCACCAGTCAGTGTGACCAGCAAGTTTTGTTTATTTTCTCCATGCTTTTTTTGATTGGTCTGTTTTTTCTGTGTATTTTGTTTATGGTTTCCCCTTAGTTTCCCCATTGCTATGGTCCTAGGTCAGGACATTCACATGCATTTGCCCTTGTCAATGAGTATGACTGATCAGTTTTGATCACTATTTCCCTTATCATTTTCAGTTTGTCTGCTTGTGTGTTTTGTTTATGGTTTACTCTTTTTCTTATTATCACTTTTTGCATTGAAAATATCCTAGACATTGACCATTAAAGGAGCAGCCTCTCTCCTTTCACATGCCCTAGTAGGTGTTAATTACTTATTTACACTATTTGAAGAGGATTTTTTTTTAATGTTTCTATCAACAAAAAGTAAAACTTCAAGAAGATAAACAAGAAAATAATTGTAAAACATATATTAACATACACAAAGTAAGACAAAATAAAATATCACTATGACAAAAGATTTCTGCATATTCTACTTTCTTTCAGTAACAATCTTCATTTAGCTATTTATATACTTGTCTACAGTATATAAAAATGATTACAACTGTGACACCAAAAGTTTTAAGATACCACAGGTATCACTACTGTAGAATTAGATATGATGATTATTATTGCAAAAAAAAAAAAAAAAAAAAAAAAAAGCAAAATGACAGTACTAATATGGAATGGAAACAAAAGATAAAGGACACAAAACAAAAAATAGACAGAATCATAAATCTCCAAATGTCTGGAGATCTGGATAAGTCTATGGAGCTGCTTTTTTTTTTTTTTTTTTTTTTTTCTTTCTTTCATTTTTTTTTTTTCAGTTAAAAAGAAATAAAGTGAAAATTTCTAAATTCCTTAGAATTTTCAGAACTTTCAGTAAAATTACTGAATCTTATCCCAGACAGAAATCCATGTTTTGCTTACAGTAAGCACAGGTTTTTTTTTATTTGTTTTTGTCAGTTTTTTATACACTCAGTCTTTGCATAAGAACTGCTCTGGTGACAATGATTTCCTTAACAACAACCCAGTAGACTACCACTATTCCGTATGTTTACAGACCTTCTGGCATTTGAAGCAACTCATGAATATAGATATTCTGTCCTGAAAAATGGTTCACCAGATGTCCTCCTACTGTTTTTGCATAAATCACAAAGCTGCAAATACATATTTATACTTACACAGAAGATTAAAAGGTTAGGTGCTTGAAATGAGCAATTTAGATTTAGAAAATAATCACCTCAGCCATGCTTTCACTATCGTTCATCCTGACAACTGGAGTTTCCTACCACATACATTCCATGTATTCATTTCATAACTAGTTTGCTAAAATAATCTTCATAGCCCCACTAATTCTTCTTACATCTAAATATTTTTTCTTGAAGTTCTCAGTCATTTCTTAAGCTGTATGGCCAGGCCTTTAGCTGATACAGGCTAACATTTTTCCATCAAATTCAATAGAGCATATGTGCAAAGAATCTTGTTGTCAGACATGTTCTCTCTGTTTTCATCTATCTCTACAGATCCTCTTCTGACCACATGTTCTGGTTCCTAACAATTCTAACACTTCATGTCAACCACTCCTGTTGAAATAAGCCATCCCAGAAGCCTAGTACAGTTTGTATGAATATTTTTCTTTTAAATTCCCATTTTTACTATGCAATTTATATTTTTACATGTTTTATCATCTGAATTAAAACTAAAATGTGTATTTTAACTCTTGAAGGTATCCAGAGGAAAAAAGTAAAGACAACAGAAACAAGTGTGTGAGTGTGTGTGGGGGACAGGGAGTATGGAAGGAGAGGATACAAATAAAGAGTGGAGGAAAGGATTTACTTGATTTCAGTAAAGCATTTGACACCATCTCCTACAGCATCCTTGCAACTAAACTGAGGAAGTGTAATCTGGATGATCGGGTAGATAGGTGGACTGTGAACTGGTTGAAGGGAAGAAGTGAGAGGGTTGTAGTCAATGAGACGGAGTCTAGTTAGAGGCCTATATCTAGTGGAGTCCCTCAAGGGTTGGGGTACTGAAACCAATATTATTCAATATATTCATCAGTGACTTGGGTGAGGGAATAGAGTGAACTGTCATCAAGATTGGTGATGACACTAAGCTGGGAGGAGTGGCTGATACTCCGGAAGGCTGTGCTGCTATCCAGGCTGCCTAGGGCGGGTATGCTGGAACAGGCTGCCTAGGGCAGGTGTGGAGTCTCCTTCCCTGAAGACATTCAAAACAAGCCTGGATGCATTCCTCTGTGACCTGATGTAGGTGTTGCTGCTCTGGCAGGGGGATTGGACTAGATGATCTTTTAAGGTCCCTTCCAATCCCTAACATTGTTTGATTCTGTGTTTC
Source organism: Aythya marila (assembly GCF_965140915.1). NCBI lineage: Eukaryota > Metazoa > Chordata > Aves > Anseriformes > Anatidae > Aythya > Aythya marila. The sequence continues at coordinate 46,540,611 of NC_139080.1, read as the reverse complement.
TGTGATCATTATTTAATAATATTAAAAACAACAGTTATTATACTGAAAAACAAACAAACAACAGTAAAATTGTAACTTCTTCTTTTACTACATTTTCTCTCAGCTCTTTTGTAAAATTGTAGTTCACTCCAAGAATAAATTCTGTCATTCAAAATACTGCCATCTTTAAAAGGACCTGGCCACGTGTGAGAAAAAAATCTACAGGAAAATCAAAACAACAAAAAACATTTCCATTGCAAACACAATTTCACAGGGAAAAAATTCTTAACAGAGATGAAATATAATTATATACCAATATTACAAAAACAAAATGCAATAACACTTGTGGTAGTCTGCACATTTTACTTTTCTTCTTTAAGGCCATCCGTTCCCTGTGTCTCCATTTCATTCTGAAACTAAAGAGGAAAGCAAAGGTCTTCTTAACTCATGAAAATAAAATACATTTTAAGCTGTAAGTGATATAAATTGTTTCCTCCTTGGAACCATTCATTATTGTTCCTTTTAAAACATCGTGAAGAAAGTACCATTTTCTGCTGAAAATAGTAGGTGAAATACAGAAGCACATTGTACATGCCACATCACTCTGTTGAATAACTTGTGAATTATATGAAATGTATCTTTCCTTTTTCTTTCTTCCACTCTGTTGCAATTTGTTAGATTTTTAAAAAATAATCTAATTAATTAAAAACTTTCTTTTTATTTTTTATTATAATTTCATTATTATTTCTTCTATTAGTAAAGCCTTTCAGTTGATGCATACCATTTCTGTTCATCAGCACATATATTCACACGCAAACTATGAATTATAATCCTGAGACTTGGGAAAAAAATCAGGATATAAAAGCATCCTGATTTCAGTTACGATAGAGTGAATTTTCCTCCTGGTAGGTGATATGGTGCTGTGTTTTGGATTTAGGATAAGAATGGTACTGATAACACTGATGTTTTAGCTGTTGCAGAGCATTGCTTACAAGTCAAGGTCTTTTCCGTTTTTCATACTACCCTGACAGTAAGGAGGCTGTGGTAGTACAAGAAGCTGAGAGGTGACAGAATCAGGGCAGCTGACCCAAACTGGCCAAAGGGATATTCCATACTTCATAGTGTCATGCTGAACCATAGTGTCAAGCAGGGGGGAAGCTGGCCAGGGTGGGGGGAACCATTGCTCAGGTATGGGCTGGGCATTCCTTAGCAGGTGATAAGTAACTGCATTGTGCATCACTTTCTTTGTACATTATGTTATCATCACCATCATCATCATCATTTACTTTTCTTTTCAGTCCTATTAAACTGTCCTTATCTCAACCCATAAGTTTTTTTTTTGTTTTGTTTTGTTTTTCTGATTCTCCCCCCCCATTCCACTGGGAGGGAAGGGAAACACTGAGAGGGAAGTGAACAGCTACCTGCAAGGTTAGACCTCAACAAAGAGTGAAGAAAATAAGAATAAGACAATACCTTTCTATCTGTAGGTTATTATGCGTATTTTGCAGCTGAATTAATGTCCTCATTACAGACAGTATACCTCTTTAATTATGTGAGTTAGTTCTCACTACTAACTGTAGTTAGGTCAGACTACCCACATATAATTTTTATTTTATAACTAGCAGCCTTATCTTCGCATATAATCTAATGTCTCAAATGTAGTGAGACAGGTCAAAGATTAAGTGCAACTTCCTCACAGTTTCCCTTGTTTGTTCTTTATCGTGTTTGTGAAAGAGCTGCTTCACTTAAGACCAATTAAGGGGATAATGTCTTTTCTACACACATAAGAAAGCTTTCTATTTTGTACAGTATCGATTAATCAGCATGTAAAATTACTTTTTTTTTTTTTTGTAAAAGACCAGTTTATTAGAAATCAGAGTTCTGTATTTCAACAAAAATTTCTGTTTGTCTATTAGGAAAGAGTAATCCCAGCAACACAGTGACACTTCAGACCTAATATTTAAGTGTTATGTATACATTGCTATGCATGTAAAATTACTACATGAATGTGCAGCAAATCCATTTACTGCTTTATAGCTATTGTACAGTTGAAAATTAACAATTGTACATGAGTGCAAAAAGTTAATTTCTTTACAGCATATGACCCATGTCATATATGGTCAGTGGTTACAGTAGCTTTTGCAACTACAGTAGTTAGAAGGTTCAATATCTGGAAATATTGGACAACCATAATAAATAAATAAATAAATAAGTAAAATTTGGATGAAAGTTCTAGGAGAAAGTACAAATAAGAAAGCCAGAAGGAGGAAAGTGAAAAGTCTGCAAAATAAGAAGACAGAAGAAAAAGTCCTTATTCGGTTATCAAAACTTTTTGATAACTGTTTGTTAGACTGTTTGTCAACTGTTTATGTGCTAACAAATGTATGCCTGCTTATTTCTCTATCTATAAACAATAGCTTTAGAAATCGTATTTGCATTTCATACAGTACATTATAAATAGAATAAAACATAAGATATCCTTCAGAAACTGAAGTGGAACAAAATGAAATATTTAGTTGTCATTCTGTTTCTTGAAGGACTCTTGTTCTTGTCATCCCACTCATTATACATATGGCAGATCGTAGAATCATAGAATTGTCAAATGGTTTGGATTGGAAGGGATCTTAAAGATCACGCTTCGTTGGGTTAGAAACTGGCTGGATAGCCAGGCCCAAAGAGTCGTGGTGAATGGAGCCAAGTCCAGTTGGAGGCCAGTCACTAGTGGCGTCCCCCAGGGCTCGGTGCTGGGGCCGGTCATCTTTAATATCTTCATCGATGATCTGGACGAGGGCATCGAGTGCACCCTCAGTAAGTTCGCAGATGACACCAAGTTAGGTGTGTGTGTCGATCTGCTTGAGGGTAGGAAAGCTCTGCAGGAGGATCTGGATAGGCTGCACCAATGGGCTGAGGTCAACTGCATGAAGTTCAACAAGGCCAAGTGCCGGGTCCTGCACCTGGGGTGCAATAACCCCAAGCTGAGCTACAGGCTGGGAGAGGAATGGTTGGAGAGCTGCCAGGCAGAGAAGGACCCAGGAGTGATGGTGGATAGTCGGCTGAATATGAGCCAGCAGTGTGCTCAGGTGGCCAAGAAGGCCAACGGCATCCTGGCTTGTATCAGGAACAGTGTGACCAGCAGGGCTAGGGAGGTGATCGTCCCCCTGTACTCAGCTCTGGTGAGGCCGCACCTCGAGTACTGTGTTCAGTTTTGGGCTCCTCGCTACAAGAGGGACATGGAGGTGCTTGAGCGGGTACAGAGAAGGGCAATGAAGCTGGTGAGGGGCCTGGAGAACAAGTCCTACGAGGAGCGGCTGAGGGAGCTGGGCTTGTTCAGCCTGGAGAAGAGGAGGCTCAGGGGCGACCTTATCGCTCTCTCTGGGTACCTCAAGGGAGGCTGTAGCGAGGTGGGGGTTGGTTTGTTCTCCCACGTGCCTGGTGACAGGACGAGGGGGAATGGGCTTAAGTTGCACCTTAAGTTGAGTTTTAGGTTAGATGTTAGGAAGAACTTCTTCACTGAAAGGGTTGTGAGGCATTGGAACAGGCTGCCCAGGGAAGTGGTGGAGTCACCATCCCTGGAAGTCTTCAAAAGACGTTTAGATGTAGAGCTTAGGGAAATGGTTTATTGGGGACTGTTAGTGTCAGGTCAGAGGTTGGACTCGATGACCTTGAGGTCTCTTCCAACCTAGAAAATTCTGTGATTCTGTGATTCTGTGATCATCTAGTTCCAACCACCCTGCCATTGTCAGATCAAGTTGTCCACGGCCCCATCCAACCTGTCCTTGAACACCCCCAGAGTATTAAAGATAACCACAACTTTTCTGGGCAACCTTTACAGTGTCTCACCATCTTCTGAGAGAAGAATTTCCTCCTAACATCTAAACAAATTCTCCTTTCTTTCAGTTTAAAACTGTTCCCCCTTACCTTATCACTATCTGCCTAAGTAAAAATTTGGTCTCCATCTTTTTTTTACACCCCGCTTAAGTATTGAAAAGCTGCAATAAGGTCTCCCTGGAGCCTTTTATTCTTCAGGCCAAACAGGCCAGCTCTCTCAACCTGTCCTCATAAGAGGTGTTTCAGCTGAATGCAGTACTCTGGGTGTGATCTTAAGCTGAAGCTTATTTCAAAAAAGGTCATTTTTTTTAACAAGACAGTACTGTGTCCTGAACTAGAAACACATATTCCCTTTTTTCAGATACTCAGGATACTTTTTATAACCAATGTATGTTAGTGCCAAAGTTATTTTAACAGTTAATTTAAGAGGGTAATATATTGATAATGAGCACATGGTTAGGAGGCAGAGGATTTGGTTTTTGTTTCTTTGTAAGTGACTTCACGATCTTTAAGTTTTTAAGTTTGAGAAGAAGGCAATGGGGGTGGGTTTTTATTTATTTATTTATTGTTTGTTTGTTTTTAAGTTTTTGGTAGATATTTGAAACAGGAAAAACAAAGGTATTTTCCTGGTTCTATGCTTCCTTATCTGTTCCTAGGTTATGTACTGTGAATTTTTAAAACAGGAATTTACTACAAGGCATGGAAAATGTAAGGTGGAATTCTAGTAAAAATAGGGTTTTTTGTTGTTTTTGTTTTGTTGTTTTCTTTTTTTGTTTGTTTTAAGAATGACTTTAAAAATCTATGGAATACAATAGAGAAGTATATTAATTCCTCAAAAAGGTTAAAAGGTTATATCTGCCCAAATCTGCAGTAGTGATTACACAGGAGTTTTCCATTAAAAAATACTGCTTAAATGAGGTAACCCTTTCTTCAGAGATATCCCACAGCATAGTCACATTAGCTGTATACTGAACTGAAGATTTTAATGTTTTCTGGTATAATATGAATTTATTTTGGCCCACTTAAATAAAGGCAGTGGTATTCTAAAGTTTTCCAGATTGAACTTTAGCTCATTTGAGTACTTCAAGGATGTCACACTAGCTGTTTTCAAATCATGTCCCTCCTTATTAGGAAAAAAATGAATCACTGAATATGGCATATAATTGACATGTGAAAATATGTGAATTTTTAAAGATTATAACAAAGCACGAAGAAATTATGTTCATCTTAGTCTAAATCAAGGAATCATAATGTGGCAAGTTTCTTTTATTTTACAGGGAGGCAGTTACAAGGTGATTTATTTTGAAGACAAAGATGTATGAAGATGATTAAATATATTCAAAAATCACACTTCAACTTTAAAATATGACTTTGAAAAATAACATATATTATGAAGAACAACAGAGTTGTTCAGCCATATTTCAGTGTAAATTTCTGGTTCCACTTTTGTAGGTTGAAGCTCTTCAAAACAACGATAACAAATTAATGTAAATTCATTTGCATTCCCTAGCTATTCCCAAACAGAAGAGCATGTAGATATCTTTAAGATGCAAGAGTTTGGAATAGGAAGTGGAAAAAACAGAATCACTGCCTGCCCACCCTAATTCCTTCTGATACTCAATACAGAAGAAAGATGTTCAGAGACATCAGAAAAGAGAGGTTCTATTTTAAGATTTGCCCTTTTTCATATTAAATTAAATGCATGGTTTGCAAAAGACAGTCCAACTTGTATACTAGGAAAATAATACGACCAACCAATGCTTTTTATGCAATTCACCTCCATGTTTTTCATGATCACTTAATTTCTATCCAACTAAATTTAGCAAATATAATGAATCACTTCAGATGGCTTTCAAATCTTGAGCACAATTTGGTGCATAGCTGAGTAATTATAGTGAAAGTAATTTCTTTAAATTTATTCTGTAAGTACTATTTCATGGACCTGTCTAAATTATTGAAAAAGACACCACAGGAGAGACAGGAAAAAAATAATTATATATATGTGTGTGTGCATATATATATATATATAAAATAAATAAATAACATAATGTATTACATATATATTCGTATATAGTATATATAATATATAATATATTATATGTAATTATATATTTTATATATTTTTATATTGTATTTTATATATAATTATGTATATAATATGTATATATATAAATTGGGAAGAAAATTTAAAAACAACAAAAAAAAAGCTTCCTGCTTTTGCCTAGGACAAGGTTGGTTTTCTTCATGGAGGCTCTTGTGGTGATGTGTTTTGGATCTGTAATGAAGAATAGTGTTATTGGTCTACTGAGATTTCGGTTGTTGCTGAGCAGTGCTTGCACAGAGTCAGGGTTTATCTGTTTCTATTCTGATTCTCTTCCCCACTGCGAATAAATGTGGAGCGAATAAATGGCTGTGTGGTGCTTAGCTGCTTACCAGAGATAAGACAGTAACAGATACAACAGATAGTAAAATGTACTCCATTTTCTTTTATCTCGAAACATTTAAGCACTGTCCTCTCTCTGTCCAGTATAAAGGCCTTACTGTTACTCTAAGAATCCTTAAATACTGTAAGGATTATATTTTATCACAGTACAATCATTGTAAAATTATTTCTTTCCTTCAAAGCATTATTCTACAGTTTTCTAGTCCTCTTAATTTAATGCTCATATTTAATACATTGTATTTCATGAGGCTTCCAATTTTTGTTAGGGCATGCCCGCTAACTTTCAAAAGCCATTCTTTCCTCCTGGCAGATCCTTCTTAAGTTTGTCTTTGTGACTCCTAAGCTTTTGTTATTGCTTTGTTTGTTTGTTTGTTTGTTTCTTTCCTTTTAGAGTTTTGATATTCACTTTAAATGGACTTCTATAAAAACACGTGTTTATAAGTCTCCAGCAGTCTCCAAGCCTATTTTTGCACTGCTCCTTTCAGAATTTATGTTTTTTGTTTGCTTGTTTATTGCTGTGGTTGTTGCTTTTACTTATTGTTCTCATTTTTCCAAGTAAGTCATGTTTATGTAGGTCTATCTTGAAACTCAATGTCTATGTGATCTATTTGTTTGGCCTATTCTCACTACTTCAGTCTAATATTTAACTATACTGAGCAGTGTTCCCACTAATCTCTCAGATAGAATCTGAGCATCTAACCAAAAGAGAATAACAGAATAGTCCCTTTTACTGTAGTCTGTCATTGAATCCAAAATATTATTTCTACATCTCATCCTGTTGTGTCACTGAAACTGCCTTGAAATGGATAGCTGAAATCTCTCACTCTTATACACCCTAATTCACATTTTCAACTAGCCAGGCAACACTGTATCATACTAATTATTCTCCTTCCACCAGGACTGTGATACTATTAAATCAGAGTAGTTGTTTGATGTCAAGCATTCTAGTGTTCCACTTTAAGATCCTCCATATCACTCAGCAATGGTAAGTTTGCATTTCACCTAACCACTTAACATTGCATGTTCCATTAAACTGGCATTAAGGTATCTAATTTTTCTGCCTTATTTATTGTAATTATTAATTTATTTCCCTCTTATACTTTTCAGAAACACATTAAATGTTAGGTTTAGTTATGTCAGCTCAAACCAGACACTCTTCTGTGTCTGTCAGTTTTCTTCCACCAGCACTTGCCTGTGACCTTTTTATTATTGATTTGTATCAGTCTGTATCAGATAAAAATGTAAAATTAAAGTGTAACCTTTCCTTCCAGATCAAGTCTTTTTTTTTTCCAGAGGACTCATAAGTATAAAACATGCCTGAAATGCTCCTTTCTATGTAATTATCTCCTCCAAATGTGAAACTCCAGATCTCTCGCTACATCCTAGACTTCTCATGTGCAAATGTTAGTATTTCAAATGATGCAGTTTCTTAGCTTCAGCCTCCACCTATCATCCTAAGGTAAGCCTCTGGAATGTCCTTTCTACTCTTCTCTACACCCTTGGTGCTGTATGTACCCATGACTATTAGCTTTTCCCCACATCAGAAGTGCCCTATTTCATAAGGTCCTCAACCTTCAGATTCAACTTGCAAGCTACCTACCATTTAGTCTTCAGCCCTCAGTCCTCATACTCAGTCTATGTACTTGAGTAGAAACTCCCCAGCTAGTAACATCTACAATTAAGATTGACTGTTCCCATGTTATTGGGAAGCTTCTACTCACCGTGATATGTTTTGGAGATCTGTTTTGGATGTTTTTATTAGTTTAGTTTGTTCTTGGAGAGGATGATTAAGTGTACTATTCTCTAACCTTACTCTATTTTTATTAAGTTAGTTAGTAGATGGTGAGAAATACTCAGACTCATAGGGAAAAAAAAAAAAAAAAAAGTAAAGGGAAAGCTGATCTGAGGCTGTCTGTAGTTTAACAGCTCAACAAGTTGTACCCTGCTTGCCCAGCTACTGTCTTTTTTCCTTACCCTGGGCAATCTCTTGAGACACAAGTTAAAATAGCCTTGCTAATAGTGTCCTAACACTCCCATGGAGGCACTGGTTCTGAAAACCCTCAAGGTTGTGGCAGCCTCAGCTGCCACAGCAGTAACCAAACATCCAGAGCACACATTCTCCCATTACCTCCTCACAACAGCCTTACACCACCTGAGTTTTCTTTTCTTACAGGATCAAGAGCATTTTCTTCTCTCTCTTCTTGCTCCTTCCCTTACAAAAGAAAACCATCGTGTTGCTTGATGTCCCTTGCTCACTGCTCTACAGGTACAATGATACAAGCAAAGTATAATTGTACAAGTTACAGGTAGATAACTACTTTATAAGTAGTTTTGTATAACCTTTTTAGTCTTTTGAAGTGTCATACCAGTAATAACGTTATGCCTTATTAGCAGCAATAATTCATTTTGTCTACAAATAAAGAACATATTTACACTGCATCATGTAAGTCCACAAGTCTAATGTTTATTTCTGCTTTACAGCAGATATTGATTTCAAAAGGCTTTTTAGTTTAAAGTTTATTATTTTTTGAAATTTTTATTTATTTTGTGTGTGTGTTTGTGTTTGCTTGCTTGTTTGTTTAATTCATATTGTCATTTAAAGGGCTATAGCTGGCATATGGCTGAATGGCAATGTATGCATATGATTCATTGAAGCAGTGATTTATTTAAATAAATTGTTTTTGTTTGTTTTTTTTTTCATGAGCAGAGTTGAAAAATAATATTTCAATAAGCTCATTATTACATTTAGGTACTTTGGTAGGATTCGGTGATGATGTCATTGGAAGGGGTCTAGGTTAGAAAGTTCAGAAGTCTGATGTGATGATGATAGGGTTGCGATTTTATTTTTTCTTGTAATTGATTATGTATAAAAATATTACATTAAAAGTTTGCAGACAGTCCAAATCAAAGCTTGTGAATGAAATATATCCAGTCTTCAAGGACATCCAAACTTTTAGCCCAGAAATTTTAGTTTCAACTGATACTTATAAAAAAGTCATTTGTGAATGGAGACAAAGAAAACAGTATCATGATTGCCATTTTAAGTCACTGTGTTGGAAATGTCTATGACAAGGTATTGGTATGGAGGTTGTTGGAGGGGTGGAGTCCAAGAGTTGCCCCATGGTGGACATAGTCTGCCCTAGCTAGATGCAAGGAAAACACTGCAGAGACCATCAGCCACATGTATGGTACTGTTGTAAAAATATTCAAGAAAGGGAAGAAAATGTCAGACAGGCAGATGAAGAGGGAACAAAAAGTGTGAGAACAGAACAGACAATGCTAAGGTCAGAGCAAGAGGAGAGTAGTTGTGTCTGCAGTGAAGGAGTGAAGATAAGCATGTGTAGCATGTGTCCTGGTATAATCTAGGATAGAGTTAATTTTCTTCCTAGTAGCTGGTAGGGTGCTATGTTTTGGATTAGGATAAGAAGAGTGTCAATAACACACTGATGTTTTAATTGCTGCAGAGCAGTGCTTAACACTAAGCCAAGGACTTTTCAGCTTCTCACTCTGTCCTGCCAGAAGGCAGGCTAGGGGTGCAGCAGGAGCTGGGAGGGGACAGACCCAGGACAGCTGACCCAAACTAGCCAAAGGGGTATTCCATACCATCTGACATCGTGCTAAACAATATATAGGGGTGGAGAGCCACGGATAGGCTCAGGGTTAGGCTGGGCATGGGTCAGCAGGTGATGAGCAATTGCACTGTGCATCACTTGTTTGTACATATTGTTAGTAGTAGTACTATTATAATTTATTTATTTTTTCCTGTCTTAATGAACTGTCTTTATCTCAACCCACAAGCTTCATTTTCATGTTTCTTTCCCCAGTCACAGAGAGGAAGGGGGGAGGGTGAGCAAATGGCTGTGTGGTGTTTAGCTGCTGGCCAGGTTAAACCACAACAGCATGAGAAAGAATGAAGGAAATGTCAGTTTTAAGATTTGTCTGTGGTAGCGTTGCCTTCCTATAAGTACTCTGTGCAGTATTTTTTATTGTCACCACAATAAAAGAATGATATAAAAATATTTGAGCATGTCCAAATGAGGACAACAAAAGTGGTGAAGGGTCTAGAGGGGAAGATGCATTAGGAGTGGCTGAAGTTGCTTGAGTTGCTTGGTTTGTTCAGCCTAAAGAAGAGGAGACCGAGAGGAAACCTTGTCACACATAATCTACAGCTTCTTCAGAAGGGGGAGCAGAGGGGCAGGCACTGATCTCTCCTCTCTGGTGCCAGTGACAGGTTATGAGGGAACAGCATGAAAGTGTGATGTGGAGGTACAGGGTGTTAAGGAAAAGATTCTTCACTGAGAGTGTGCTTGGGCACTGGGACAGGCTTCCCAGGGAAGGTGTCATGGAACTGAGCCTGTCAGAGTTCAGCATGCATTTGCACAATGCTCCCAGACATATGGTTTGATTTCCACTCTACGTGGAGCCAGGTATTGGATTTGGTGATCCTTGTGGGTCCCTTCTAACTCAGGATATTCTACATTTCTGTGATTGTGTTTCTGTTTTCAACAACCCCAATTAGAAATTACATTTTTCTTTTAATTGGTGGTAATTTTATTTTCCCCAAACAGTATCTATTTTTCCTACAACAATAACTGGTATACAATCTCTTTGTCTTTATCTCAGTCCACAAGCTTTCTTGATCCTATTTTCTTCCTATCATGCTGCTGAGTCACAGGGAGGAGTGAGTGTGTGGCTGGGTGGGCATTGGCTGTTAGCCAGACTAACCCAGCACGATCAGACTCACGGTCTCTAGAGTCTAATGCACTTGAACATTAAATTAGATAATCAGAATTATCAGAATCAAAAAGGAGAAGGTCTACTGAAAATTTTCTCACTGAAATCTGAGATTTTAGTTGCTTTTGTGTAGAGAAAGCTTTCTGTTCCATATTAAAACTCAAATCTTTAGATCTGGTATATAAACAACAAAAAATGGAAATGAATAATCATAAGAATATCAGGCCTTTCAAACAGAAATGTTCCAGATGTCAAGAGATTGTTTTATGTTCTTGTTTCTTTTTAACCTCTCAAGAGTTTGTCTACATATTTCATATTTCTCGAATATATTTCTCAGTAAAAAATGTTATTCATAATGTACATTCCATATATAATATATATATTTTTTTTTACCTTACAACACTTTATAACAAAGTACATTTATTTATTTATTAAAATTCTGCAGTTTGCAGTATAATGATGAGAAATAGTGTACTTCATACACTTCTAAGAAAAATAAATAAATAAATAAATCCAGGATTTTTTTTTTCCAAAGTTAGTGAATTACAAATTTGACTTATGCACCAGTGATATTGATTCCTTTGATGTTTACTCTTTTTCTTCAGATTTTTATATCTGAGGGAAGTTTCTGAAAATATTTAACCTGTTTTGTTAAATTTTCCTCTTTCTTCATTCAGAAAAGCATATACATAATATAGTCTGCTTTTGCGATTTAAACATTTACCTTTCCAAACTAAGGTACTGCGAAGAAGTTTTCTTTTTTATTATTATTATTATTTTTAAGAATTTCATGCATCTTTAGCATGCTAATAGTGCATGTTAGTGCATGGCACTGTATGCTGAAGAATGCAATAAAGAACAAATGAAAGACCACTACCACATGGTATAAAAATATTTATTTTTATTTACTTTCTAAGCTAAAAGAAGCTTAAAGCTTGAGAACATTTCAAAAGACAGAAATCTGCTAAATGACTTTGGAAGACAAAGAAACAGTAGACAAGTTGCATTTCAAAATGCATCAAAAATAGTTGTTTAAAATATATATATATTTATTTTATTATTTTATTTTATTATTTTATTTTATTTTATTTTATTTTATTTTATTTTATTTTATTTTATTTTATTTTATTTTATTTTATTTTATTTTATTTTATTTTATTTTATTTTATTTTATTTTATTTTATTTTATTTTCTCCTCTCTGCTTCTGTTCCTTTTCTCCTCTTCACACATTTATAAGAAAGATCCATTGAGAGCCCAGCCTGGATGTAGTCATTAACTATAGAGAGTGTTCCTAAGGAACTAAACTTCATGTGGAAAATGAAAAGTGATTTCAGCCTTGGAAATAAGTGTCATCTCCAAAAGTTGTGTCTTGTGCTAGTTTCAGAAGCATTAAAAGCAAAGTTAATGCAACTAGATTAGTCAGAATGACATGTAACCCACCGATTAGCAACTATTACCATTGCAAGGTTGGAAAGATCTGAGCTAGAAACTACTTCAAACATGAAAAATTGATAATGTTCTACCAAACAAAGGATAAAAGAGAATTTAGGGATCAAAGAAAATAAGTAAGTCTTTTATTTTCCTTTCCTGCACGACCCCTCTACCTCCACCCTCTACCCCTCACCTTACCCTTAAAGAAAAGAAAAAATAGCATGACAAAAAACTAAAAGCAAAATAAAGCTTCTCAGGTCATCATTAATTTAAGAATCTGTAATGAAACAGCTAGCATTGCCCTGGAGCATAAAAGGCGAGAAATGCATTTTTACATTTTAACAACTTCTGCAGTCAGGCAGAGATAGTTCCAATAGCTAAAAACCCTGAATATATCCTGAAAAGATCCCCACTGCTCAGGCAGAATTACATGAATGAGGAAGCGTCAGAAAAGAAAGAGGTTGTTAGTTTTTTGTGTATACAAATTCAGCTGAAAGTATCCTCTAGTTTTATGTTTTCTAATGTCAAACTGATTATGTACGCTAGAAAATGATACAGTAACAAAAAGAAAGCAATGATTTTTCTGAACACAAATATTTATAAATGATGTACCTGTCCAAAAGCTTTAGTAATTATGTCCAAAACAATATAGATGGTGGAATGTCTTATATTGTTGTAATAGGCTTTTCAATTTAAATGGCTTAAGATTTTATAATCTTCTTATTACAATTACCAACATCATCACAAATCTGATTTATACCTTATCTATACATAATAAATATATAGATATATTTCTCCTTCTCCTTCTCCTTCTCCTTCTTCTTCTTCTATAATATATATATATGTACATATTTCAAATAACATACAAGCAAACACATTGTAATTTAGTGTTGAAACATCTAAGTAAGAGTAGAAGTCTAGAGAGGGTAGCTAATACATTAAAATTCTTCATCAGTCTTTCCTGGCTTCAGATGTCTCCATTGTTTAGAGGATGTATTCTTGCCTCAGTGAGGTCAAAAGTAAAGGCTTAAGATTGATTCTTCAAAATAATTAATACAAGTATATCTAATTTTAATGAGTCATTGAAAAATCTTAATTATATGGTTATATGTTTTACATTGTATCTTTACTCATGTTTCTTACTCTATGGTCATGTAATATTACAGTTCTGAAAACTATTCCTTAGTCTTATGAATAAACCATTTATAATTTTGATTAGAGTTGCAGAATGATCGTTGCAATAAATAAATAAATAAAATAGAATTTTCTATTTTACAGTCTTAGACCATAATAATAACAATAATAATAATAACAACAACAACAACAACAATGATAATTATAATTATAATTATGAAGTATGAAGCCAAGAAAAATCCAGCAGAAGCTTTGAGTAATCCTTGGACCCTTTGTTTAAGCTGAAGATGAAATTTCAAGGATGGGTGAGAAAATAAAATAAATAAACGCTGACATTCAGCAACAGTGTTATGAATGCAAAGTACATTACAAATCCTTTTAACTGGGTGTGCGGAACAGAGAATCAGAAGCTAACATGGATAATGAAAGCATTGTAGTATAGATATTGATTTCAAGAATAAGCACAGTTTAGAGTATAGTTACAGTTCCAGTGTTCAAATTCTCTCTCTATTTTTTTATTTTTTTTTATTTTTTGGGGTGGGTAGGAATTCTAGTAGCAATACAACTGGTTCCCATTGCAAATTTACAGTTTAACCTATAACTTCTGTTTTGCAAGTTTATAAAGCAGAAGTGAGCCACTTTTACTCTAGAATGTGTCGTCTATATGAATTTAGTAATTGCACTGGCGATACAACACAATACAAAACAGTACAATACAATAAAATACAGTAGTTATTCATTCAAATGACTGAATAAAAACTCTGATGTTTATCTCCATTCAGATTTGTCTGTGTGGTTGGAATAACCTCATGAAGAACTCAAAGAAAGTATAATAGACATACTCATCAACTAGTTACATTTTGTTAAGAAACCATTACCATACCATACCATACCATACCCTACGCTACCCTACGCTACTGTACCCTACTGTACCCTACCCTACCGGACCCTACCCTACCCTACGAGACCCTACCCTACCTTACCGTATCCTACCCTACCGGATCCTACCTTACCGGACACTACAGTACCCTAGCCTACTGGACCCTACCCTACTGGACCCTACCCTACCATACCCTACTGGACCCTACCCTACCAGACCCTAGTGTACCCTTGCCTAGCCTTGCCTAGCCTTGCCTAGCCTAGCCTAGCCTACCATACCATACCACATCATACCATATAATACCACATCATACTATACTGTTACCTTCACCATATAAAATCCAGACATATTCATATGCTTCCCCCAAATTTCCTAGTCTTCTAAGTAGATATTTTACAGAAACTCAACCGATTGAAAGTTTAAATTACTTTTTTAGCTCGACCCTTTTCAAGTAAGTTTGCCAGTAAAACTGTCTGTCAAAGGTAAAATTATAAATGTTAACCAACAACAACGAATGTTATTGCAAGTATTGCTGGAGGCTGTCCTGAGGAGCCCCATACCCCTGAGGCCCCAGAGGAAGTTGGAATAAAGGAGGAGTTTGTCTCAGTTAATGAGGACTGGGTTAAGGAAAAATTAAGTAAGATGAACATCCATAACTCCGTGGATCCTGACGGGATGCACCCATGGGGGCTGAGGGAGATGGTGGAAGTTATTGCTAGGCCACTTCCCACCATCTTTGGTAAGTCATGGGGAATGGGAGAGGTGCCAGAGAACTGGAGGAAAACAATCACTCCAGTCTTCAAAAAGGTTGAGAAGGAGGACCCAGGTAACTATACATCAGTCATCCTCATCTCCATCCCTGGAGAGGTGATGGAACAACTTATCCTTGACATTTTATCTAGGTATTTAAAGGATAAAAGTGTAAGAGGTTTCAGTTATATATAAGAACCTTTTTTTCACAGTGAGGGTGACAGAACACTGGAACAGGCTGTCTAGGGCAGGTTTGGAGTCTCCTTCCCTGAATACATTCAAAACCCACCTGGACACGCTCTTCTGTGACCTGATGTAGGTGTTCCTGCTCCAGAAGGGGGACTGGACTAGATGATATTTTAAGATCCCTTCCAACACCTAACATTCTGTGATTGTGATTGTGAGGCTAAGGCAAAATCTGCACTAAGGAAAATTTTCACAGAATCACAAAACCACAGAATGATTGAGATTGTAGGGGACTTCTAGAGGTCCTTTGGCCCGACCACCCTGCTCAAGCAGGGACATATACAGCATGTTGCCCTGGACCATATCCAAGTAGTTTTTTTAAAATCTCCAAGGAGCGAGACTCCACTACTGCCTAGATAACCTCTACCAGTGCTCAATGAGCCATACAGTAAAGTCCTTACTGATGTTCACATTAAACCTCTTGTGTTCCAGTTTGTGCCCATTTCACTGTCAGTGAGAACAGTTTGTCATCTTTGCACCCTCTTTTCAGGTATTTATAAATATCTAGACTTTGAAACTTATGGGAAAGGAGTTGTACAAAAGGTTTTGATTGGTCTAGATTTATTTGCTTGGACTGCTATTTGTGCATGGCAAGATTGTAGCCCATAAATGAGGAAAGTTTTCAAATAACAAGAGAATAATAGAAAAGTAACCACAGTCATACTAAGTTACAAGCTGAAAAATGTGAGATGATGTGGCTTGGGCCTTCTGAACATCCATTCCACCTCTTTTTGTTATGATTCTGTATGTACCTTGTGGTACAGCTGCACTGAGACTCCTATCTTCCTATCTACTTTTTTATGCTTTTGATAACTAGCATTAGTCAGTCAGGATATGTTTATTCAAACTTTATTCAATGACTTTTATTCTAGCACTAACTACTTCTCACATCAGTCACTCTAATAAAAATGACTTATAAAAAAATTCAGAACCTTGACTAGTGTTAGACATTTAAACACCTATCTGAGATAGCTAGAAATAGAAATGAAAAAAAAAAAAAGAGGATAAAAAAAAATTCCCAAGAGATCAAATACCTCAATACTTTTTTTGAAATGTGTTTCTGCGAAATGTAAAGACATTCAATTAAATTAATTCAACTAGTAAACTTTACATGATATTTCAATTTCAGTACACAGCACACATTTACACAGTACACGTTTATAATACATAGTACACAAAGGATATAAATATTAACTCAAAAAAAAAAAAAATCCTAGAACAAATAATGCAGGAGGAGAAAAAAAATGAAGAAGAAAATAAAAAATAGAACAAAACAACATCAACAACAACAAATTAAAAACACCTACCCAGGTCAGGAACAATAGTATAAAAAGATCTGAATGTTCTCAATATTGAGAGGAATTCAACCAAAATCTGACTATCACAAAGCATATTTAAGCAAAAAAGTGTTTTTTTTTTTTTTTTTTTTTTCAGCATGATGGTATTGAATTCATTCTACTGAATAACAACTCTATTACCTTTGTCCTGTTACATTATTTTCTATTTAAAACCCTTCTCAGGACAAAATCCTTTGTCTCTCCCTCTGTAATATGCAACCAGGTCACATGGACTTGAACTTGCAACAGTGCTGTAGTTTAGTTTTACAGTGTTTATTGCCTGAAAATCTATTTTGAAAAGAGGTTACAACTCCTGACTACTCTCCAACAGAACTGCCTAAAAAAATAGCAAATCTGAAGTTAAGAGTCAGTCCTGCAGTTTTGTCAATTGTATAGGGTTAGGCAGATTTCTGATTAAAGAAGCTCTTTTTGCTTGTTTGTGTGTTTGTTTTGTCATTATGTTTTTGTTGTTGTTGCTGCTGCTGCTGTTTTTCCTTGATTTACACAAAGAAATGTACACCTCATTAGTTAAGATCGTCTACCTCCAGACAAAACTTGCCAGATCTGAAGAGAGAATGATGAAAAATATGTCAATGTATATGCATGATCCTGCAATGTTATTGAACTAATCAGTCATAGCTGAATATGAAATGGAATACAAAATAGCCTGGGCTTTGTTAACAGTATATGGCAAATTATAAAAACATGAAAAAAATGTTTATGCAAAGAAAGATTTAATTAAAATAATTACGGTTTAAATAATCTTTTTAGTGTCACAAAGACAGATCCTTTGGAAAAACATTTAAGACCTTATCTGAAGCAACAACATCCTCCCAGTATGTATTTCTAATCAAAGAAATACTTTACGATATACTGCAGTAAACAAGGAGAGATTCTGGATAAATACTTTATAAATTTTCTTCAACACATAGCTGTACAGCTATGAAAAATAGTACAATTGTGGTCATTGCTGACTTTTAGTCCTAGGTTACATGTGATCTTTTAGTCCTAGATTACATGTGATCTTTCCATTACATTATTGCTTTTGAAGAAAAGGCAGAAGTCATAAACAAAGTCAAGTAAATATTGTGTTAAGGGCTGTAGTCAATTAACCATTATGGGCCCAGTTGGATTCAGGGTACTGAACTATCACAATCACAGATTCACATTACCGATGCATTAACCGATATGGGTCTGGTCGGATTCAGAGCACTGAACTCACCAGTAACGGGTAATTGCCCTTACTCTAGTCACGTTCATTGAGAACTATCACAGCTACGAACAATGCAGTTAAGTGCAATTTATTACAGCAACAGGTACACAGGTTATTTGGATTGCAGGTGATAATTTACTGTCTGCAAAAGCGAGCTAGCATGCATGAAATACACAAGTACACAGCCTGGCTATCAACACATTAAAAGGCACAAAGACTCTAGACATTTGTAAGTATTTGCTGAGACACCTGGTATAACCAAGTGTTCAAATCTTACCCCACAGCATCCCATTGTGGGGGAAAGAGAGGTTCAGCCTGTTGACTGATCCCGGAAGTCAGAAGGTATCCTTTGTGCTGGTATCTTCTCTACTAACCCCTTTCTCTTAAGCCAATTTATATTATTTTCTATCTTTTAGGTGGAGCTCTAGTCAAGCATAGGTTGGTGTGGGATTATTCTGGGTTGTGCCTGCATGCACGAAGGGAGGGGTTTGCCTACAAGCACAGCGGGTGGGGTCCTGGGTTCTGGGGCGGGACACTTTGACATTATATAAGACGATGTTGCGCAGTAATAAATTGGCTTACAGCACAGAACGCTGGTCGTCTTGTCCGTTTGTCCCGGGGTTTCGGTCGGGATATCCAACACTTGGTTATTATTGGTAAAAAGTTTTCTCACTTTTGTTTAAAGCTATAGGCTCCAAGAAATTCAGAGCATGTGCTCAGTGAGGAGTGGTTGCAGTTGATGAAGAGGTTCTTCACTGAAAGGGTAGTTGCACACTGGAATAGGCTTCCCAGGGAACTAGTCACTGCACCAAACCTGTCTGAATTTAAGAAGCAATTGGACTGTGCACTTAGTAACATGGTCTAAAATTTTGGGTAGACCTGTGTGCTGACAGGAGTTGGACTCAAAGATCCTTAAGAGTCCCTTCAAACTCGGGATATTCTATGATTCTATGATTCTATGATTTCATATTATAATGAGTAAAAGTTCACTAGAGTACAACATTTAGTCAGAAACATAACAGGTCATTTGCTCAAGGTAGCAAATATATAGCTCATTGGTCTTGATGTGCACAAGTAAAATCAAGTCCCCATCTTGACACAGAGCCTAACCTTGGTGTCTCCGCTGCACTCTACACTCTGTACGCTTCCTTAGAGTCAGCACACCAGGTTCCAATAGTGTACTATGATCTAAGGTTGGAAACCTAGGGAATGCTTATACAATGAAGCTACCCTCCACCCTGAAAGCTTTTTCAATGCTGTACATTTTCTTTAAAAGGTGAATATTAGTTTAATTTTCCTTTTAGGCAATTACTCCACAATGAATGCACAGATATTGCACTACCTGTGCATTTTAACTATGTCTAGATGCTTTCCAATTTGAAGCATTATTGTGTTAGGATTACAGCAAATTCTATGTGCAGCTCAGCATATAAGACATTGTCCTTACATAGCCAGAGAATTTCAAATGAGTCACGAAGTCCATTTCTGACCTGTGTCTAAAACAGATGAAGTTTACACCACAAAAGTTGAAACACTGAAATTCAAGTCTAAGATTTTAAAATCCAAATCACTCTGATAATATTTTCATGTATGAAAGTAACATCTACATAAAATTCTATGAATCTGTAAGTATATATTTATATGAATAAGCAGAGCAGAAAAAAAATGTTCTCTGTA
The DNA here is from genome assembly GCF_965140915.1 of Aythya marila. Lineage (NCBI taxonomy): Eukaryota > Metazoa > Chordata > Aves > Anseriformes > Anatidae > Aythya > Aythya marila. The sequence goes on along the minus strand of NC_139080.1, from coordinate 46,520,958 downwards.
ATTGAGCTTACCAAATATGCCACTGAAGTTTTGGCATACTTAATCTATTCAAACTGGAACTTTCACAGAAACCTGAACCTGATGTTCAAGATCAAGGGTTTTGGAGTTTCTGGAAAGGTTAATTAAAAATAAAAATGGTAACCAAAAAAAAAAAAAAAAAAAAAAAAAAGAATAAAATAAATAAGAGTAAACATTTTCAGAAATTATAATGGCAATGGAAAGAACATACTGAGATTTTGGATCACTTTTTTCAATTTTTGTGAACAATTTAACAAAAAGTAGGATTGCCTACATATTTTAGAGTTAAGACTTGAAATAAAAAGCAGAAGAAAACTCCACATTATTTATTTATTTTATGAGAGAATGATGTGAACCCAATGGGAGAGCAAAATATATTTTATTATTCGTATAATAATAAGTATTCACAGTAAGAATGTAAAGATATTTTTTCTGATATTTCCCACTCATTTAACATTCTGGACACATTTATGTGTATACATATGGGCTTTGAGAAAAACGTACATTTTGTCTGTATTGAAGGAATAGTACATTAGGCTTCAATGCTAGGTCTTGTATCAAATCATAGAAGCACAGGTCCATTGCGAATGAGTTAAGAGACATTGGCTCTGATACTGCAAGTAAAGTAGCTTAGAATTCTTTCCTGGATTTTCATAGAACTAATCAATCTACAAAGCATTATTCAGATTGGAGAGAATTATTAGTAAATGTAAATCTTTAAAGAACCAGAAGCAAATCTTTAAAGACTATTTATGTGTATTCTGAAGTATAATAAATCTTTTCATATAACTAAAATATCAGTTCCAGATTAAAGTGCGAATAACAAATATTCACTTACATCATTGATCTCAATGGAAGTAAAGATTCATTTGCATGCCTTCTCTTTCTTTCTTCAGCCATGAAATCTATATGCAAAATTCCTACTACTAATGGAATTTAAATGTGTTTTCATTTATTGATAAACTTCTTTATGCAAGGACATGTGAGAAATAAAGTTGTGGTTTTGCGGTGGAAAATTCCAGTAATCTTGAAAATTCAAAAGTGATTGTGCAGGCATAAGTGGCATAACAGTGGGGGTTATGTTAAAGGGAGAGTGGAAGACCCCACTGTCCCAAAATAAGGAGTATGGATAAGAGAAAAAAAGTCAAGAAGTTGCAGAATCAGCAAAAACAAAAAATCACAGGACCCTCCTGTCATAAGAGAAGAAAACATAGAAAGAAATGGAAAAAAAAAAAAAAAATATATATATATATATATATAAATATATATATATATAAAATTAAAGGTTGGTCAAATAAAATTGTACATATATGGTATACTAACAGGAGTTAAGGTTATGAACCTGTAGAACTCAACCAATAAGGAGACAGTGGAGGAATCAAGCACTGGGTAATAGGGGATATAAAGTTATGATATACTTCTGTTGTGTGCTCCTTCTTGCAGAACACCCACCATTGCAATCGCAAATAAAAATGTTACTCCACTGATTACTCACCTAAGCCTGTGTTATTGGCTGCAGATTGTCTCTCCCAGACATTTTTTTTTTAATAAATACTGTTAAGTAGAAAATATTGATCTTTTACTTTATCTGAGACTGTCAAATAGTAAAACAGCACAATGCATTTGTTTGTTGTTGTAGAACAGGAAGGAGATTCTATAGCATTTAGAAAACAAAAGCCAACAACAGCAATGACAATTTGCAACTTTGCCAGCAAGTTAAAATATAAGATGAAACAAGTCCTAAAGTTCATTTATAAGATGCAGTTGCTCTTGTAACTGCATCTTATTGTATTTGTAACCACTCGTAGTAAGTGCTGCTGCTTTGGTCATATTTTTCTGCAAATTGTACTGAATTTTGTGCAGAAAATTGTACTTAGTCATAGATGACACAGCACCACCCTCACACACACACACACACACACACAATATATATATATATATATAATTACCTTTATATGAACAGAGATTCATAAATCCTATTAATATAAGATTATTATAGAAATAACCTACATTGATCATTTTCTCTCTGAATTTTTTTAAAGGTTCATCTTGGAAATTCTGAGCCAGCCCAGATCCAGAACTAAAAAAATCTATGTCTGTAAATACAACACATCCTACCAATAGTAGTTTTCACATCTCTAAATTGTCATGCTTGGTAAATACTTCATGAGATCTTGTCAGATTATGAAAGACATGACACACCCTTAATATATTCACATAGAGCACCAGTCAAATTCAGGTCAATATATCTACTTAAGACTTAACATATCCTTGAAGGATCATCTAAGGAGTATTCATGGTATAGTATATATCTCTCTATATAGAGTTAAGATATGTAGATATAAAATACATAATCCTACTTTCTGTTAAGATTTTCTATTGTTTAGGATTTTGTTTTGTTTTATTTTGCTTTGCTTTGTGGTTTGGTTTTCTCTGTACTGTTCTACTGCTGAATTTAGGTGTCTTGAACTATTCATTGGGCGATTATTTGTATTCCCTGTACACAGGTATATTTTAATTGAGTTAGAACTACCCAATGGAAGTTATTACAAGGACAATTAAGCATGGTCTTTGTGCTATGAAGCAACATTCTTCCTGCACAGGTTAAAATTCTCATTTTATTTTATTTTTAATTTTTCCTCAATTATTTCGTGGATTTTGTCAGTTTTTTGTTTGTTTGTTTGTTCTGGTTTGGTTTGTTTTCAATTTTCAGAAACACATTTTTTTATGTTTTTATTATTATTATTATAGTTGTTTATTATTATTATTATTGTTATTATTGTTATTGTTGTTATTATTATTATTATTATTAGTTTTTGTTTCTTAACACCTTATCTAAATGTTTTCTTCTCATCCTGCCTTTTGGCATGACTTACATTTGCTAACAAGTTTGTCAAGAAAAACTGAATGTTGGCAGATCTGAGCTCATCAGAATTCTGTTCTTCATTACCTCTGTCAACACCGATGTGCTTAACAGCACTGCAAATTTCTAGCTGGCTGCTCCTAATTTGACTACCACATAAATAAATAAATAAACAAACAAACAAACCATTCGCAAAGAACTATTTTCCAGGCATTGTATTGGATACATCACACATAAAGAAGTCAAAGTTTCTTTTTAAAATGTAATTCATGCTCCAATAGCACATTTGTATATTGGAAGGTAGAACCTAGAAGATCAATTGTACTCTTTAATATTGTAATAAGGTTTTAGACATTCACTCTAAAGAATCACAGAATCACAGAATTTCTAGGTTGGAAGAGACCTCAAGATCATCGAGTCCAACCTCTGACCTAACGCTAGCAGTCCCCACTAAACCATATCCCTAAGCTCTACATCTAAACGTCTTTTAAAGACTTCCAGGGATGGTGACTCCACCACTTCCCTGGGCAGCCTGTTCCAATGCCTCACAACCCTTTCAGTGAAGAAGTTCTTCCTAACATCTAACCTAAAACTCCCCTGGTGCAACTTAAGCCCATTCCCCCTCGTCCTGTCACCAGGCACGTGGGAGAACAGGCCAACCCCCACCTCGCTACAGCCTCCCTTGAGGTACCCAGAGAGAGCGATAAGGTCGCCCCTGAGCCTCCTCTTCTCCAGGCTGAACAAGCCCAGCTCCCTCAGCCGCTCCTCGGAGGACTTGTTCTCCAGGCCCCTCACCAGCTTTGTCGCCCTTCTCTGCACCCGCTCAAGCACCTCGATGTCCTTCTTGTAGCGAGGGGCCCAAAACTGAACACAGTACTCGAGGTGCGGCCTCACCAGAGCTGAGTACAGGGGGACGATCACCTCCCTAGCCCTGCTGGTCACACCGTTCCTGATACAAGCCAGGATGCCGTTGGCCTTCTTGGCCACCTGAGCACACTGCTGACTCATATTCAGCCGACTATCCACCATCACTCCTGGGTCCTTCTCTGCCTGGCAGCTCTCCAACCATTCCTCTCCCAGCCTGTAGCTCTGCTTGGGGTTATTGCGCCCCAGCTGCAGGACCCGGCACTTGGCCTTGTTGAACTTCATGCAGTTGACCTCAGCCCATCGGTGCAGCCTATCCAGATCCTCCTGCAGAGCTTTCCTACCCTCAAGTAGATCGACACACGCACCTAACTTGGTGTCATCTGCGAACTTACTGAGGGTGCACTTGATGCCCTCGTCCAGATCATCAATGAAGATATTAAAGAGGACCGAGCCCTGGGGGACGCCACTAGTGACTGGCCTCCAACTGGACTGGACTCCATTCACCACGACTCTTTGGGCCCGGCTATCCAGCCAGTTTCCAACCCAATGAAGCGTGCGCCAGTCCAAGCCAAGACCAGCCAGTTTCTTGAGGAGAATGCTGTGGGAGACGGTGTCAAAAGCCTTGCTGAAGTCAAAGTAGACCACATCCACAGCCTTTCCCTCGTCCACCCAGCACGTCACTTTGTCATAGAAGGAGATCAGGTTCGTCAAGCAGGATCTGCCTTTCATAAACCCATGCTGACTGGGCCTGATCGCCTGCTTGCCCTGCAAGTGCTGCGTGATGACTCTCAGGAGGATCTGCTTCATGAGCTTCCCTGGCACTGAGGTCAAACTGACAGGCCTGTAGTTTCCCGGGTCTGCCCTCCGGCCCTTCTTGTAGATGGGCATCACGTTTGCTAGCCGCCAGTCGATTGGGACCTCCCCCGATAGCCAGGACTGCTGATAAATGATGGACATAGGCTTGGCCATCTCCTCTGCCAGTTCTCTCAGTACCCTTGGGTGGATCCCATCCGGCCCCATTGACTTGTGCACATCTAAGTGCCGTAGCAGGTCACCAACCAGTTCTTCATGGATAGTGAGGGCCACATCCTGCTCCCCATCCCCTTCCACCAGCTCAGGGTACTGAGTATCCAGAGAACAACCGGTATTGCCACTAAAGACTGAGGCAAAGAAGGCATTGAGCACCTCTGCCTTTTCCTCATCTCTTGTAACTAAGTTTCCCCCCGCATCCAGTAAAGGATGGAGATTCTCCTTAGTCCTCCTTTTTATGTTGATGTATTTATAGAAACATTTTTTGTTATCTTTAACGGCAGTAGCCAGATTGAGCTCCAGATGAGCTTTGGCCTTCCTAATTTTGTCCCTGCACAGCCTCGCTACATCTTTAAAGTCCTCCCTAGTGGCCTGCCCACTTTTCCAAAGCTTATAAACCCTCTTTTTTCTCCTAAGCTCAAGCCACAATTCTCTGTTGAGCCAGGCTGGTCTTCTTCCCTGCCAGCTCATCTTTGGGCACGTGGGGACAGACCGTTCCTGCGCCATTAAGATTTCCCTCTTGAAGAGCGCCCAGCCTTCCTGAACTCCTCTGCCCTTCAGAACCGCCTCCCAAGGGACTCCACCAGCCAGTGCCCTGAGCAGCTCAAAGTCAGCCCTCTGAAAGTCCAATACAGCGGTTTTACTGGTCCCCTTCCTGGCCTCGCCAAGAATAGTGAACTCCACCATTTCGTGGTCACTTTGCTCAAGACAGCTCCCGGCAATCACATCCTCCACCAGTCCTTCTCTGTTTGTGAAGAGAAGGTCTAGCGGGGCACCCACCCTGGTAGGTTCACTAACCAGCTGCATCAGGAAGCTATCTTCCACGCTCTCCAGAAACCTCCTAGACTGCTTTCTCTGGGCTGTGTTGTGCTTCCAGGATATGTCAGGGAAGTTGAAGTCCCCCACGAGTACAAGCGCTGAAGATTTTGCAACTTCTGTCAGCTGCCTGTAGAATTCCTCATCCGTCTCCTCATCCTGGTTCGGCGGTCTATAACAGACCCCGACCAGGACACTAGCCTTGTTGGCCCTGCCGATCCTAACCCAAAGGGACTCGACCTTGTCATTCCCAGCCTCGAGTTCTACAACCTCAAATGACTCTCTAATATAGAGAGCCACACCACCACCCCTTCTATGCTGCCTGTCCCTTCTATAGAGCTTATAGCCAGGCATTGCAGCACTCCAGTCATGAGACTTGTCCCACCACGTCTCCGTGATGGCAACCAAGTCGTAGCCTGCCTGCCGCACGATGGCTTCCAGCTCCTCCTGTTTGTTACCCATGTTGCGTGCATTGGTGTAGATGCACTTCAGCTGGGCCATTGCCTTATCCCCCGGCCTTGCCATTGTTCCCCCTGGCACAGCCCCAACAATCCTAGCTTCAGCCCCATCCCCCTTCCTTCCTAGTTTAAAGCCCTCTCAATGAGCCCTGCCAGCTCCTGGCCCAGGATCCTTTTTCCCCTAAAAGATAGGGACCCGTCTGCGGCCATCAGGCCAGGTGCTGAGTAAAGTGCCCCATGATCAAAAAAACCAAGATTTCTGTGTTGGCACCAGTCCCGGAGCCACGTGTTTAACAGGTGGGCTTTCCGTGTCCTCTCTGAACCCCTCCCTGCCACCGTAGGGATGGACGAAAACACCACCTGCACTCCCACTCCATCCACTAACCGACCCAGTCCCCTAAAGTCTCTTTTGATAGCCTTGAGGCTTCTCTCTTCGATGTTGTCACTGCCCGCCTGGACTATCAAAAGAGGGTAATAGTCAGAGGGGCGTATCAGGTTGGGAAGCTTCCTGGCAACGTCCCTGACCCTGGCACCAGGGAGACAGCAGACTTCCCTACGGGTAGGGTCAGGCCGACAAATAGGGCCCTCTGTTTCCCTAAGAATAGAGTCTCCAACAACAATAACCCTCCTGTCTTTCTTGATGGAGGCAGTCCTGAGGCGTGGAGTCGACCTCCTCGCCCTAGGCATCCTCCTGGGAACATTTGCTACCTCTTCCTCAGCTACTGGTCTGTCGAGCTCCAGGGCCTCGAACCTGTTATGTAAGGGCACCTGGGAAAGCGGGGCCGGAAGGGGAGGGCGTCGCCTGCGATGTCGAGCAGGGACCTGTTTCCATTCCTCCTCAGCTCCCAAATCCCCTCCCTCTGCCCGACGGCTACAGGGCAGGGGGTCCACCCCCATTTGAGGAGTCTCACCTCGGTACCTCCCCTTGAGGCCCTGCAGGGAGTTACTCCACAAGTCTATCTCTCGCTCACACTCCCTGATGGCCCTCAAAGTCAGCAGTAAACCAGTTGAGGTCAATTAATATCCCATAATAAGACTTAATGTCTAATAGAACAGAAAGTTAAATCTGCAATTTTCACTTTAACATGTTTTACTTTTTAGTTCTTTCTTATGTGTGGTTTGTAAATGAGAGTATGAATGTACATGTACTTCTTATTAGAAAAGAGAAATACCAGAAAAAAAAAAAAAAAAAAAGAAAAAAAGAAAAAAAGAAAAAAAAAAAACCTTTCCACCTATGGTAAAATATGGGAAGCATCTGTGCAAAATGAAAGGCAGGTCCTGCTTGACAAACCTGATCTCCTTCTATGACAAAGTGATGTGTTGATAGATGAGGGAAAGGCTATGGATATGGTCTACCTTGACTTCAGTAAGGCTTTTGACACTGTTTCCCACAGCATTCTCCTCAAGAAACTGTCTGCTTGTGGTTTGGACTGGCACACTCTTCATTGGGTTAAAAACTGGTGGGGTAGCCAGGCCCAAACAGTCATGGTGAATGGAGTTAAAGTTAGTCGTAGGCTGGTCACTAGTGGAGTCCCACTAGAGCCAGTTCTCTTTAATATCTTTATCGATGATCTTGATGAGGGGATCGAGTGCACCCTCAGTAAGTTTGCAGATGACACCATGTATGTCAATCTGCTCTAGGGTAGGAAGGCTCTGCAGGAGAATCTGGATAGGCTGGACTGATGGGCTGAGGCCAACTGTATGAAGTTCAACAAGGCCAAGTGGCGGATCTTGCAACTGGGGCACAACAACCCCAAGCAGAGCTACAGGCTGGGAGATGAGTGGTTGGAAAGCTACCTGTCGGAGAAGAACCTGGGAGTATTGGTTGATAGTTGGCTGAATATGAGCCAGCAGTGTGCTCAGGTGGCCAAGAAGGCCAACAGCATCCTGGCTTGTATAAAAAGCAGTATGGCCAGCAGGGCTAGGGAAGTGATTGTCCCCCTGTACTCAGCTCTGGTGAGTCCACACCTCAAGTACTGTGTTCAGCTTTGGGCCCCTTGCTACAAGAAGGACATGGAGGTGCTCGAGAGAGTCCCGAGAAGGGCAACGAAGCTGGTGAAGAGTCTGGAGAACAAGTCTTATGGCTGAGGGAGCTGGGATTGTTCCATCTGGAAAAGAGAAGGCTCAGGGGCGACTTTATCGCTCTCTATAGATACCTTAAAGGAGGCTGCAACAAGGTGTGGATTGGTCTATACTCCCACATGCCTGGTGACAGGATGAGGGGGAACGGGCTAAAGTTGTACCAAGGGAGGTTTAGGTTGGATATTAGGAAGAACTTCTTTACTGAAAGGGTTGTTAGACATTAGAATAGGCTGCTCAGGGGAGTGGTTGTCACTATCCCTGGAGGTCTTTAAAAGATGTTTAGGTGTAGAGCTTGGTGATATGGTTTAGTGGAGGACTTGTTAATGTTAGGTCAGAGGCTGGTCTAAGTAATCTTGGAGGTCTCTTCTAACCCAGATGATTCTGTGATTCCGTGAAAAGTGTTTGCTTGGAACTTTTGGTTCCTTTTGTCTTTTTGCCTACAAAGACATGACTTATTCCTTTTGTCCATTACATAACACTTATTAGAAGTACTTTCTTAATCTATAGGAAATACCCCATATTTGATATTTCTTTCAAATATAGCATTACTGAAGTTTTCATAAGTGTTATAAACTGTCAATGTACTAAATGATTGTCAATATCTTCATTTGTATTTATGTTTATTATTTTCAATATTTCGTTATGTTTTAATCAAATTTGATTACTTCAATCTACTAGCTAAATATGAAGAAGAGATAATGAATGGAAAGAGGAGTTGGGGAATTCAGCTTCCAAAGTCTGACTCTCTGTGGGATCATTATTTCAGGCAGTCAATTAAAAGCCATCCACTCTTCTGTAGAGTACTGAGAAAATTAGCAAGGTAACAGGTCCCTGAAAAATGCCTTAAATATGTGTCTGCATCAGGTTTTTAAGGCTAACTGTAAATCTAGTCTCAGCAGCAGGATTAAGACTACAGCACTTACCAGAAAAATGGCATTTAATTTCATAAGACCTGTCATTTCAGAAACACAAATGTCTTTGAGTGTTAGACATCGTTAGATTATGTAAGCAAAGGTGTGAAAGATCTGAATTTTGGATTTAAGCAGCTAGGTAAATTAATCTTTTTTACTTTTGGTGGAACCAATCTCTGTCTCTCTGTAGGAGGTTGTAGAGTCTCCTTCTTTAGAGATATTCAAAACCCAGCTGGGTGCCATCCTGCACAATGTGTGTGCTCTAGGTGATTCTGCTCAGCAGGGGCATTGGACTAGATAATCTTTGTAGGTCCCTTCCAACCTTGGCCACTCTGTGATTCTGTGAATATACAGTTTGATTTTTTTCTGTATCATTTAATATAGATAAAATCTTTACATGTATCATAACCAGATAATTCTTTTATTGAGTTAATACTTGGATTTTATGTGATGATAGAAACATACATCTATGAATTTTAGTCATCTAACATCAACTATGCCATCATAAGTGTGAATGCTCACATCTCAGATTCAATCTGCTCAGATTTTTCATGGGGAGAGACATATGTTTTTTTTGTTTGTTTGTTTGTTTTTTACCTTGAATAAGAAAATAACATGACATTTTACAGATATGTTGCAAAATATATACATTTTTTCAGTATATAATTGCACTGCATAATACATATATAATAAAACTTGCTGTCCCCCACAAAATAAAGAGATTTGCTCACCTTATAACATGGTAATAGAGATTGCTTTATGGACTGAATGAAATTAGCTGCTTCTACTTGAAAGAAAATTTGTTCTAGTTGTTGGGTATACTTGTCGTACCATCAGGGGAAATGTTACTTTTTCTTTCTATGTGTATTGGCTCCATGTGGCAAGGGCTTGCTAGCTGAGGGCCTGCAGGGGTCGCCTCTGTGAGAAGAGTCCAGAAGCTTCCCCATGTTAGATAACAGCCAGATCCAGACGTCTCCAAAAGGAACCCACTGCTGGACAGAGCCAAGCAACAGTGCTGCACTTTTTTTTTAATTTCATTATTTCATTATTTTTATTTATTTTTATTTTTATTTTTATTTTTGAGAAACAATCCTGCAGACACCAAGGTCAGTGAAAAAGGAGGGAAAGGAGGTGCTCCAGGTACCAGAGATGAAGTTCCCCTGTGGCCGGTGGAGAGGTCCATTCTGAAACAGGCTGTCCCCATGCAACCCATGTGTCGCGTTAAGGGGTGTAGCCAATTAACCGTTATGGGTCCAGTCAGACTCAGGGTACTGAACTATCACAATCACAGATTCACCAATAACGCATTAACCGTTAGGGGTCTGGTTGTTTCAGAACACTGAACTACCAGTCACGGATTCACCAATAACATATAACCACCCTTACTCTAGTCGCGTTTAATGAGAACCGTCATGAGTAGGAACAATGTAATCAAGTGCAATTTATTACAGCGACAGGTACACAGGTTCTTTGGATTGCCGGCGATAGTTACTATCTTGCAAAAGCAAGCTAGCATGCATGAAATACACAGATGACAAAGGTGCTCAGCCTGGAAATTAACATGTTAAAAGACACAAAGACTCTATAGAGATTTCTAAGTTTCCACAGGGACACACAGTATAACCAAGTGTTCAAATCTCACCCAAAGGCATCACAATGGGGTGGGGTGGGAGGGGGGGGGAGGAAGAGAGGCACAGCCTGTCAACTGATCCCAGGAGTCAGGAGGTCCTCAGGATGGTGTCTCCCCTGACAGTGGTATCTTGACAATGGTACCTTCCCTGACATCCCCTCCCTCTTAGGTCAATTTATATTATTTTCTATCTTTCATGTGGAGCTTGAGTGATTCTAGTCAAGCATATCTTAATTATGATCAGTGAGAAGTTCTCCCGTCTCCATTTCAAGTAATAGGCTCCGAGAAATTCAGAGCACATACCCAGTGAGGGGTGGTTGCACCTTGGAGGTGGGTAGCTTTTGGGATGGAGGTGTGTTTTGATATCATAATGATATTATAATGAGCAAAAGTACACTAGGGTACAGCATTTGTCAAGACATGACAGGTCCTTGATTGAGGGTAGCAAAAAGTGCAGCTTATTGGTCTCAGTGTGCACAAGAATAATCGAGTCCCCACCTGGTCACAGAGCCTAGCCATGGAGTCTCCACTCCACTCTATGCTCTGTACTGTTCCTTAGAATGAGCACACCAGGTTCCCCCAGCACGATAGCATCTAAGGTTGGAAGCCTAGGGAACGCTCAGGTAATGCAGTTACGCCCTACCCTGAAAACCTCTTCAATGCTGTACATTTACTTTAAAATATGAATGTTAGTTTTATTTTCCTAGTTACTTAAGTAATTGCACCACATAATCCACCCTGTGACTATAGTCACTCAAGCATCACAACATTTGGAATATGTTGGGGATATCACATACATTCTTGGGACAAGGTTTATTGAGTGTATTTACATTATGTAAGGATGATAAACATTTCACCACAAGCCAAAGTTTAATGTACAAACTAATTGTCAATATAAAGCATAATACAGTGAGTATTAACAGAACAGGGTGAAGCATCTTGTTAAAGATTCCCATGGCAGCTGGTGACCATCCAAACAAAGCGTCCCACCAACAGTGTCTTTCATCTCTCTTTACTCTTTCCATCACTCGATGTATTTCTTGTACGTCATGATGGACAGTAATCAGAGTCTTTTGTCCATTTTCTCGAACTTGTGTCATCAGCCACGTCAAGTCCTCATGTACCAGAAATTTCTTCAACAAGGTGAGGTTCATTCCAATAGGAGTAGGCTGCAGATCATGAAGCAGAATATAATTAGATACAATAAGTTGACAAGAGGTTACAGGAGCTGCGTAACTAAAATCACATCGTAGAATTTTGGTAAAATTACAAACACAAACATTAGAGTGATTACTGGTATCTACAATTGTATTATCTATGACAATAGGATCACAATGGGTTCCTATGCAAACACAACCTTTCCCAATATATACAAGTACAGTTTCAAGGGTTTAATTAAGATGTATCTCAAATTGGCAAATATTTTGTTCAGTGTCAAGACAAATGTCTTGGGCTTCCAGCGTGTTACTTTCACAGATGAAGCCTTTTTGTATACACACAATGCATGCATTCACATCAGTTGTTTGCCACTTTCCTCCCTTTTGATGGGCCCATACTTTATGCTCCTTAGGATAAAGTATAATTCCATTATGATTGAGGCCTAATGCAATGATTGGATATACATTGTATACAGTGGCATTACTTATAGTAAGTATAAAGACAACAATTTTATCATTTTCTGCATAATAGATAAAGTTGACTAATTGTCACCATGCTTGAAACTCCTTTTCAAATTCTGAAGCATTATCCCAAATCAATTTTTGAATTTCAGTGGGCAAAGTTCCTCCTTCTCCTTCTCTAATGATAGCTGCTGCTACAGATTTTATCCATAACTGCGCTTGGATGCAGCTCAAGGCAAGGGATGTGTTGCCTTGAGTTTTTTCCAAGGGCATTTACAATTAATAGATGATCATTTTCCTCAATTTGTTCCCAATGGGGTAAAACATATGATAGAAGCCATTGATTTGCTCCTAAGGCCAATAAGGATGGTTGTTCCAGTTTCCTTAGGTCATCTGTAGTAAAAGTTATTCTACTCATTAGGACCTCAGCATCCGTGCTATTTAATATGCCTAATCCTGTTCCCAATAACCATGTTGCATCCCATGGCATGCACCGAGATTGTTTCAGAGAACGTCCATGTAACTATGCTAATCAGCTGGTGTAAGCAGTTCTCAAAAGGGTGGTACATTTTTAGTTGATTTTGGATATATTAATGTGCAGCACTAGCTCTACCCTTTTTAGGGACCAACTAGGGTTCAAGAGAATTTGTTTTTGTCCCACATTTTTAATTATGTGAGGACCTCTGTTGAATATGGAAGGAGTTAGAGAATGGGAGGCCGAGTTGGTTCATTTTTGAATATCTGCAGGGGCAGAGGCTTCTTATCCTTTGCAGTCGATGAAGATGTTTCTGTATTAATCAAAAATTCAAATAGTAATCCTGTGCCTCTGTAACCCCAAAGACAGTACACAATTATGGGTTTGGTGAAAGTAAAATTGCACCAGCAATCAAAATTTGATTCAGTTATTTTGGTACAATCAGTATTATAATTTTGTGGTCTGGTAGAACCAACTGTCTTAATTTCATTCAGCTGATTATAAGTGGATCCATTAGTTATTCGGCAACTGATTTGTATTGTCTGGCCAGACATGGCTTGAAGTTCAGCAATTCTTAGAGCTGTTATATTTACTACTTTTTTTTTTTTTTTTTTTTTTTTTTTTTTTTGAGAAACACACTGTGCTTTCACCATATATCTGTATATCTTTAACAGTAACTCAGGATTATTACATGCAAGTTTTTGAAGTTTAGCATATTATGTGTTTTGATACAGGAATGTGAATATCCTGTGAAAAATAACACCATGTACTTGGACAAGAGTATTTGTATTGTACTCATAGAAAACACAATCAGTAATGTCTAAATGCGGCATAAAATTGAAATAATACACATGCACATAAAAACGTATAGATGATCATGGATTGAAAAAGTTAGAAGATGGACCAAAAAGTACTAAAAAAATACTGAAAAACCCAAGGGTTTTGGCCAATCAAGGATTTCATTTAGTTTAGAGGAATTCAATTGTCTTCTGATATATGGCATAGACATTCAAGTTGCAGTTAAATCTTCTTAAAATTTCCAGATGAATCAATGACTGTAAAAAATAAAATATATACCTTTATTAAATTTAATATCTGTGACAGGTTTTGTTTTGTTTTCTTGCAGAAATCCTGGAGCTAGACTTTTCTTGGAGAACCAGAGACTCAGATATATCCTGTAACTAAGATTAAATGTCAGATTATTGGAATTAGATGAATTAGTTAATCTTTTAGATTCCTCCCAATACAAGCTATTCTATGATTCTATGATTAACATAAGGCAAAAGTATTTTGAAGGTATATCCAACAATTTAAGCTCAATATAAACTGAAGTTTTAGCATTTATATATAAAACATTTTAGTGTGGCCAATTGTTTTTATAACAGCATTGTTGGAGTGCATGCTTATAGTAGTCTGAACATACATTTTAAAACAATAGGCCAGGAATCTGGGAGTACAGGGGTTAAGTACTATTGTGGGCATATTTTTATTTTAAAATATCTTGTTTAGGAATAATTACAATATCTTTTTCAGATATTTCATATTTTAGTTGTTAATAATTCTAGGTGCATTTTAATATACAGTTCTTTTTATTTTCACATGGGATTTCAGCTTGTAGAAGAAACACAGGAAATATTGGATGATGTTTAGTTGGCAATAAAGGAAGATAAAATGAAGCTTAATCTCCCAGTAGAAAAATGCAAAATGGTAATAACTAGTTAAAACCATTAGGTCTTTATTAAAGGCTATTTAATCATGTAGCTGGAGGATTTTTTACAGAATGAAAACATAAAAATTAAAAAATAAAAAAGAAATTTAATACCTGTATTTTTGAAACAAGTTTATGATGAGTGTAAAATAGCAAAAGAGAAATTCCTGAAATACCTCCTATGAACAATAGATGATAATTAATTAATTAATAGTATATATAATAGCAATATAAAATTGATAATAATTTCAAATCCATAAAATATTTAATTGAAATCTGAAAGAAAAGCCAATGGTGTGGGACAATTTCTCCTTTTGCTGTCACTTTTACAGTTTTCTGAAATCTAGAAAATCAAATGCTTTAAATGTATCTATAATAATGTATTTACATTTTTAAAAATGAGGCAAAGCAAGTCAAGAGGAAGATGAGAAAAGGAAAGGGGAAAGGGGAAAGAAGAATGGGGAAAAGGAAAAGGGGGAAAGGGAAAGGGGTAAAGAGAAAGGGGAAAAGGGAAAGGGGAAAAGGGGAACAAGCAAACTAAAAACAGGTCTTCGATTCTATACAATCTTCATTGCCAGGTGCTTCCTACAGGTCTTTTGAAAATTGAACAGGACTCTCCAGATTTTTATAAGCAACAGACATGGTAGCAGAAAAAGTAGTATTTATCACAGATCTTCAAAATGCAGAAGAATGATGCATGTCCTCTATCATGAGACCTAACTAAACCAAACCAGAGCACCACAAAGAAAGAAAGAAGCAAAAATATTTAGACACAAGAATGTTTTGCACTGAGACAGAAAGTCCTTCACCAAGATTAGGAGTTAACTTTGATACTGTAGAGCATGCAATAGCTTGGCCATAAGGAAGCAGTTGTACCTGGAGCACAGGCAACATATGGGTTGCTGAGGCAACTGCCAGCAAGTGGAGAACCTTCTAGTGGGTGTAGCTGTGAGACACAGCCACAGTCGCAGCCAGTCGTCAGGTGCCATAGCAACCTACTCCAGTTGGTGCCAGATGTTGATGGCTCCACCTGTAGCAGATACCTCTGTGGTAACAGTGCTGATAATACAGTGTTTTGGCTGTTGCTGAGCAGTGCTTGCACAGCTATGATGTTTCCTCTTTTTTGAATTTTTCTCTCTTGGCTTCCCCAGTGAGCACATTCAGGCTGGGAGGGGCGGAGCTGGGGCAACTGACCAAAACTGACCAAAGTTTCCAAAGACACCAAAAGTATCCCATACTGTATGATGTCATGTTCAGACATAAAATCTTGAGGAAAAGAGAAGGAGGAGGCCAATGTCTGTGGTGTAATGTTTGTTTTCCCAAGCAGCTAGCATGTGTGCCGAGACCCTGAATCCTTGGAAGTGATTGGACATCTGCTCCATGGGGAGTGGTAAATAAAAATTACATATTTTACTTTGTTTTTGCATACAGTTTTGCTTCACCTATAAAACCATATTTATCTTGTGAATTTTCAGCAATTACTCTTATTGCTGAACCTCATTCCAGTGAAGGGAAGCAAGCAGGAGACTGAGTGGAGATTTATCTGTTAGCCAGGGCCAACACTTCACAAAGAAAACTTAGCTGAAGAGGGATAACTGACAGTTCAATGTACCACCTCCTGTATAAATAATATTTTCATTACTATATGTCAGCTGTGCTCTGCTGAATTCTCTTTGACAGAAAAAAAAAAAATAAAAAAATAAACAAAACAGCAACAACAACAAAAAACACCTTTGCAAGATGTGGAAGTCCTTTTTTTTTTTTTTTTTTTTTTTTCCTCAAAACAGAGTACACCCTCAAAATAGGGGCCAAACCAAGTCTGTGTTAATTTGTATAGTTTTGTAGGGAACAGGTGAAAATTAATATAACCTCAGTTATGCCTCTGAAAACTGTTAGGAAGTACATGTATGCGCTATTAAATGTTAACAACCATAAAAAAAAAAAAAATAGTATTTAATGGTTAGTATTTAATTTTTTCATAGTTATGACTATTACATTGTGCATGACCATATGTTTTTGTTGCTCTTCCACATGCAACAAAAAATCTGTCTAGCATGTGCTGTTAAATACAATAATCATCTCTCTGAAAGGCAAGGGTAATTCATACCATAAACTGTCTCAGGCTTGTTTGTTTTAATAAGAGAGAATGAAACAAAACTGTTTTCTTCTTGTACATCTCTTTTACATCTTCAATAAAACCTTGGTTTTAATATTATTTGGAAGCATGAGAATTTGACAGTTGCCTAAACTGTTCAGAAAAGACATCTTTATGACAAGTGCAGGTAATCATATAAACTGTAGTTTTTGAGAACAAGATTAAGTCTAATACCTTGTTGTTTAGGCCTTATGGAAATTTTGTTTTAGATGTTTTGTTCTCTGAGATCCAAGATCTCTGCAGGAGACTCAAAATTTAAAAAAAAAATACAAAAATAAGTAGGAATGCATAAAGAAGATAAGAGAGACTGTGGCTTTTAGATTTATAAGAGGCACGATCATAACATTTATTAGAAGGATAACAATAACAATTGATAAAACTGGCATCTTGAAACTCTATAGGTATACTAGATATATCACGTTTACAGTTTGATGCAAAATACATGCTGAGACAAGTGGTTTGCTTTGTTCTTCTAAATAAGTAATTGTCGTCATCCATTTTCTTTTACCGGAGTAACTGTGTATATTATTTTCACTTGTATAGTTCTCATACACTTGCTGAGTTAGATACCTTGAGAATAAGCCTTACATTTAAAATAAATAAATAAATAAATAAATAAATCCCAATTTAATCAGAGAATAAGTTAAAATGATGATGTAGGATAACCCGACCGAAAGCCCCGGGACAAATGGACACAACGACCAGCGTTCTGTGCCGTAAGCCAATTTATTGCTGCGTGACAGTATCTTATATAGTGTCAAAACGTCCCACCCAGGAACCCAGGACCCCTCCCACTGTGCTCACAGGCACCCCAGACCCCTCCTTTTGTGCACGCAGGCACAACCCAGAATAATCCCACATCTCCCCCCTCTTTATGCAGTAATGTACCCCCTTTAACCCGTTATGCTAAGCGTGATTTAATCATAACTACTTAGGGACAAGTATCCATCCTAGGAGCAAGCGGTGGCAATGGGAACCCTTCATGATTTTTGGTGAGAATGGTCAGCATGCTGCGATTCATTATACTGCTTCTATCTATTTTTGCTTTAATACATATATATACTAGCCCTATCACAATGAATACTATTACCAGTAGCAATATTGTTTGTAAGAGCGATTTAAGCCATCCTTCTAGATGAAAGCCTAGCCCCTCGAGAGTTGCCCCCAGCCAATTCTGTTCTGCGTCACGCTGCTCTTCTTTTATTTTGCCTTCTACCTGGGCTATTTGGGATATGTCACATTCTACATCGGCAGTTACATTCGGAATGTGTATACAACAATGGCCAACCTTATCTTTAAGGTATCCACAGACACCATGTTCCTTTAACAGAAGCATATCCAGGGCCAATCTATTCTGCAGGGTCATTCTTGTTGTGGCTTGTAACTGTATATTTAATTCCTTACACCCCTTTTTGGTTATGTTGGCCAGTCTATGTACTTGCCCCATCAAATTGTATATCAGCTCCCTGTTGTGGTAGGAGGCTATCGGGGCAAACAACGATTCTACCACCCATCCTATCTTTACCCCAGTGGATGGTTCCTGCCACTCATCGTCTTCTTCACTTACTTCTCTTTTTGTCCTTCTCTCTATGAGAGGAGATTTTTTCCAAAGCGGGCAAAGGGTGGGCAATCCTAAAGTAATTTCTTTTACTGGGCCATCCAAACTTAAATGAGTCGTCCAAGTTCTATCACTGGTGGCCCATACAAAATGTCCCATGCTTCGTATAGTCAAAGATTTACAATTCACTAAGGTCTTTTCCCTACCAGTCTGGCTGGCTATATTCCGGTTGGTTATACTCATGTTGACTTGTAGACCTCTGCATGCACATCCGGTGGCTAAGGCTATCTTTACCGGGAGCAGAGATATTGTTTCTAAAGCAGTATCACAATTGAATATTTGTGTACAATTCCACCACGGGACTGCCTTTACCCTCTCCTGACTACTAGTTTCCCTCTGAGCTGTCTCATATAGTAAACTCTGGTCATTATTCGTCCTTCCTACCCACTGCAAACACCAAGGAGTATTCCCTCCATATTGGTATTTCTGCAGTATACTTAATGCCCATGCTGACTCCCAACCCTCTAATCTTCCTATCTCGTTACCTTCTTTACACTTCCATATAACCTTTCCTTTTGTCGTGTGCGTGGTGCATCATACTCACACATTTCTAGTCGTCCATCCTCGTTGTCTAGGTCCGTAAATATGTAATTTCTTTCCTTTTGACACCCAGAATAAAGGCAAATCTGACACTTTCTATAAAACCCTTCCAGCCTTTCTGTCTCTATGACTGTTTTTGATTCACATTGGATTGTTTTGTTTTTCTCAATCTGGGGTATCGGTGATGTGATTATACCCCAGGGTATAGAATCACCTGTGGATTTAGGTATGGGTAAACAAGCGGTCACTTGACTCACATTCTGCATTTTTGCGAAATCTCTAATTAACCCTATCATTAAATTTTCCTCTTGATTGCTCCTTGCTTGCTGTGTGTACTGAACTGACCTTTTATCTCTCATTTTTAACAACACCGGAATGTTACAGACTCCTCGGGTTGCTCAAGGGCTGCGAACAGTGTGATGCGGCCACAATAGCAGACCCATAGAGCACAAAGCAAGTGTCGTGTTAGCTGGAATCACCTTCCAAGCACGTTCCTGAGAACAGAGCAACCAATAGGGGTTAGGTAAACGCCAATGAACAGAGTTCGAAACATGCGCGACGCAGACCGATTGGTAAGGGGCCGTCGCATGGCTATTTACAGTCCAAACATCCCCAGGGAAAAAGTCCACCGGTGCAGGAGCTTGGCCTGGTGGCCCCACCCACAACCAGGCCACTGACTGATTGCGCACCGTGGTCTTAACTGTCCACAGCGGAACGGTCACATCCGCTATTGTCCCCTTGTCCCAAACGTCAATGGAGCTGCACAATTGCGCCACCGGCAGATCGGTTTCTTTTCCGTCCTCCGTCACATGTGTGGTGCCGTCCGATGACAAGTGTATTTCATGTGTCAGATTGATACCTGCCTGCACGGTGGCATGGACAAGGATGGTAGACAGCTTCCTTCCCTGGCAAGTAACAGGCGGGAACAACCCACGAAGTGTCCCGTTGAGTACTGGCTCAGCAGACCGTAGGTTGTAAGCGTATGGCGTTGGAAACAGCAGAGCGGTCCGGTAGCCCACAGCATACTCCTGCTAACACTAATGCATCACGACCTAACAGAGATATAGGAATGGCTAGAACGTAGGGTCTGAGAGGCCCCACCTCCCGCCGGACACCAGCGTCATCCCAGCGAATCAATACTGGATGACGGCTGCGATGACCTTCCACCAAACCACCCACCCCACTGACCGCTCGAGGCAGCAGATCTAGTGGCCACTGTTGAGGCCAGTGTGCGGCGGAAATGGAGGTGACATCTGCACCGGAGTCCACTAAAAAGGTTATAGTGGCTACCGGTGGAAATGGATCCTTCACACCTTGAATAGCTACTCGGGCAGGCAAAGTTGGCCGAGAACCCATGTCAAAGCTAACTTGTATCAGGGGATAATTCGCGCTAGAGAGTCCATCATCACTTTTGGTTACCAGAGGGAACACAGTGGGCTCAGCTGTGGCAGTCCGCAGCTGCACGGGAATCTCCACTCCTTGCTCCACTGCCTGTGCACCTGCAAGCCAGGCTTCTGTATTTACCAATCGTTTTCCGGCCCGAGACTGGACGGCGGACTTGTCCACCCCTGCTCGATGGGGGTTGGGACCCACGCTTGCGGCCGAGACGGTGGGTCCCTTTTCGTCCCGGCGCTGGCGTTTCCCGACAGCCCCCCCCTCTTCTCCTCTTTTACCTCCCCTTTTCGTTGTGAACACTCGCGAGCGCGGTGGCCAGGCCGCCCACACACCCAACAACGGACATGGCTGTTTTCGATCACAGGTTCCCTTTTCTTGGAACAATCACAAGCTACGTGACCACGCTGTCCGCAGCGAAAACAACCTCCAGGGTGAATCTGGAGAGCAAACGCCTGGAGGGCAGATGTGACCCCAACCATCTGCTCACTGAGGGCAGCAGCAAGAGGCTGCATCTCCTGAGCCTTGCCAAATGCACATCTGCGAGCAATCAGCTCGCCCGCGCTTGCAGAAGCTGGAAGCGCTGCAAGAGCGGCCTTGAACTCAGGTAGAGCTCCCGTTCTTAAGCATTCTCTCAAAACAACATCTTGCGCTTCCGGTGGTAAATTACTGCTCGCCACAGCTGTCTGCACTCTATCTGCAAAGCGCGCAAAGTGTTCCTCAGGTTTTTGCCGAATATGGAGATAACTGGGAGTCGGGCTGACTACAGCATTCATCCGCTCTAATGCTCTACGGCCCAAATCAGCAGCGACAATCAGCACGGGCTGCGGCAGCAACAGCTGTTCCTGTGGAGTATTCCACCTCCCCCGTCCCAACAACGCTTCCCCAGGCATACCATGTAAAGGATCCTGGGGGTTCGCCCATGCACGCGCCATTAACACTTCACCTTCCTCTTCTAGCAAAGACTCAAACATGGGTACCTGTGCTGCTGTCAGGCAGGCTCGGGCAACCTGCTGCCAATCAAACATCAGGGGCCCTTGCAAGGCCACCGCATCCAACAAAACCTGTGTCTGTGGGCTAGAGAATCCACCCTCCTGTACAGCCTTTTTTAACTGTAGCAGCATCTTATAGTCTACCGGCTGCCACTGATGTCCCTGAGACCCTGCAAAAACAGGATAGCACCCTATCCGCACAGGACTTGGCGTTATTTCACAACCCGAGAGAAGACATTCTCTCGCACTAATAGTCCATTTTTCTCTTGCCTTTTGCACCTCCTCGCGGACGTGCATTGGCTGCCGCGGGGTAGCCTGTCGAGGATCCCGAGACTCCTCATCTGTTGAACTCTCACTATCCACTCGTTCTCTCTCTCGGGACACAGCACCCGACGGAACGGGAACACGACACACGGACCATGGTAGGGGCTTCTCCGAAAAAGACTCCACCCGCGCTTCCCCCCCCTCCCGCTCTCCAGGGTCAAACACGGGGGGGGCTGCATACAGCGGCGGCTGGAGGGAGCCCAAAAACGCCGGCGCTTGCCCAGATGCCACCCCTGCCCCTTCTGGACTCCCAGCAGGGAACAGAATAAGGGAGCCCTTCTTATTTACCCCCCAAAAGGACACGTCTGATGAAGTATGTACTGTGCTCCCTTCCGCCGGAGGGGCACTGGGTGTTGCTATTCCTTCACGATCCAACCGAACTCGCAGGGGGGCCACAAAAGGTTTACCACCCTCTTCTTTCCCTGCTCCACATTATTTTCATCCCCCGATCGAGCCTCCTCCTTCGCCTGCTCTGACCCTTCCTTTAGATTGTTTTTTATCGGCAGCTCCATAGGAGCCTGCTTATTCTCACTGTCCCCATCGGACAAAAGCATACGGTGCACAGTAGCCCACAGGCATGCCTTGTTGGCTACCTTTTCCAAAACCGCTCGCACCGGCCCATAGGTCGGTAATAAAGTCAGCGCCTCTTTGTTCCTGATGCAGGCGCTATCAAATAAATCCCGTCCCACCGTTTCTAAAACGGTCTGTCTCAGGCAATGGACAGGAGACTTTGCCAGATTCCAGCGTGTCACCCAGAACAAGAGGGACTGTACGTCTTTCTTTCGTAGTGTTATCCCTACTTCCTTGGCCAAGGATTTAACAGTACTCACCACCTCATCGACTCCAGACCCCATGGCCACCCGCGTACCTAGCACGTACGCACCGCGCCTAACTCGCGCCGTGCCTAACTCGCGCCAACCGGTTGCAAGTTGGGGTTCGTATCACGTCGGGGTCACCATATGTAGGATAACCCGACCGAAAGCCCCAGGACAAATGGACACAACGACCAGCGTTCTGTGCCGTAAGCCAATTTATTGCTGTGTGACAGTATCTTATATAGTGTCAAAACGTCCCACCCAGGAACCCAGGACCCCTCCCACTGTGCTCGCAGGCACCCCAGACCCCTCCTTTCGTGCACGCAGGCACAACCCAGAATAATCCCACAGATGAAAACATACATATTTTGGGGCATGTGGAATAGCCTACCCATGCTACCTGTACCTTCTTGAGCTCCAGGAAAAGAGAATAAAAGTTCATTTCCAGGAATCATAGTTGCCAGTCCAATACTACTTCTAATTTACAATCATCTCTTGATTAGCAATCTAAACAGTAACTCAGCTATCTGGGAATATTCAATATGATTTTATTATTATTAATATTATTATTTTCCCTATTCCTAGGTTGTAGTTTACAGTCATTCAGAAATATCTAACAGCTGTAAAGATGATAGATGGAGCTAAACCACTTGCTATTCTGGTTTCAAATCACCTTAGGATTTTATTACATTGGGAAAATTTCCAGAGAAACTTCTACAGAACAGTCCTTAGCCTACTTATATACTGAATATCTTGCATACATCATGAGGTATGATACAGTTATCTGTCCCTAATATTCATAATGTTCTGATTCAAAAAAGGAAGGATGTGATTGTACAATGTACGATGTACAACGGAACAGTAGAATGCTCTGTTGTAAGTGCTACAGCAAAGGAATAAGAAGGACGTTCTAAATTAAACTTAGTAAGAGACCTAACTGTGTTTTATAATATATTGGAGTACTGTCTTTAAAAGTTTATTTTCCCTGGGGAGTGCATTTTCTTAAATCAGAAATAACAATATAACTTTACCTGACTATTTTCAGGTTTTGTCCTTGTTTCATTGATAATTTTTTATCTTCCTAGTAAAATATATTTAAAGCAAAAATTCATGAAGTGCAATGGAGAAATATTGACACTCTAAGGTATCAAATAATTTTCTTCAATCTTGGGAAGCTCAGGAAGCTGAACAAAATTGAGAGGAAACTGTTGAGTTGGCATACATTCAAATACATACTTATGTAAATATGCAAGTTTTACTAATTAACACAATTAAACTTATTAGGTTAGAATATTCCTCAAGTAGTGTATTGGGGATTGCTTTATCCCAAAACTATTACTATCTCAGAGTGTTAAATTATTAACAGGTCTATCTCAACTAATTCTAAGCTAATTTACCATGAAATAAAGCAAGCTAAGATCAGATACATATCTGGTGCCATTTTAGCCATGATTATATTTTCTTTTGTCTAATAAAATGACAAAAGAGACAAAAATGACAAAAAAATTCCAAGAACTTTCATAAAATGCACGTGTGATGCTTATGCCACATAGTTTCATTTTCCTGTGTTGTTCACCTATGTTTCTTTATCATAGTGACTTTTAAAACATTGACATCTGAATTTCATTTAATCAGTCTCCAAAGAATGAACGTCCTTGCTACATGGCACTATGTACAGGCATCTTCATATTAATTCTCCCACAACAAAACTATACTGTCCTTTAAGCTGAGCACCAGCTTGTGATCCCAGATTTCAGAAAAATCATCTTAGAAGCTGACTTCCCTGGAAGACAGACGATCCTTTTTTATTTAGAGATTCCTCCAAACTTCCGCCACATCACCTCACTCCAGATGTAATGCAACAGAAGGTGATTTTGAACTTATTTAAGCACTAGCACTTTTGAACTTTTTTTCTGAGGTTTTTTTTTTTTTTTTTTTTTTTTTTTTTTTTTTTTTTTTACATTTTCTGTCATTTGAAATCATTCTTTCCTTCCTTCTATTCAATATGACTAGCAGAGTACCCTAGGGATCAATGCTGGTTTCAGTCTTAACGTTTTCATTAATGATCTTGGTGATGGGGTGCAGTATACCCTCAACAAGTTTACTGATGACACAAAACTGTGGGGAGTAATGGATAAATCAAAGAGTAGTGCTGCCATTCAAATAGACCTCAACAGGCTGGAGAAACAGGATTTTAAAAATAAAATTAAATTTAAAAAAAAGGGGGGGGGGAAATGAAAAAAGAAAAGAAAAAAGAAAAATAAGCTCATGAAGTTCAACAACGGGAAGTACAAAATCATGTACCTGAGAGTGAAAAACCCCAGTACATGCTGAGGGTCACACAGCTGGAAAGCAGCTCTGCAGAAAAGGACCTAGAAGTCTTGGTGTGCCCTTACAGCTAAGATGGCCAATATTATTCTTCACTGCACTAAGCAAACTATCACCAGAAAATCAAAGAATGTCACCCCTCTCCTTTACTTAGAGTTGGCGAGGTCACACTTGGAGTTCTACATGTATATCTAGTTCTGGGCCCTCCAGTACAGGAGAGACATTTTCCACTGGAAAGAGTCCATTGATGTTAAAATATTTATCCAATCACTATGGCTAGATTTGAAGTGTTTTTCTTTGATTCTAGCTACCTGAGAAAGGCTTATTCCATCTCTCTTTGTTTCCATCCCTACCACACTGGATGGCTCCAACTCAACATTTGTCAGTCTGAGCCTTGACATCATCTGTAAGCCTACCCACTTCCTTCTTGTTCATGAAAACTGCATGTGGCAGTTCTGTGGTACTTAGGTGCTATTCATAAAATTCACTCAAAGGTAAGAGGCTGTAATAGGATTTACTGTAATACCACTTTCCTTTAAAATAAATAAATATATAGATAAAAATTAAGTATTACATGTGAAAAAAACAAACAAAAAAAAAAAAACACTGAAAGCAAGACAATGTTAAATAATTACATTATCTAGCATTGTATAGAGTAGTTAGTTTTTATTGTAGTTACTTATAGTATAGTTAGTTTTCTTTCTCAAATTTCAAACCAATTTTGCATGTGTACAGTTCTGTAGTTTAAAGATATTTAATATTAAATTAAATTAAAGTAGAAAATAAAGTAAAGTAAATTAAAGTAAAGTAAAGTAATTATTTTCTGATGGAAAGAAACATCATTATTTTTCTGTGGGAAATACTTTGCTGGAAATAATAAAATTCATGAAAGCCTTCCAGGTGTTTGGAGGATACCTGTCAGCAGCTAAATCATACAATTATAGAATCATAGAATGCTGTGGGTTGGAAGGGACCTTATAACTCATCTACTTGAAGTGGTACCTTCCACTTCTCCAGGTTACTCAAAGCCCCATCCAACCTGGCCTTAAACAATTACAGGGATGGGGTGTCCACAATTTCTCTATGCAAGCTCAGTGCCCCACCACCCTCCTAGTAAATCATTTCTTCTGAATATATAATCTAAGTGTACTTTCTTTAAGTTTAAAACAATTTGTCTGTACAAATTGTCTCAAAGTAAAACTTCTATCTTAAAGGAAAATTACAACATATTTTTTTCTTTTTATGCATTCAAAATTGGATTAAACATTTTGGTTCCTACTCAGAATTTATTTAGAGTTAAATAAGAAAGCGGTGGAAAAATTTGAATGAAATAAAAAAAAATAAAAAATAAATATCATGCTCCTTGAGTCATGTCAAGGAGAGCTAATGAAATTTGCAAGCATCCTAAAATATCAATTTATAGTTTCAGTTATTTAATCCATCCATACATTTAAAAAAAATATTTTTTTCCTCTTTTAGATATATAAATTGAATTACTAACTGCAGTCATAGTTCAGTTTACTTCACCAGCTGGGAATTCACAATCAATTAATATGAAATTACTTGAAGAAAAACACTGTAGCTTCTACTGTAGATGGAAGTTTCTCATAATTGCATGTGAAAAGTATTAACAACAAATAAATTTTGAATGTTATCTTTGATATTGAATCTCACTGAATAAGGTCTGTGTAGCTTAATATGTTTCTATAGCAATAAAGACAAATAACAGAAACAAGATGTGGAAATCATACAAGTTTATCTTGTCTCCAGTGTATTGAAAGTTAAAATCAAACCATTCATAATGTAATTGTTCTCTTTGATCTTGGTTATCTTTTCTCATAATAATAATAATAATAATTTATATATATATATAATATTTTATATATAATATGTATAAAGTATTATATAATATATATATATATAATATTATATAGGTGTATAGTGTAATAATATATATATATATATGAAACATTAAAATAAGCAGGCTTAAATGTAGAAGTAAGTAATGATTGGTAATGGATATTTCAAGTTTCCATGACAAATAATCAAGACAATTGTTCTTTAACTAGTAGTAAAAGTGTTGAAGGACTTGCAGATAACATGATGCAGCCTCAGATATGCTATTCCTGAATAGTATATTGCTCAGTGTTCAGCAGCATTGTGTGCTGGTACATAGGTATCCAATGGCAATACTGCATCTTCTAAAAGAACAGGAAGAACAGAGGACTGAATTAATTTGTTTGCACACTCATGCCATGAAGTTTGAGGGAAAAAATACTGTAGGTCTAGAATTCAGGGAACATAAATTATGTTAACATATAACAAAATATTTTTTTCCTTCCTTCTCACAAAAGAAATATTAAGATATTTCTTTTACAAACTGAAAGCATAATTCTCTCACAAACCAGCTCCAACAGTTACATGTATACAAAAGATGGGTTGAAATTCCTCAAACAGGCTGAAGTTTTGCTGGAATGTCAGCTTAACTCCATGGTGCTGCAATGTCAGTTTCTGAACTCTGCAGTGCCCCACACCCTGTAACTTTGACTTGAGACTCTGTCCATCACTTTGGTCCCCCTTCCAGGCATATTCTTTGATGGGTGGTCTTCTCTGATATTTGTATTACATGTAAATCCCTTTGAGGTTGGTGTCCTTCCTTTTGAGGTCTGTATCACCTTAATGTCCACATTCCAGGATCAGTTTTATGTCTTTGGAATCAATTATTTTATGAATAAATGTATGTTTATGAATAAATGTATATTTATCACAACTATATATATTAAGCCTACACTTAATATATTCAGTTGTGATAAATATGTTCTTGATAAATAAAGCTGTAATAAGCATAGGCTTAATAGAAGTATCTGTGGTAGGTGCATTTGTTGGTATATTACCATTTGTTGTTCATAAGTCTGTTCACTGTCATAGAGTTATTGATTTCTAATGAAACTATAACAATCCACAAACCATACCTGCTGCTATATTTCTGATTTTCCTACCTCATATTGCCTTTCTACTACCTATAATTGCTGTTAATATTAATTGGAACTATACCATTAATATCAGTTTAATATAGGCATAGACTCATACATATATACTTGTTTCCTTGAGATTTTTACCTTCTTAATGATAGTGTTCTTACTGGTGGTATTTGTGCTTATTTGCAAAAAATAAGAAGTTTTAGTAAATAAAGACTCCATATCCTTGCGTATTATGGAATCGTTTGAACTTACTGTTTTGATCTCTTTATGTCTGCAGGCTAGGCAGCACTGACTCACCACTCTGGATCATGACATTAGTTTTGTTTGTTTG
The DNA here is from genome assembly GCF_965140915.1 of Aythya marila. Classification (NCBI taxonomy): domain Eukaryota; kingdom Metazoa; phylum Chordata; class Aves; order Anseriformes; family Anatidae; genus Aythya; species Aythya marila. Next base: position 46,493,006 of record NC_139080.1, on the reverse strand, counting down.
TTTGTTTGTTTGTTTTATTGTTGTTGTTGTTGTTTTTTAATGGTTAACATAGCCACATTGTTTCTGTTTTGTTTGTATTTTTCAAGTTACTTGTCAATGCACAGATTTCTAGATGACAATGCAAAGATTTACAAAACAAATAATAATGCAGAAGTATTAAACGTAATCAGTAGATACTGATACTTTTAGTAATAGATAAATAGTAAATAGTAAAAGTAATAAATACTTTTGTTCCACAAGTGAACCTACAAAACAAAGCATTTGTTCTTTCAAATGTTCACGAGAAAGTAAAGGAAAAACAATAACACTAAATTTCTGATATTCCTCTTTATATAGCTTTTACATATTACTACGTCTAACTCCATTTTACATAGGAACTTGAAGTAAATATTGCCCTGCTACTGACAAATTAGTCAGATATCTTATCAGCTAATAAAACAGAAACTGAACAACCAGGATTAAATGCAAAATATCTTGATTTCTGACAAGCTTTTTTTCTGACTGCTGTCTGTACAATCATCTTTTTTTTTGTTTGTTTGTTTGTTTTCTGTTGAATTCTTAAAGAACCAGTGACCATTCCTTCTAATTTTTATTGGAAAAGAACATAATTTTATATTACCTACTGATTCCACATCACCAGACATCACAGAGTATGTTATGTAAGATATGACTAAGTAAATGTAATGAAACAAAAAACCAGTATCATTCTTAAGTAAGCATATTTGATATTTACAGAAAATTATGTTCGTTAGAACATGAAATTTCTGTTAAATGATCTCCTTTAACGTCATGACTTGCAGTATTTAATGGAGGACATCAAAAGATATGCACAGAAACAATAGTGTATATTGTACACCTGTAATGAATAAATACTATCATAAGACAATGGTAGTTTAGCATGGAAAAAAAACAGGAGTGACCCCTTTTTCTGGCTCAGAAGAAATAATCACAGAATCACAGAATTTCTAGGTTGGAAGAGACCTCAAGATCATCGAGTCCAACCTCTGACCTAACGCTAGCAGTCCCCACTAAACCATATCCCTAAGCTCTACAACTAAACGTCTTTTAAAGACTTCCAGGGATGGTGACTCAACCACTTCCCTGGGCAGCCTGTTCCAATGCCTCACAACCCTTTCAGTGAAGAAGTTCTTCCTAACATCTAACCTAAAACTCCCCTGGCTCAACTTAAGCCCATTCCCCCTCATCCTGTCACCAGGCATGTGGGAGAACAAACCAACCCCCACCTTGCTACAGCCTCCCTTGAGGTACCTATAGAGAGTGAGAAGGTCGCCCCTGAGACTCCTCTTCTCCAGGCTGAACAAAATAAAAACAAAAGTCCCTGAAAGCATTTGTGGGCTTCTTCTTTTTCACTTACCTAACAAAATATACCTGCAGCCCACAACAATTTGAAGTGTTTTAGAGGCTCAACAGAAATGTGATAACATTTGCTCTTTACTAAGTGAATATTTTTGCCTCATTCTTCACTAGCAATCGTTCTAGTCACATAGCCTAAGTCCCAGAATCCAAAGGCAGGTACCAGGAGAATGAAGAACCACCAACTATAGAAGAGGATCAGGTTTGAGACCTAAGTAACATAAAGGTGCACAAGTCCATGTGACCTGATAAGATGCATCCAAGGGTCCTGAGGGAAGTGTCAGATGAAGTTCCTAATCCACTATACATCATACTCGAGAAGCTGTGGCAGTCTAGTAAAGTTCACACTGACTGGACAATGGGAAAAACACCTTCATGTTTAAAAAGAGAAAAAAAAATAAGACTCAGGGAATTACAGACCACTCAGTTTGAGTGGAAGGACAGAGGCAAACATCATTAATAAATATTATATTATATATATTATAGAATATCATATAATAATATTATATAATACATTATATATAATTTAATATATAGTATATAACAAACATATAATATATATTACATATAATATATATAAATATATAAATATGAACATATGAATGTATTTATATTATATATATAAAATATAATATATATATCATATATATATATATATACCATTTATATAAATCAAAACTTTTAAACTCCTTGTGAAGTCATATGTTTACTTTTCACTTAGATGTAACTTTTCCTAATATTTTCCAAGGTTTGGGATAGTCTTAAGTCAGTCATTGTCAGTGCTATCTAGCAAGAGGTTACAGTCTGCCTTTGTTTCCTTGAAATTAACTATTCACTTGCAAGCTGCCTCATCTGCAGTTAAATTTATAAAGGTACCATTTCATCAAAAGTCCTAATTAATCCAAGATGAGGCCTGACCAGGGCAGAGTAGAGGGGCAGATTCACCTCCCTTGAACTGCTTGCCACACTCCTTTTAATGCACGCCAGGATACCATTGGCCCTCTTGGCCACGAGGGCATACTCCTGGCTCATGGTCAACCTGCAGTCCACCAGGATCCCCAGGTCCTTCTTCTCAGAGTTCCTCTCCAGCAGGTAGCCTCCCAGCCTGTACTGATACATGTGTTTGTTCCTTCTCAGGTGCAGGACTCTACACTCGCTCTTGTTAAACCTCATTTGGTTTCTTCCTGCCCAGCTCTCCAGCTAGTCCAGGTCACACTGAATGACAGCACAGCCTTCTGGCATGTCAGCCACTCCTCCCAGCTTTGTATCATCAGTGTACTTGCTGAGAGCAGACACTATTCTCTCACCAAGGTTGTTGATGAAGATTTTGAACAAGACTGGACCCAGCATCGATCCTTGGGGAACAGCACTAGTCACAGGTCTCCAGCCAGACTCTGCGCCACCAGTCACCACCCTCTGAGCTTGGCCAGTCAGCCAGTTCTCAACCCACCTTACTGTGCACTCCTCTATCTCACACTTTATCAACTTTTTTGGCAGGATGTCATGGGAGAGAGTATCGAAAGCCTTGCTAAAGTCAAGATAGATGATATCCACTGCTCTCCCCCATCCACCCAGCTGGTGATGCCATCATAGAAGGCAACGAGATTGGTTGAGCACAACTTCCCCTTGGTGAATTAATGCTGAATGTGCCTCATAACCTTCTTCTCTTCCAATTGATTGGAGATGGCATCCAGAACAAGCTGTTCCAACACCTTTCCAGGGACAGAGGTGAGACTGACTGGCCTGTAGTTTTCTGGATTCTCCTTGCGCCTCTTGAAGACCAGAGTGACATTGGCTATCCTCCAATCTTCAGGCACTTCTCCTGTTCTCCAGCACCTTTCAAAGATGATAGAGAGCAGTTCCTCTATAACCTCTGACAACTCCCTTAGCACACATGGATGCATCCCGTCAGGACCCATGGATTTGTGTGTGTTGAGCCCACTCAGATGCTCCCGAACCATTTCTCTTCCAATTGATTGGAGATGGCATCCAGAACAAGCTGTTCCAATACCTTTCCAGGGACAGAGGTGAGACTGACTGGCCTGTAGTTTTCTGGTTTCTCCTTTTTGCCCTTCTTGAAGCCACTTACTCCATGTCACATCCTGCCCAACACCAGCAATCGGTGTGCCAGGAGAAGCTGTGCTTCAGTCCCAACGGCTTCTGAAGCAGTTTTAACCCCTTCATACAGTGACAATATCTCTATTTCAGTTGGACTTTAACAGGCCTTGGATCTTCTGTATCCTTAACTCCAAAACCCTAGCAGTCAACCTTGAATCTCCCTGCACTATTCATTCCAGAGGCTCCCGGTAAGGCCATTCTCCCCTGCTGCATTCTCGCAGTGTAGAGCGCATTTTTTTTACATACTGTCCTGCTTGGATTTACTCAAGGGCTAAAGCATAAACTGTTTCCCATTGTATTTTTTCAAAGGTTTATTGATGCTCATGGCCACATTTGAAATCATTATTTCCTGCATCACTTGATAGAGTGGAACTTTTTTTTTTTTTTTTTTTTTTTTTTTTTTTTTTTTTCCCTAGTTGGTGAAGACATAACAGTTAATTTGTTGATTATATCCATTGGGATCAGATGATATTGATCTTGCCATTTTATTCCTAAAAACTGAATCTCCTGTGCAGATCCTTTGACTTTACTTTGCTTTATAATAAAACCAATCTTTAGAAGGATTCGAACTATTTTATCCCCTTTCTCAAAACCTTTTTCTCCTATGTTATTCCACATGATGATGTCAGCAGTATATTGAACATTTTCAGGAACTTAATCCTATTCCAGTGCAGTGTGGATCAGTCCATAGCAAATGGTAGGGATGTGTTTCCACTCCTGGGGCAATTGATGACCGGTGTACTGGATGCCCCTCCAAGTAAAAGAAAACTGGTTTGCATTCCTGTATTGAGTTTATGTGGTAAGGTTTTGGAAGCAGGGGTGGTCTCAGTGAGAAGAGTCCTAAAGCTACACGTCAGACAAGAAACATTTCCAGCTTACTCCAAAATGGACCCTCTGCTGGTCAGAACTGAGCCAGTAGGCGATGTTGGTTTTGCTTCTGTGAAAGCATTTTTAAGAAAGGGGGAAAAAATGGGGAGAACGAGGAGTGAGAAACAATTTTATAGACACCAAAGTCAGTGAAAAAGGAGAGGGAGGAGATGGCATGCAGCAGAAGTCCCCCTGAGGCCTGTGGAGAGGCCCCTGGTGGAGCAGGCTGTCCCCCTGCAGCCTACAGCAGAGCAGATCTCCATGCTGCAGCCTGTGGAGGAAACCATGGTGGATCTGACCTGAGGGTGGTTGCAGCCATGGAGAGCAGGCCTTGGGCCGGAGCTGCAAACTGTGGAAAGAAGCCCATGAGGGAGCAGATAATCTGCCATGTTTCTATCAGATGTTATTGTTGTATCTCAGGATTTTTACTACCATTTTAATCACAGAATCACAGAATTTTCTAGGTTGGAAGAGACCTCAAGGTCATCGAGTCCAACCTCCAACCTAACACTAACAGCCCTCCACTAAACCATATCCCTAAGCTCTACATCTAAGCATCTTTTGAAGACTTCCAGGGATGGTGACTCCACCACTTCCCTGGGCAGCCTGTTCCAGTGCCTCACAACCCTTTCAGTGAAGAAGTTCTTCCTAACATCTAACCTAAAACTCCCCTGGCTCAACTTAAGCCCATTCCCCCTCGTCCTGTCACCAGGCACGTGGGAGAACAGGCCAACCCCCACCTCGCTACAGCCTCCCTTGAGGTACCTAAAAAGAGCGATAAGGTCACCCCTGAGCCTCCTCTTCTCCAGGCTGAACAAGCCCAGCTCCCTCAGCCGCTCCTCGTAGGACTTGTTCTCCAGTCCTATATAAAAAAAAAATTTTGCTTTTTATTTATTTCAGGTAGATACTTGAACAAAATGACATATTAGAATATGTGTAGTCAATACAGTAAGGTTTCAGAAGTCAATTTACAGTTTGTGTAATGGAATTAAAAATAAATAAATAAATAAATAAATAAATCCAGTTAACTAGAACTTCTTGGACATGGAAAATATTTATATCTATATACTTATAAATACTGAATCTCAGTATATATTAATGTGAGGCAAATCACTTATCTGAATATATGCATGCAGTATTATTTGCCCCATTTATCCTGAATATCGGAGACACATTCACAGGAATTTAAAATACAAAAGGAACTATGGTTTTCAGAATAAGAAGATAAATTTCCATGTGATCCTTATTTGCCTGAAATGCCATTAGACCTTTCTGTTTAGACATTTATTCCCAATGCAAAGCCTTATATAAAATATGAAAAACGTCTCCATATTTTATTACATACTTTATTACTGTTCAAAACAAAAACCTCAAACATAAAAATTGTGTTTGATATATAAATATATATGTAGAATATATATAATACACACATATAATCTATAATATAATATTATATATGTAAGTATAATATTACATATTTATATAATATCAAATAATCATAATTGTAAATAATATATTTTATACGACATATATTACATACACAGAATAAATAATTGTATATCATTAATAAGTATATTATTATATTATATATATATTGCAGAATATAATATAATAATTTTATATTATATAATACATTATATATAATTTAATATATAGTATATAATATACATATAATATATATTACATATAATATATACATATGAAAATATGAATATATGCATATATTTACATTATATATATAAAATATATAATATATATTACAAATATATATATATTATTTATATAAATCAAAACTTTTAAACTCCTTGTGAAGTCATATGTTTACTTTTCACTTAGATGTAACTTTTCCTAATATTTTCCAAGGTTTGGGACAGTCTTAAGTCAGTCATTGTCAGTGCTATCTAGCAAGAGGTTACAGTCTGCCTTTGTTTCCTTGAAATTAACTATTCGCTTGCAAGCTGCCTCATCTGCAGTTAAATTTATAAAGGTACCATTTCATCAAAAGTCCTAATTAATCCAAGTTTCTTGAATCTTCTTTCTGAAATTTCAAACTCTCTCAGAGGTGCTACTGATAAACCCATCAAAGTAAAAAAAGACAGTATTGTTCAATGGCAGCTTCTGTGATATACATGGAAATAGTTAAAGTGATTCCCTTATAAAACCCCAGTTCCTCTGACAGCCCTCTAAAACTATAGGGTATTTATTATTCATTCTGTAGTCTCAAACAGAGCAAAAATTTGTGAAGTTTTTGAATAATATTAATAATAATAACAATATTCAAAGTCATTATAATTATTTCCTCATGGTTAATAGTATGGATGGAAAGTTATTTAATAAATTAATTAATTAATCTATTTATTTTCAAACTCTAAATAGAGGAAATGATGTGGGTTGGAGAGTTTTTTGTTTCTTTTTTTTTTTTTTTTTTGATTTTACTACTGAGTCTCAGAAGTCAAAACTTTAGTATGAGAAAAAGATTTGTAGTAAGATAGTAGTAGGATTTATAGTAAGTTTCTGCTATAAGATAAGAATTTCACTTAGTTCCCTTGGAATTATTTATTACTTAATGCTCCTTACCCCTCCGTTACTGGTAAAAGTCCCAGTTGGATTTGTGTCCATTGTCTCAATCACTTTTATTTAATATCCCTTGTTCACATATTAATGACTTTCTAGCTTTGTCATTTTACAAACTAAATATTTTCCTCCTCAGATAAGAATTTGAAATACAAGAGTGACATTCCGTGTGGAGAACCTTTTATACACACACAAATTTATTACAATAACTGCAAAAGCAGGCCTCTAGTATTAATAACCTTGGGGGAACACGCCTACAGAAGGTAAGGAAAAGGCTGAGGTTCTTAGTTAATAGTCTTTACTAGTCATAGCACTTCTCCTTGGAGTTGTCAGCATCCGACCTGGAAGTCTGGAAGGGGGAACAGAAAAAACCCTCCACAGTTCAGGTGGAAACAGTTAGAGAACTGCTACTCCACCTTGTTTGCTGCAAGTCCATGGGGCCAGATGGGATCCACCCAAAGGTGCTGAAGGATTTGGCAGATATGATGGTTCAGCAACATTTCCATGACCACCAGTGGTCATGGTCTTCCAGAGAGGTCCTTGATGACTGCAGAATTGCTAATGTGATGCCCATCTATAAGAAGGGTCATAAGGAAGACTGCAAAAGCAGGCCTCTAGTATTAATAACCTAGTATTGTCATGATTAAAATCTTAATTAGGAAAAAAAAAAAAAATTGAAACCACCACTGGATTTTTTTTTTTAATACCACAGTGAGTACTGGAGTTGTTCAAGTGTTTATTCTGTTCTCTGGGTGTGCATATAATTCTTCTCTCAATTTTGATAATTCTTTAATTTTATACAGACGTGACTGTATTGTTGCTGTCTGATGATAGGACTTATAAAATCAACACTATTCTTCAGTCTGAACTAACAGAAAGTAATTTCACAACGATTAAGCAAATACTCAAGTTAGGTAAGACTTCTGGGGTATTGCTCACTAGGCATCTGTCGAGGAGGAATGCTTTTTGATGAATTCAGACAAGAATACACAGTAACACAACAGCTCTTACTGAATGCCTGCAATACCACCTTTGACATATTTATTTGTTTAACTTTATCTAACAATAAGAAAACAGTAAAGACAGCAAAACATGCTTATTTATTTTAGCCACATAGAATTAACCTCTGACTAGTTTATTAAAAACAACAACAACAGCAGCAACAAAAAACACACTGTATTACTGTCTTCAGAAGATTTGCATGTCTTTTATATCAATAGATTTAATCTCTTACAGGTGTTTGCTCCTAAGGCTGAAGTAGTGTCAAATCTTCTTTCATATATTTCTTATGCACATTTGCACCGAATGTACTTTCAAGATATTTTTCTATATAGAAGGAGTCAAGTCTTTGTGGTAGAATCATAGAATATCCCGAGTTGGAAGGGACTCATAAGGATCATCAAGCCCAACTCCTGGCACTGCACAGGTCTGCCCAAAAGTTTAGACCATGTGACTAAGTGCACAGTCCAATCGCTTTTTAAATTCAGACAGCTTGGTGCAGTGACTATTTCACTGCAGAGCCTGTTCCGGTGCGCAACCACCCTCTCGGTGAAGAACCTCTTCCTGATGTCAAGCCTAAACTTCCCCTGCCGCAGCTTAACACCATTCCCGCAGGTCCTATCACTGCTATTGACAGAGAATAGGTCATCTGCCTCTCCACTCCCTCTTGCGAGGAAGTTGTAGACTGTGATGAGGTCCCCCCTCAGCCTCCTCTTCTCCAGGCTGAAGAGGCCCAGTGCCCTCAGCCGCTCCTCATACATCTTCCCCTCTAGGCCCTTCACCATCTTTGTTGCCTTCCTCTGGACACTCTCCAACAGTTTAATGTCCTTCTTGTATTGTAGTGTCCAGAACTGCACACAGTACTCGAGGTGAGGCCGGACCAGTGCACAGTAGAGCAGGACAATCACCTCCCTTGGCCAACTAGTGATGCTGTGCTTGATGCACCCCAGGATATGGTTGGCCCTCCTGGCTGCCAGGGCACACTGCTGGCTCATATTCAACTTGCTGTCAAACACAACTCCCAGATCTCTCTCTGGGGATGCTCTCCAGCGTCTCATGGCCCAGTCTGTACGTATAGCCAGGGTTGCCCCATACCATGTGCAGGACCCAGCACTTGCCTTTGTTAAACTTCATGTGGTTGGTGATCGCCCAGCTCTCCAACCTATCCAGATCCCTCTGCAAGGCCTTTCCACCCTCATCAGAGTCCACAACTCCTCCAAGTTTGGTCTCATTGGCAAATTTGCTCAAAACACCTTCTAGTCCTACATCCAAATCATTTATAAAGACTTGGAAGAGGACTGGCCCTAAAATGGAGCCTTGAGGGACCCCACTAGTGACCATCCGCCAGCCAGATGTGGCCCCATTTACCACAACACTTTGAGCCCTGCCCGTCAGCCAATTGTTCACCCGTTGTATAATGTTTTTGTTAAGTTGTATGCTGGACATTTTGTCCAGTAGGATCCTATGGGAAACCATGTCAAAAGCCTTGCTGAAGTCCAGAAAGATCACATCATCTGGTTTCCCTTGATCAACTGGTTGGGTGATCTTATCATAAAAGGAAATCAAGTTAGTCAAAGAGGACCTACCCTTCATGAAGCCATGTTGGCTGGGACCAATGACTGCATTGTCCCCCACATGCACCTCAATAACGTCAAGAATCATCTTCTCCATAATTTTACAAGGCTCTGACGTGAGACTGACAGGCCTGTAATTGCTAGGGTTTTCTTTCTTACCCTTCTTGAAAACTGGTACAACATTTGCCAGCTTCCAGTCTACTGGGACCTCTCCAGATTCCCAAGATCATTGGAAAATAATTGAGAGAGGTCCCGTGATGACATCAGCCAGCTCTTTAAGCACCCTGGGATGAATCCCATCTGGACCCATGGACTTGTATGGGTCCAGGTGGAGCAGCAAATACCGCACATGTTCAGGTTCAGTTGGGAGTTTGTCATTCCCACTGTTATGGTCCTCCAGCTCAGGGCACCCAGGGTCCCAAAGCCCATCATCAGCATTGAAGACCGAGGTGAAGAAGGCATTAAACATCTCTGTTTTGCCTATGTCATTGTCTGTGAGGAGACGTTCCCCATCAATCGTCGTGGTTCCGCTCGAGTGGGCAGCCGAGCTCCACCACAGCCGCTCTCTCACTCCCCCTCCTCAAAGAGGAATGGGGAGAAAATATGTGAAAAGGGCTCAAGGGTTGACATAAGGACAAGAAAATCATGCAATAATTATTGTAACGGGCAAAACAGATTCAGCATAAGAAGATAATAAGATTTATTGCTCATTACTAACAAGCTAGAGCAGTGAGAAACAAAGGAAAGAAACCAAAAGCACCTTCCCCCCCATCCACCCTCTTCCACCTCCTTCCCCCAAGCGGCGCAGGGGAACGGGGGAATGGGGGTTATGGTCAGTCTACAGCACTTCTTCTCTGCTGCTCCTTCTCAGTCACTCTCGTCCCCTGTGCTGTGGGGTCCCACCCACGGGATACAGTCCTTGATGAACTGATCCGGCGTGGGCTTCCCACAGGCAGCAGCTCTTCCAGAACTGCTCCAGATATGGGTCCGTACCACGGGGTCCATCCCTCAGGAGAAAACTGCTCCAACCTGGCTCCCCTACGGGCAGCAGCTCCTGCCAGGTCACCTGCTCCTGCGTGGGCTCCTCTCCACGGGCTACAGGTCCGGCCCGGAATCTGCTCCGGCAGGGGTCTTCCACAGGCGGCAGCCTCCGTCGGTGCAGGGCCACCTGCTCCACCGTGGTCTCCTCCACGGGCTGCAGCGTGGAGCCCTGCTCCCCCGTGGTACTCCATGGGCTGCAGGGGGACATCCTGCTTCACCATGGTCCTCACCACAGGCCACAGGGGACTTCTGCTCCGGCGCCTGGAGCGCCTCTCCCCCTCCTTCTACACTGACCTTGGCACCTGCAAGGCTCTTTCTCACTCCCTTGACTCTCCCGGCTGCTGTGTGGCACAGCTTTTTTTTCCCTGCCTTAAATATGCTCTCACAGAGGGGCAAAACAACATCGCTTATTGGCTCAGCTCTGGAAAACAATGGGGCCCTTCCCAAACATGGGGCAGCTTCTAGATCTTTCTCACAGAAACCATCCCTATGGCTCCCTGCTACCAAAACCTTGCCACGTAAACCCACTACAGTAGCGGATCTATGTTTTCTTCCGTTCTCCTTTTTCTGTTCACATATCAAAAAAAAAAAAACTTTTTTATTGTCTCTCACAGACATGGCCAGCTTCAACTCTAGTTGGGCTTTGGCCCCACAAATTTTCTCCCTAGAAACACAAACAGCATCCCTGTGTTCTTCTCTCATCACCTGACCCTCCTTTCTTTTTCCATCTAAGCTCCAGTAGAAGATCCCTGGTCAGCCAGGCCGGCCTTCTGCCCTGCCTGCCTGCCTTCCGATAATTTGGAATTGCTTGATATTGTCCTTTTAGGAGGCAGTGCTTAAAGAATGACCAGCACTGATGGACGCCAATGCCTTCAAAAGCAGCTTCCCAGGGGACCTTGCTGACTAGTTCCCTGAGCAGCCTGAAGTTTGCTTTCCCCATATTCAGGGCTGAAGTTTTGGTGGCAGTTTTCCTTCTGTCACCATAAATTCCAAACTCAACCACTTCATGGTCACTATGATCGAGATGGCTGCCAATTGCCACGTCTCCCACAAGACCCGCTCTGTTTTCCAGCAACAGATCAAGGAGGGCACCTTTCCTAGTTGGCTCCCTTAGCACCTGCACCAAGAAGTTATCATCTAGGTGCTTTATGAACCTCCTGGACTCGCTCATGTCAGCTGTGTGGTGATCCCAGTTGAAGTCTCACAAGTTGAAATCCCCCATAAGGACAAGGGGAGTTGATCTTGAGGCATCTCTTAGTTCTGCAAAAAATAATTTATCAGCATTGTCGTCCTGGCCGGGTGGTCTGTAATAGATTCCCACAATGACATCCTCTTTATTTGTTCATCCCTTAACCCTTACACAGAGGCTCTCAACTTTGCCATCCCCAACTTGAAGTTCCATGCAGTCCAGCCCATGCTTCACATACATCGCCACCCCGTCACCTCGCCTACTCTGCCTGTCCCTCCTGAAGAGCCGGTAACCATCTATTGCAGCACACCAGCCACAGGACTCATCCCACCAGGTTTTGCTTATGCCGATGATGTTGTAGCTCTGGGCCTGGCCCAAGACTTCTAGCTCATCTATTTTATTCCTCATACTGCGTGCGTTTGTGTAGAAGCACTTCAAATACACTTCCCTACACACAGCACCTTGTGGAGCCAACTGAAGGACCTCACTGGCACACAGTCCTTCTGATTCTAGCGCACCATCCCTTAGCTCATCAGTGGCGTGTCTGGTTTTATCCTCTCCCCCCTTCAACTCTAGTTTAAAGCCCTATCTATCAGCCCTGGCAACTCCTGACCAAAGATCCTTACCCCTTTCTGAGAGAGGCATATCCCATCTGGTGACAGTAGGCCTGGCATCGTGTAGACCTTCCCATGATCAAAAAATCCAAAGTTCTGTCAGCTGAACCAGTCCCAAAGCCACGTATTAATGTGGTGAGACCGCTTGTCAACATCGATCCCACTTATTGGAAGGACAGAGGCAAATACAACCTGTGCCCCTGATCCTTTAAGTAGTCGCCCCAAAATCCTAAAGTCCCTTTTGATCGCTCTCGGACTTCTCGTTGCTACCTCGTCGTTACCAGCCTGAGAGACCAGTAGCAGGTAGTAGTCAGTGGGCCGTAAGGCGCTTGACTTTCTTAGCTAAGTCTCTCACCTGAGCCCAGGGGAGACAACAGACTTCCCTGTGGGTTGGGTCCGGTGACTGGCAAATCATTCTTGACAAACTTGATGACTGTCCTTAAAGGAGTTACAACATTGGTGGATAAAGGAAGAGCAGCTGACATCATCTACATAGACTTGTGTAAAGCACTTGACTGACCCCCATGATATCTTTTCCTATAAAGTGGAGAGGCGTGGATCTGACAGATAGAATATTCAGTGGGTAAGGTATTGTCTGGATGGTCACACTCAAAGAATTGAAGTCAACAGTTCATTGTCCAAGTGGAGATCAGTAACAGTCAGTATTGGGACTGGTACTATTTAACGACAGTGACATGGACAGTGGGATTAAGTGCACCTTCAGGAAGTTTGCTGATGACAGTGGTTGACACACTGAGGGAAAGGAATGTCATCCAGGGAGACCTTTAAGAATTGGGTCTGTGCAAACCTCATGAAGTTTAACAAGGTCTTGCTTCTGGGCCAGGGCAATCCCAAACACAAATACAGGCTGAGCAATGTCTGTATACTATGTGAGGCCATGTCAAAGGCCTTGCTGAAGTCTAGGTAGATCACAACAACAACCTTTTTCTCATCCACCATGTGGGTAACCCAGTCATAGAAGGAGATGAGGAAATGACCAGCCCCATGGAGAACTTGGGTGAAAGAAAAACTTGGCATGAGCCATTAAAGTGTGCTTTCAGCCCAGAAGGCTAACCATATCCCAGGCTGAGAAGTGTGACCAGCATGTGAAAGGAAGATTGTCTGTGGCATAATGACCACACGGACACCAGGGTTCTTTTAGGGGCAGTAACTGCTACCTCTTTATTGGTAACATAACTTCAGCTCTCTTTTATTGAGGGTCTAAATTCATCGTATTGAGGACATGACTTCATTATCCCTTATTGAGGACAGGCTCCCTTTTTATACCATTCACCCCACAGCAGAATTTTTCCACTAACTATTCATTGGTCAACAAGTTTGCCTGGCAACAGCAAACACCCAGCAACTTCCATGCCCTAAGGGCTGGAGAACAAGCAGTCCTAGACAACAAGGTGTCTTGTGAATCACCCTTCTTTGTTCCTTCTAAACTCTTTATATTCCTGATGGCCTCATCCTTAGCAGTCCAATGTTGTCACCAGCCATGGGACTTGTTAACCCCCATGGTCACACTCCCACAATTGTGCTCCTCTACTCTGCTCTTATGGGACACCACATTAATGTCTGGAGTCTGCAGCATAGTAAAGAAATAGACCTGTTAGGTCCTGAGGGGGGCCACAGAAACAGTCAGAGATTTGGAGCACCTTTCCAGGAAGACAGGCTGAAGCTGGAGCTGTTTAGCCACCCCAAACAGGAACCTACCTCCATTTCCCCCTGTGACCTAGGTCCCCTCTTACTGCCTGGTGGGATGAGGGGACTTTTGTCTTCTGCATAGTAGGAGGCACCTGTGCTGCGGCAGGCTCCTGAGTCTCTCTCAGAGAGGGTAGAGTACACCTCCACCACTCTGACTCCCTGATGCTCCTGAGCCTTCTTACCTCCTCCTGAAGCTCCGCTACCTGTTTGAGCAGCTCTTCAACCTGGGCATACCTCCCACAGATATACCCCTCGCTGCTGCTGTTGGATACAGACAGAAGACTTCGGCACATCCTGCAGACCAAGACCTGGATGGCAGTGTGTTTCCCCGAGCCCTCCATCTGAGTAGCCATATCAGTGACTGTGGCTGGAGAGGACGCAAGAGATGCGGAGGCCATGGTTTTCTGCCTGGTTGATACCATGGCCAGGTTTCTCGCAAGCAGGCTACCAGTACCAGTACCAGAGGGAAAAAATGCTGCAAGAGAGGAGTGAGGGGCCCTCCCTGCGTGAATTGCCAAGCTAACTGCCTGCCACACCACTCCCTTCTGACGCACCATGCCCTGTTCGCCTCGCTCCTGTTCGCTCGCGCTCCCTAGGGGCTGCTTTTGAATGGCCGGGAAGGAGGTGCTGCTGGCTCCACCTACTCCTCATTAGCTTCCCTCACAAGGGCTGCCAGGTCCTGGCGGCTCCATCAGCTGGTTTGAGTGACCTGGATGCCGAAAAAAAAGCCCTACCTGTCTCAATCCCCTGCTCTGCAGCAGAACGCGTCAGCCCCAGAGCCCATCGCCTTGGCAAGTGGCTTGAGTTATTTTCCGTTTCTTATTTAACTGGATTTTGTGGAATGTACAAATATAACAAATTAACAGAGAGAGTTGCTGAAAGGCAAGGTTAACTAAGGATAAACTTGTGTCATTGTCATTTCTACAGTGCTGGGTCTTTCCTGGTCACCCTTAGCCACTTCTGTAGACAGATCTTTCAGAAAGCTAGAGAGAGAAAAGTATAAACAACAGAATTAACTGTAACATTTTATCTGTGGATGTAAAATTAAGTCTTTTTTTTTTTTTTTTTTTTTTTTTTTAATAATAAAACAAAACAAACAACAACAACAATAAAACCAAACAATGAAAATATATTTGAATTAGGTCTGAGTGTTATGTAATGACTCAAACAGAATCATTTCTGTTTCTATGGCTGATATGATATAAGTGAAAAATGCATGTCAGCCTGTAGGTTGTTTTAGTTAGCCTAGTTCTTCACCAGGTTCTTTTTCTGTAGTTGAACTGACAAACATTAACCGGTTTCTTTATATAGTCTGTTTTGCATGTCTCCAATATAAATGACTGAAGTATTGGGACAAAAGTCACAATAAATATTGAAATAAAACTGCCCCTTAGTATGTAGTATAACTCATTAAAAGAGACAGTGATAAATGTGAAATGTGTATGATGAAGACTGCCTGCTCCACTTATCTGCATTGTACATACATATATTATGAAGACAGGCTGAGAGACTTGGTGTTGTTCACCCTGGAGAAGAGAAGGCTCTGGGGAGACCTCATTGCAGCCTTCGAATAATAAAAAGGAGCTAAAAGCTGAGGAATGACTCTTTGTAAGGGAGTGTAGTTATAGGACAAGGGGTAATGCCTTTAAACTACAGCAGGTTAGGTTTACATTAAATATAAGGGGAAAATTCTTTACTGTGAGGGCGGTGAAGCGCTGAAACAGGTTGACCAGAGAAGATGAGGATCCCCCATCCCGGGAAGAGACCCCCTCCCGGGAAGAGACCCCAAGGTCAGGTTAGATCTGGCTTTGAGCAACTTGATCTAGTGGGAGGTGTCCCTGCCCATGACACTGTGGTTGGAACTAAATAATCTTTAAAGTCCCTTCCAACCCAAACCATTCCATGATTCTATGATTTGATGACACGCAAAATATATATGTTGTGTTACATGGAACAAAAGGATTATGTGTTTCAGAAATATTTTTCAGATAAGTAGGCACAGAATAATAAAATGAAAACACCAGAGAAACATGAAAAAATATATATATAATATTTATGAAATGCTGAGAAAACAACTCTAAGCACACCGTTTCCCAAGTCAATGGCATAGTTAACCTGTGTTAAAGAAATGTCACTGGTGAGATGCTTTGATTTTCACAAACACAGTAAAATGTTGATTTTTTTTTCTTTGGACAATATACACAAATCTTGCATTAAACCTAGATTATTATTATTATTATTATTATTATTATTATTATTATTATTATTATTATTATTATTATTATTATTATTATTATTATTATTATTATTATTATTATTATTATTATTATTAATTTTCTTCAGGGTGGCCTAAAATATCCAGGTTCATCTAATGCCTCATTCAACTCAAGGTGTGCTGTTCTTCTGCATACCAGTCAGGCTGCCTGCATAGGCTGAATACACTGGCACTTCTCAGAGTCTGTAAGTAAAGAGGCAGAACAGCTGCTAGAGGGCCTCTATGAAATAATAAAAGAGCATCAGATGATCCAGGCATTCCAGAACAAGAATGGAAATCAGGTTGCTAATGAGACATGCCCAGGAAGAAAAAAGCAGAAGATAAGAAATGGGAATACCAGTTGCAAGACAACTGGTAGAAGCTGTGCTCTTTGTGCTCGGCGCACACAAAACTAAAATTATAAAGAATGGAAATGCAACTAATAAAGAAAATTTCGTAAAGCCTAGCTAAGAGTAAATGTAAAGTCTCTCTATAAACTGACCTTCCTGATCAGAATAGTGAAAAAAATTAAACTACCTGTAAAAAACAACAAGATATTGTGTTTTCATGGTCACCTGGAGAGGTCCTCAATGACTGGAGACATGCTAATGAGATGCCCATCTGTAAGAAGGATCATAAAGAAGACCTGGGGAACTACAGGCCAATCAGCCTGACCTTGGTGACAGAAAAGGTGATGGAACACGTCATCTTGAAGGCAATCACACAGCATATGTAGGATGACCTGGAGATCAGGGCCGGTCCAGTCAGCGTGGGTTCATGAAATACAAGTCCTGCCCGACCATTCACATCACCTTCTACGACCGGGTGACCCACCTAGTGGACGAGGGAAAGCCTGTTGACATAGTCTGCCTAGACTTCAACAAGGCCTTTGGGGTGGTCTCCCGCTGTATTCTCCTGGAGAAACTGTCAGCCCATGGTTTGGACAGGTACACTCTCTGCTGGGTAAAAAACTGGCTAGATGGCTGGGCCTAGAGAGTGGTGGTGAACGGGGTGAAATCCAGCTGGCGGCGGATCACCAGTGGTGTTCCCCAGGGGTCAGTGTTGGGGCCCATCCTCTTTAATATCTTTATTGATGATTGGGATGAGGGAATTGAGTGCACCCTCAGTGAGTCTGTAGACAACACCAAGCTGGGGGGAAGTGTCAGTCTGCTGGAGGGTAGGAAGGCCCTGCAGAGGGACCTGGACAGCATGGGTTGATGGACATGGCTAGGTGCCAGGTCCTGTACTTTGGCCACAACAACTCCATGCAACACTACAGTCCTGAGAGAGAGTGGCTGGAAAGCTGTGCAGAGGAAAAGGATCTGGGGTTGCTAATTGATACCTGCCTGAACATGAGCCAGCAGTGTGCCCATGTGGCCAAGAAGGCCAACGGCATCCTGGCTTATATCAGGAATAGTGTAGCCAGGAGGACCATGGAGGTGATCGTCCCCTTGTACTCTGCTCTGGTGAGTCTGCACCTTGAGTACTGTATTGACTTTTGGCACCCTCACTACAAGGAAGACATTGAGGCCCTGGAGTGCGTCCAGAGAAGGACTACAGAGCTGGTGAAGATCCTGGAAGACAAGTCCTATGAGGAGTGGCTGAGGAGGGAACTGCTTGGTCTGGGGTTGTTTGTCTGGAGAATAGGAGGCTCGGGGAGACGTTATTGCTCTCTACAACTATCAGAAAGGAATTTGTGGGGAGCTGGGGGCTGGCCTCTTCTCATAGATAACTATAGTTAGTGATAGGACTAGAGGGAATGGCCTCAAGTTGTGCCAGGAGAGGTTTAGGTTAGAAATTAGGGGACATTTCTATTCGGAAAGAAATGGGAACATCAGGCACTGGAACGGGTTGCCCAGGGAGGTGGTGGAGTCACTGTCCATGTGAGTGTTTAAAGACAGGTTGGATGTGGTGCTTAGGAACATGGTTTAGTGGGTGACACTGGTACTAGGGTGATGGTTGGACCAGATGATCTTAGAGGTCTGAATGATTCTATGATTCTATGGAAGACTGATCAAATAAATGTTGAAGCTAAATCTAGTTTTGTTCTTCGTCTGGCTGGGTTGGAGTTAACTTTCCCTGCAGCAGCCCATACAGTGCTGTGCTCTGCACTTGCAGCTAGAACAGTATTGGAATCACAACAGTGTTGTGTCTACTGTTGAGCAATAATGGCACAGCATCAGGATTCACTCTAACCCCCTAAGAACCAGCAGGCTGGGGGTGGGAAATGTGAAATGTGTTCAACTGATTCGTGTCAATATGGAACAATGCTAGGGCCGCATGGTATGATGAATGTGACCTTCTGTCTTACGTACCCTTGTATAACCACAAGTCTAAGAAAAACAGAGTGGTTAATGTATATAGTTCTTGTATCTTGCAAAGGAATGTTTTAGCAATTCGTGTCAATAGAGAGCTTGAAGGGAAATGTATTTGTAGGCTTTTCCTTGAAGTCTCTGATATTTAGAGATGGGGGGGGGGGTGTCCTGGTTTCAGTTAGAACAGAATTAATTTTCTTCCTAGTAGCTGGTGGAATGCTGTGTTTTGAGGTGTTCAGAATAACTGCTAACTATTATGACTATTGCATGGGACAGTATGCAAGTCTCTGATATCTGGCCAGGAGATTAAGGAGACGGGGAAAGCTGAAGAACGACTAAAAGACAAAGCTTGCAGGGGACGTTGCACAAGTCTCTGACATACAGCCAAGTTGGACAAAGGAGAAGGACAAGAGGGAGGAAGACTATGAGCCTTCAGCACGAGAGACCCCCAGAGACCCCCAGAGACTCCACTGGAGACTGATACGCATGCTTCAGTAGGAGGGTTTGGATTCCGGAAACTAATTATAATAACCCTGGGGTTTTTTTTTAGAAGTAGTAATGAATATGTATTAGCCTAGAAGCATAAAAATCAGCTGCTTGATGTAACTGGTGTGCGTCTTGGTGGAGCAGAGACTCCCGGAGCACCCAGCGCTGTTTGCTTATCTCTATTCCTTTAATAAACTGTAAACTTTGATTATAGTTTTTTTTAAGACTCAGCCATTTATAACAGAAAGATGTGAGGAAGCAACATCACCAGGGCAGATGACCTAAACCAACCATGGGATATACCATACCATACGATGTCACACTCACCAATAAAATGTGGAAAAAGGAACGAGAGGGGAGGGGTGGGCTCTCATTGTGAAAATGTCTGTCCTCCCTAGCAATGGCAAATTAATTTTGAAAATATCTATAATTTTATGAGCCCAGTTTTTTAAATGAGCCCAGTTATTTTTTTTTTCCTTCCCATATTTTTTTTCTTTTTTTTTTTTTTCCAATTATATGATGTGCTTAGACTGACTTTATTCTTTCTTTTCCTTTTTTTTCACTTCTTTTCTTTTTTTTTTTTCTTTTTTTTCTTTTTTTTTTCCTTTTTTTTCCTTTTTTTTTTCTTTTTCTTTTTCTTTTTCTTTTTCTTTTTCTTTTTCTTTTTCTTTTTCTTTTTCTTTTTCTTTTTCTTTTTCTTTTTCTCTTTCTCTTTCTTTCTCTTTCTCTTTTTTCCCCTTCCCCTTCCCCTTCCCCTTCCCCTTTCCCTTTCCCTTCCCCTTCCCCTTCCCCTTCCCCTTTCCCTTTCCCTTTCCCTTTCCCTTTCCCTTTCCCTTTCCCTTTCCCTTTCCCTTTCCCTTTCCCTTTCCCTTTCCCTTTCCCTTTCCCTTTCCCTTTCCCTTTCCCTTTCCCTTTCCCTTTCCCTTTCTCTTTCCTTTTTTCTATCATCCATGTTAATCCAGGGCTTAACTGTTTATTTTTTTTAAAAAAGACACAACATAAAAATAGTAAAATAGTAACAAATAAAGGAGACGTTGAGCATGAGAAGGTGTCACTGGAGCCAAGTCCAGTTGGAGGCCAGTCACTAGTGGCGTTCCCCAGGGCTCGGTGCTGGGGCCGGTCATCTTTAATATCTTCATCGATGATCTGGACGAGGGCATTGAGTGCACCCTCAGTAAGTTTGCAGATGACACCAAGTTAGGTGCGTGTGTCGATCTGCTTGAGGGTAGGAAAGCTCTGCAGGAGGATCTGGATAGGCTGCACCAATGGGCTGAGGTCAACTGCATGAAGTTCAACAAGGCCAAGTTCCGGGTCCTGCAGCTGGGGCGCAATAACCCCAAGCAGAGCTACAGGCTGGGAGAGGAATGGTTGGAGAGCTGCCAGGCAGAGAAGGACCTGGGAGTGATGGTGGATAGTCGGCTGAATATGAGCCAGCAGTGTGCTCAGGTGGCCAAGAAGGCCAACGGCATCCTGGCTTGTATCAGGAACGGTGTGACCAGCAGGGCTAGGGAGGTGATCGTCCCCCTGTACTCAGCTCTGGTGAGGCCGCACCTCGAGTACTGTGTTCAGTTTTGGGCCCCTTGCTACAAGAAGGACATGGAGGTGCTTGAGCGGGTGCAGAGAAGGGCGACAAAGCTGGTGAGGGGCCTGGAGAACAAGTCCTCCGAGGAGCGGCTGAGGGAGCTGGGCTTGTTCAGCCTGGAGAAGAGGAGGCTCAGGGGCGACCTTATCGCTCTCTATGGGTACCTCAAGGGAGGCTTTAGCGAGGTGGGGGTTGGCCTGTTCTCCCACGTGCCTGGTGACTGGACGAGGGGGAATGGGCTTAAGTTGAGCCAGGGGAGTTTTAGGTTAGATGTTAGGAAGAACTTCTTCACTGAAAGGGTTGTGAGGCACTGGAACAGGCTGCCCAGGGAAGTGGTGGAGTCACCATCCCTGGAAGTCTTTAAAAGACGTTTAGATGTAGAGCTTAGGGAAATGGTTTAGTGGGGACTGTTAGCGTTAGGTCAGAGGTTGGACTCGATGACCTTGAGGTCTCTTCCAACCTAGAAAATTCTGTGATTCTGTGATTCTGTGAGTTCCTCACATTTTCAGAGCGGGGTAGAATAAGACAGGACAGAAACAACTTTCCATATCTGTTCAAACAGAGTGGGAAGACCAACTTAAAATGAGAGGAACAAGTTAGTTTTATAATCTGTACATATCCTCTTAATTAATACTATATTTATATATATATTTATAACAGAAAGATGTGAGGAAGGAACATCACCAGGGCAGATGACCTAAACCAACTAAAGGGATATACCATACCATATGATGTCACACTCACGTTTGTCCTCCAAACAATCAATATGTGTGTTGAGGCCCTGCTTCCCAGACATGGTCAAGCATTGCTCATTGTTGGGATGTAGAGATTAATTTATTTCCTCTGTACTTCCACATGACCTTTCCTTTTGCTTGTTTGTTTGTTTGTTCTTTTCCTGTATGCTGCTCATTGTTGTTTTTCCCTTTTTCTCTTTTTCCCTTTTCCCTTTAGTTAAATTATTTAAGTAATAATATTTTTTCCCTATCTCAATACGTGAGATATGTTTTTTTCCTTTTTTTCTTCTCATCCTTTTCTGAGGAGAAGGAGTGATAGAACAGCTGTGGTGGATGGAGTTCAGCTGCCTAGTAAGGTATATCCACCACAGGTTTATACACTGGTATTTTTGGATTTCAGTAAACATGTATTGTTTGGATTGTAGGGTTTTAGTAAAGGCCTGGTTTCTCTCTTTTACTGTTAACTTCTTTCTCCCCATATCTAAAAGTAAGGGTACTGCTAGGTGATCAAATTGTCCAGTACTGTCTCTCTTCAGGACTTTCTCCTCTTTTACTCTAATCTGGCAAAGTCTGCATATGCAAAAGGAACTTGAAATAAAATAGGAAAAGATACAATGGAACTCAAAGAGTTTTAGTATTACAGAATATATTTATATATATTTATTTATTTCAGTTATGCGTCTTACTGATGCATTACTGCATTTATATGTGTGAGTGTATATATATGTGCGTGTGTGTGTGTACATTTCCCCTTACACCCTGGGAAAAGCAAGAAGTTCACAGATATTAATCAATTTTTATTGCTACCTTAGTGTTGGGTGGTTTTCAGTTGGTAATTATTATCTTTGATTTAAGAAATGAAGATGCTTTTCAGAGAGAAAGGTAATTGTCTTTAAAAAATTTGAGTAAGACATGTCATGAGACAAATTGCTCTTACTATCAATACATGTAACATTTTTATTAGATAAAGCTTTTATTAAATTACATGCAAGACAAGGAGGTAATCTAAGACAGCCAACATGGCTTCACCAAGGCCAAATAGTGCCTGACCAACCTGGTGGCCTTCTGTGATGACATGACTGGATCAGTTGACAAGGGAAGGCTGACTAATATCAGCTACCTGGGCTTCTCTAAGACCTTCGACACAGCCCCAATAACATCTTGATCTCCAAATTGGAGAGATATGGATTTGAAGGGTAGACCATTCAGTGGGTAAGGAACAGGCTTGAAGATTGCACCCAAAGAGTAGTGGTCAATGGTTCTATGTCCAAGTGGAAACCAGTGACAAGTGGTGACCCTCAGGGATCTTTCTTGGGACCAGTACAGTTTAATACCTTTATCAATGCTATAGACAATGGGATCAAGTGTACTGTCAGCAAGTTTGCAAATGACACTAGGCTGAGCAGTGTAGTTGATACCGAAGAATGAAGAGATGCCATGCAAAAGGACCTGAACAAGCTTGAGAAGTGGGTCTATGTGAATTGCATGAATTTCAACAAGTCTAAGTGCAATTTGCTGCACTTGGGTTGGGGCAATCCCAGATAGGAGTACAGACTAGGTGAAGAACTCAATGAGAACAGCCTTGCAGAGAAGGACTTGGGGATTCTGGTGGACAAAAAGCTTGAAATGATCCACTAGTGTGCGCTTGCAGCCCAGAAGGCCAACAGCATCCTGGGCTGCTTCAAAAGAGATGAGGCCAACAGGTTGAGAGAGACAATTGTCCCCCTCTACTCTGCCTTTGTGAGGCCTCCCCTGGAGTAGTATGTCTGGGACCTCCAGCACAACAAAGATGTGGATATGTTAGTGAATGTCCAGAGAACTATGAAGTTGATCAGAGGGTTGGAGCACCCCTCCTGTGAAAAAAGGCTGATAGCTAGGGCTGTTGTTCAAGCTGAAGAAGATACAGTCTCCGGGCTGTTCTCATTGAAGCTTTTCGATATTTAAAAGTGTTTTTTAAAAGAGATGGAGAGCAACTTTTTGCTTAGGTAGCTAATTACAGAAAAAAAACACTTTAAACTAAAAGGGGGGAGATTTATGAAGAAATTCTTCACTCCAAGGTTGGTGAGCATGAAATATAAAAAGCAGTAGCAATAGCCATTTCACTTTCCCTTTGCAGTGAATGGCATCCATTCAGCAGTAACCAAGACTGATCCTTCAGGAGGGTTGCCTAAATGACATGAAAGAGTCTTGCCATCTTTGATAAGACATACAAATATTAGAACCCAAACTTTTTATGATTGGCAGTGAAATAAGCTCAATGAAGAAAGGCTCCTTTAGATTTTTAATGAAATACCAAAGGATTTGGAGGGAAAAAAAAATATATATGTGAAAAAGAGAAGCTAATGGAGTGAGAAAACAAAATCAACATCTTTTCTTCATCAACAAAATTATATTGTCTACAAGAAACAGCAGTGTATTTTATAAGTAAATTATTTGTAATATCCTACTGTCACTCAATAGCTGGAAAATTCCTTAATTTAGTGAAAATGCATTTGAAGAGTGCTTTTATAGCTTTTGAAATTACAGCTTTAATTATTGATCAGACACTTCAGCATGGTATCCATAAATGCAACACATTAATTACTGTAGGAATTAGCGATGGAGTTGAAAAAAAATGACGAATATGTTTAAGCCTCTCCTTTGCACGCAACAGGTGGTGCTTGCCTAATTATTGTAAGCTCTAAATAGTATGATGATGGCCGTCAAAGGAAATGAAAATAGTTAGCCAGACAGAGTATTTGGTCTCTTCCATAATCTTTGATGCTGCTGGCACTTATGTTTGTACATCAACTAGTCCATATAATCCAATCTGTGATGAATCTCTATACTCCGTAAGTACAAATATTAAGCAATTATACAATTTATAATCCATTTTAGTAAAAAGACGCCAAATTTCATGCCTTTCCTTATAGAAGTGTTACTCTTATTTAAGGCTTCTTAAAATACTTCTGTATTAAATATTCACCCTTTTCTAGGATAAACACCTACTGAAGTCCTAAAGAATTGTTGGTTGTTTAAGTTTCATAGAAGTGGGACAGTATGTTAATATATTCTGCCTCTGTATGCTCTTTTTTAATAATGCATGTCATCACATCCTGGCACATAGCCTATTCTCTTCTCGACTTAACATTTGTTTATGAATATTGTAACAGAATTCCTTCATTTGTTAATCCATTTTTTACAGCAACCTAAGAGACCCCTCATTTTATTGTATGCAACATGTGCTAGAAAGCTGTCCTTTGAGACAATCTATAAAAATATATTTGGGATTTCTATAATGATGCAGAAGCAAGCAATTCTTCACTAATAGACCTTTTGGTTTTGCTATAATACATTTTTGAATAAGAATTATCTGTATTTTGTAAGAAAATTGCATTATGTTTAACTCTACCAGCAAAAGGTAAAAAATGTGATTTCTTATTTCCATAACTTGAAATTGGTCTTGAAATTGGTCTTTTTATTTTTTCTTCTTACCTTTTTTTTTTAAAAAAAATTATTATTATTATTATATTTTCCCTTGAACCATTGATCCATTTTTGCTCTAATGTTGACAATGCTTTGATGAATACATTATGGTCATATATGTGAGTACATATAAAATATGTTAAAAGACAGCTGTTGGAGTAGAATCATGATTATAAAATTAGTAGCTACTAAATGCAATTACTGAGCTGATTATTTCTGATATACTTCAGTAGTCTGAAATTTTTGTTGATGCAATACTTCTAGTTTAAGATTTAGATTATCATTTAAATCTGTGCTCTACTATCAGTCTGTGTTCTATTGAAAAATTAAGTACAAGTTGGAGACCAGAGTTTTTTGCACTTAAATGTTTAGACCAAAGGGCAAAGTCACAAATCATCCTGTTCAACACACAGATTCATTGTGCGGTGCATGCCAAATGTTCATTACTTGGAAATGAGACCTAAAGTCTACAGATCCCTGAACAGTAAGAGTATGAAGTCTATATAGGTACTCATATAGCTAGAATAGGTAACAGTTGAGGGACAAATAAGAATGCTATAGGAGAAATATAATCCACATCTTGCTTAATTTATCAACAGTCCTGGCTATCGGGGGAGGTCCCAATCGACTGGCGGCTAGCAAACATGACGCCCATCTACAAGAAGGGCCGGAGGGCAGACCCAGGAAACTACAGGCCTGTCAGTTTGACCTCAGTGCCAGGAAAGCTCATAGAGCAGATCCTCCTGAGAGTCATCATGCAGCACTTGAAGGGGAAGCAGGCGATCAGGCCCAGTCAGCATGGCTTTATGAAAGGCAGGTCATGCCTGACGAACCTGATCTCCTTCTATGACAGAGTGAAGCGCTGGGTGGATGAGGGAAAGGCTGTGGATGTGGTCTACTTTGACTTCAGCAAGGCTTTTGACACCGTCTCCCACAGCATTCTCCTCAAGAAACTGGCTGCTCTTGGCTTGGACTGGCGCACGCTTCGTTGGGTTAGAAACTGGCTGGATAGCCGGGCCCAAAGAGTCGTGGTGAATGGAGCCAAGTCCAGTTGGAGGCCAGTCACTAGTGGCGTCCCCCAGGGCTCGGTGCTGGGGCCGGTCCTCTTTAATATCTTCATCGATGATCTGGACGAGGGCATCGAGTGCACCCTCAGTAAGTTCGCAGATGACACCAAGTTAGGTGCGTGTGTCGATCTGCTTGAGGGTAGGAAAGCTCTGCAGGAGGATCTGGATAGGCTGCACCGATGGGCTGAGGTCAACTGCATGAAGTTTAACAAGGCCAAGTGCCGGGTCCTGCAGCTGGGGCGCAATAACCCCAAGCAGAACTACAGGCTGGGAGAGGAATGGTTGGAGAGCTGCCAGGCAGAGAAGGACCCAGGAGTGATGGTGGACAGTCATCTGAATATGAGCCAGCAGTGTGCTCAGGTGGCCAAGAAGGCCAACGGCATCCTGGCTTGTATTAGGAACAGCGTGACCAGCAGGGCTAGGGAGGTGATCGTCCCCCTGTACTCAGCTCTGGTGAGGCCGCACCTCGAGTACTGTGTTCAGTTTTGGGCCCCTTGCTACAAGAAGGACATGGAGGTGTTTGAGCGGGTGCAGAGAAGGGCGACGAAGCTGGTGAGGGGCCTGGAGAACAAGTCCTCCGAGGAGCGGCTGAGGGAGCTGGGCTTGTTCAGCCTGGAGAAGAGAAGGCTCAGGGGCGACCTTATCGCTCTTTTTAGGTACCTCAAGGGAGGCTGTAGCGAGGTGGGGGTTGGCCTGTTCTCCCACGTGCCTGGTGACAGGACGAGGGGGAATGGGTTTAAGTTGAGCCAGGGGAGTTTTAGGTTAGATGTTAGGAAGAACTTCTTCACTGAAAGGGTTGTGAGGCACTGGAACAGGCTGCCCAGGGAAGTGGTGGAGTCACCATCCCTGGAAGTCTTCAAAAGACGTTTAGATGTAGAGCTTAGGGATATGGTTTAGTGGAGGGCTGTTAGCGTTAGGTTGGAGGTTGGACTCGATGACCTTGAGGTCTCTTCCAACCTAGAAAATTCTGTGATTCTGTGATTCTGTGATTCTGTAATACAGCTCAGAACTTCTGTCTCTCTCTCATTTTTTTTTTCTTCCTCTAATAATTCAAGTGTTCAAAGTGAGATCCTCTGTGGGAGGATCTGGATAGGCTGCACCGATGGGCTGAGGTCAACTGAATGAAGTTCAACAAGGCCAAGTGCCGGGTCCTGCACCTGGGGCACAACAACCCCAATCAGAGCTACGGACTGGAAGATGAGTGGTTGGAGAGCTGCCAGGCAGAGAACGACCTGGGAGTGATGGTTGATAGTCGGCTGAATATGAGCCAGCAGTGTGCTCAGGTGGCCAAGAAGGCCAACGGCATCCTGGCTTGCATAAGAAACAGTGTGGCCAGCAGGGCTAGGGAGGTGATCGTTCCTCTGTACTTGGCTCTGGTGAGGCCACACCTCGAGTACTGTGTTCAGTTTTGGGCCCCTTGCTACAAGAAGGACATCGAGGTGCTTGAGCGAGTCCAGAGAAGGGCGACGAAGCTGGTGAGGGGCCTGGAGAACAAGTCCTACAAGGAGCGGCTGAGGGAGCTGGGCTTGTTCAGCCTGGAGAAAAGGAGGCTCAGGGGTGACCTTATTGCTCTCTACAGATACCTTAAAGGAGGCTGTAGCGAGGTGGGGGTTGGTCTATTCTCCCATGTGCCTGGTGACATGACGAGGGGGAATGGGCTTAAGTTGAGCCAGGGGAGTTTTAGGTTGGATGTTAGGAAGAACTTCTTTACCGAAAGGGTTATTAGACATTGGAACAGGCTGCCCAGGGAAGTGGTGGAGTCACCATCCCTGGAAGTCTTCAAAAGACGTTTAGATGTAGAGCTTAGGGATATGGTTTAGTGGGGACTGCTAGCATTAGGTCAGAGGTTGGACTCGATGATCTTGAGGTCTCTTCCAACCTAGAAATTCTGTGATTCTGTGATTCTGTGAAAAGCGTACTGCTAGGGTACTGCTAGGTGTGCCTTCTCCTCTTCTGATCATAATAATCAGGTCTTTCCCCTATAATTAATGTTTTAAAACGTAGTGATTGTAGCTGTTTTTATGTAGGTAATCTTGTTGTTGTTCTTGTTGTGTTGTTTTGTTTTGTTTTTGTGAACTCAGGTTTAGTGTATAGACTGATTCTGAGCATGCTTAAAAACAAAAGATTATGTGCTTAGTGAAATACAAAATATGTAACCTGTGGAACATCTGTACCTGCAGGTTTAGGCAGAATCCAAGACTGTGTTTCTGAATTATCAGAATCTTGATCCAGATACCAGGGAGTCAGCTTACCTTGGGCTTCAAAAGTCAGTGTTTACCTGTTCGTTTACCTAAGCATCCATTAGGTAATGCATCCATGCATCTAAGTGGCTGCAGAAACCTCCTTAGGTTAAATGGAAACTATAAAATTCACAAGGCAGGTATTTTCAGAATTAAAAAATAAAATAAAATAAAATAATCATAATTTAAAAAAATAAACAGTTAAACACAGTTAAAGATTTGGGATTGTTGGAGATTTTTTTTCTTTTGTTAAGAAAGAACACAAGCTTTACTCTCAGATAGCTGTCTTATTTTCTAAGGTGAGATAGTTAAAAATGTAATTTACCAATATTTTGAGGTTTTAGTAAGTGCAGATTTCAACGGATATATATACAGAAATAAAATAATATATTTAATTTAATAAAATTTATATAAGTTGTCAAAAATGCTTAGGACCTTTCTGAGTAGGTCCAAGTAAGCAGTTTTAAAATTTTACTTGAAGTCTGAATGTCTTCTCTTCAGTGTTTTCTGTTTGTGGTTGAAAAGTGACTTAACTGTTGTCCTACCAGGTTCAGTTATTTTTGTTTGTCCAGCTCTTTCTTATCCTCTATCATTCAGAGGAAAACAAAACAAAACTTATGAAATAAAACCTTCTGAACAGCTATTATTAGTAACATATACAGAACCTCAAATACTGGCCAAGACTCTCATGGAAAGCTACTTTGTTTGAGAAGAACAGCATTCTGTGTATATACTCTGTATCTTTGAACTGTGTATGTATGTATCTTTGAGCTTTGCCTGATTAGGTTACCTTGAAAGGAAAAAGACAAAAAAACAAACAAACAAACAAACAAACAAACAAAAAACCCTCTACATGGACTGAAGAAAGAAAATCAAAGAAGCAATTATTATTATTATTTGCAATAACTAGGGTTTCAATTGATGTCTTTTTTTTTTTTTTTTTTTTTTTTTTTGACTACTAATACACAGAAGTGATAATGAAGTAGTGAAGTACTTAGTAATTAGTGGAGGCAAAGCTATACAAACATGAAACATTATTACACATTATCACCTGTGGAATATACATTCTGGGAGAAAGAGAACTTAGGGAGAAAGAACTCAGTTTCAAATATTTGTTTACATCAAACTTGACATTTTGGCTTAGCAGAAAAATATAACACTGTAATTAGTTATTTATCTTTTTAAAGTTGTGGAAAATATATTTCTATTGCATGTAAAATAAAAAGTGTAATAAGTTATGATTTTATACTTTCTTCTAAATGAAATTAAATATCAAGACTTTTATCAAATATCTTATAATGAAACACATTTATTTTTTGCATTTTGCATTCATCAATATTTTTCCTTCAAGAAAACAGAAAGCAGAAAACAGAAGAAAAACACACAGAAATGAAAACAAAACAAACCGCCAACAACAACAAAAATTAAAGAAAAAAAAAAAAAAACAGCTAAATATTTTTTAGCCAGAAATTTGTCTTAATTATCCTTATAAAGCAATTCTGAAGACAAGAGTGGCTGGTTTCCAATTGATTAACTGCACTTCTGGGATTGCCTTGCTGTTCAAAATGACTCTTGCTTTGGGGTGACATAGATCATTGAAATATGTTTCCTACTGATTCTAGCAAGCAACAAAAATCACTAATTAAAAAATAAAAATCTATTTTCATAAGTATAATAAAATTAAGTTTCTTACTATCCCCTGAAGGCTGCAAGAACCAGAGAAATGCTTGAACGTTCTTACATTTGCATCTTTATAGCCCACAGTGTATTCAATATTATTTCTTTTAGAGCGTATAAATCACAGAATTAGGAAAAAAAAATGTTTTACTTCTATATGGATGTATGGATCACCTGCTTATCTTTGTAAAATCTTGAAATACACATTGCAGAAAACAACTGCCCTAGTCACTTTCTCTTCCTAATGGAATATATTTAAAAGCTGGTGATATGAAGCAAACTTTCTCTAGGTAGACTATCCCAGACTGGCTAAATAAGCTGAGACTTCTTCTCTCTGAGAAAGCTATGAAATATCAGAAACCTGTTTGGTTTGACAGAAACCTGTGCCTCAGGTATCTCAGGTATTTGGCACTTCACTGGCTGATGATGCAATGAGATGCTGTTATTAAGGCAGGTAGTGCTACACCATGCTTTCCATTGCCTGTATGTGAGACTGAAATAGTTGTGAGACAGCAAAATACACTTCATATCAAATTTTCAGCACTTCATCATGTACAAGTAAAGAACCCAGCTATGAAATGTCTGTTGACTTTCTAGTGCCGTTTGCTTTCCAGCAGGTACACAGTCATTAAGATAATTAACCTGTAAAGTATTTAGAGGAGTATGTAGCAAGATGACCTGCAAGCATGTAAGTAAAAAGTAGTGTCAGGCCGAACACAATTAGTTGATCAATGGATTCCTGTTTGTTGCATGTTATACATTTGCTAAAAGAGTTGATATGTGCTTTGCCATATCAAATATTATTTATATTCCCATAAGAATATAGAGAATTTAAAGGTTGGACTCGATGATCTTGAGGTCTCTTCCAACCTAGAAATTCTGTGATTCTGTGAAGATTAAAAACTGAACTGGTATTCCACTTAGATGACAACATTTTCACAAAAATAATAATAAATAAATAAATAAATAAATAGTAAATAAATTTAGCATGAAAAGTATTTTCTAGGGAAAAAAAATGCATACACAGAAGAGAGATATTATTTCACATTTTTGAGTCAACATTTTATGTTAGTTTATGAAGTCACACCGTAGACCATAGTAAGGAAAATTTGTCAGTACATATTCATCTAACAGTCATAAATAATAAATAATCACACACACAAAAAAAAAAAGTAATAATGAATGCAAAAAAGTCTGGGTCACTACTGTCAGTTAGAGAAGGCTGATTTTTCTTCAGTGTTATGCATTTTACTTAGAGCAGTAAATTCCAAAGTTATGCCCAAAGGGAGTCAGTGGGTTTCTTTCTTCCCAAGGCTGTTTCTGTTTTAAATACACAGAATAGAATCAGTGATATTCACCACTCAAATACAATGGCATTTCCTTTCAAATGTATTTCATGGTTGAAGATTATTTTTTGATGATCTTTAGTATAATATAATATAATATAATATAATATAATATAATATAATATAATATAATATAATATAATATAATATAATATAATATAATATAATATAATATAATATAATATAATATAATATAATATAATATAATATAATATAATATAATATAATATAATATAATATAATATAATATAATATAATATAATATAATATAATATAATATAATATATAATGCATATGTATAGCAGCAAGCACTGTTACCAAGGTTTATTTCCACTTGGCATTTTATGTAAAAGTGGTTGCTACCAGGTGAGCACTGCAATAAAGACAGTAATGCAAATAGTTGTTCTGCTATGCACAGAATTTAGAATATAGCATTATGTCCAGGTTTTAGTTTATGAAATAACTTGATCAAATTATTATTATTAATAACACAATAAAAATTTATTGGTGTCTCATGTTCACATTATCTGGACTACTTTTGGTAGGGAACTACTATCTTGATGAGTATTCATGTTTGTAATTTAATTGGTGCACAGTGGATTTATAAAAGACAATTAGTTGGAAGTGCAGTGATTTATAACAAAGCCATACACAGAAGAGGGAGATAAGAAGACTTCACAGGGGAACGATGAAGTGGCCCTCATTAGTACGAAATCAACTTATGGAAATTAATTGTAGTGTTTGTTTGATAAAACAGAACATTTTAGAAATTAGTGACCGTTAGGTTTAAAAAAGAGATATGGTGATTTTCATCAATGAATAAACAGACCAACAAGTTAGAGTTATATGATCACATAATATCAACAAGATGAAAGAACGCTCCATAAAAGAAGACTTAGGTAGGTAAAATTGAAACTGTAATTTCTAAGAAGTTGAAGTATGTAAAAGATCTTGGGATACTTTATGAAGTCAATAAAGGAAACTTAGAAATTAAGTTACACTTTAAAGGAAATAATATCCTGTATTTGATACTCTTACCATATCATTATTAAGTGCTAAGTGATCATTAGATGGATGACAAGCCGTTTAAACATGTAACTGGAAAATACAGACACAACGTTCAATTCTTCCATTCAGAGTGAGGCTTTGTGTTTTTCACTGAAGGATAACACATAGATATCTATACTGCTTTTGAACATTCAATAAATAGATGTACCTACCTTTAGTTGTAAAAGCTTAGTGTATTTCAGAAATCTAAAGTTGACCTTATAATATCCAGTTCTGAAATAATGAAATAACTATATTTTACAAATTATATGTTAACTGCTGAGATAAACAACATATATCTCCATGTCATTTCACTTTTTAAACCTAATTTTTCATTGTTATTCATAGCGTACAGAATTAAATATCATACAGTGTTCTTAAAACTGATTGCAAATCTGTTACAACTAAGATTAATGGTATTGTGGGCCTTATTTTGAATTTGTAAAGTAAGTAAGTAATTGTTTCACTAGCTCTTTAGTCCATAGCTTCAGTCCGTCGTTCAAAAGGCACTGCCAGAATGACTTCTGATAGATGAGATTGAGGAACTTTATCCACATTTTATCCACAATGATGAGATTTAACTCCACAGTCCTCCTTAGAAATCAAGGTACAGTTAACCTGAATCTCAGTAATATATATATAATATATATAAATATATAATATATATAAATATAATATATATATATATACATGTATATATATATATACATATGTATATTATTTTCCTCTGGCAAATACAAAGAACACACAATCTAATCTGTTTCTGTCCAGCTGAAAACTCAAACTGCCTGTCCTTCAAAAAATCTGCTTTCTGATAGGTTTTGATTCTTTTTGTTTCCAAAGTAGATAATAATAATAATAATAATAATAATAATAATAATAATAATAATAATAATAATCTAATAATAATAATAGTAATAATAACAATAATAATAATAATAGTAATAGTAATAATAATAATAATAAAGTGCTGATCCTTTTACTTAAAGATGGAGATGTTTTTCAGTCAGTATGTACAGGAGGAATAATGAATGACTGATATTATGAAATCTGACTGGGAGATTCTGTATTTTTACCATTATAAGCATATAAAAATAACTGAAAGCAGAGATTTTATCTTCATAATGTGATTGTATGTTTGAGTAAATTAAGTGACCCTGATTTTTTTTTCCTTTGTTGCCTTATTAATCTATGTCCTAGAGTTTCAATCATTGCAATTTATCTATTAAGATTTATATATATAAATATATATATATATTTTTTTTTTAATTTTTTTTTTTGCTGAGGCAATCGGCTCCGGGGCAGACGTGTTCTGCAGCGGAGCAGGGGACTGAGGCGGGCAGGGCTTTTTGTCCGGCATCGAGGCCACTTGGGGGAGCCGCCAGGACCCGGCAGTGCTCGCGAGGGAGGCTGATGAGGTGTGGGTGGAGCCAGCAGCGCCCTCTCCCAGGCTGTTTAAAAGTTGCCCCTAGGGAGCACAAGCGACCAGGAGCGCAGCGAACAGGACGGGCAAACAGGGCGTGGCGCATCGAAGGGCGTGGCGCGGCAGTTTGCGCGGCAGTTTGCGCAGGCAGGGCGAGCGGGGGGCCCATCGTCGCCCTGTTGCAGCTGCCTCTCCCTTCAGGGCTTGTAACCTGCTTGCGTAGAACCTGACCATGGTATCAACCAGGCAGAAAACCGTGGCCTCCGCATCTCGTGCGGCATCTCCAGCCACGGTCACCAGTGTGGCTACTCAGACGGACGGCTCGGGGAAACACGCAGCCGTCCAGGTCCTGGGCTGCAGAGTGTGCCCCAGCCTCCTGTTGGTCTCCGACAGCAGTGGTGGGTATGCCTGTGGGAGGTGTGTCCAGGTTGAAGAACTGCTCAGCCAGGTAGCGGAGCTCCAGGAGGAGGTGAACAGGCTCAGGAGCATCAGGGAAACAGAGAGGGAAATTGACTGGTGGAGGTGCACTCTACCCTCTCTGAGGCAGGCTCACGAGCCTGCCACAGCACAGGTATCTCCTGTTATGCAGAAGACGGAGGTTCCCTCCTCCTGCCAGGCAGCGGGAGGAGACCTAGATCAAGGGGGGGAATGGAGGCAGGTGCCTATTCGGGGTGGTAGGCGAGCCCTCTCTCTGCCCACCTCACCTTCTCATCTACCCTTAAATAATCGATATGAAGGACTAGAACAAGACAATCTGAATGACAAAGTAGATAAAAACCCGTCCCAGTTGGAGGGGGTGCCTAAGACAAGGCGACCTACACATCGCATTGCCACATCATCCTTCAAAAAAGAAAGAAGGGCTATTGTTATGGGGGGCTCCCTTCTGAAAGGGACAGAGGGACCGATATGCCGACCGGACCCAACCCACAGAGAAGTCTGTTGCCTCCCTGGGGCTCGGGTGAGAGACTTTGCCAAGAAAATCAAGCGCCTGGTACGGCCCACTGACTACTACCCGCTACTGGTCTTTCAGGCTGGTAGCGATGAAGTAGCAACGAGAAGTCCGAAGGCGATCAAAAGAGACTTTAGGGATTTGGGGCAACTACTTAGAGGATCAGGGGCGCAGGTTGTGTTTGCCTCTGTCCTTCCGATAGGGGGGATCGAAGCTGAAAGGCGTGCTGTTCACATAAACTCGTGGCTTCGAGACTGGTGTGACTGGCAGAATTTTGGGTTCTTTGATCACGGGAAGGTCTAAGCTACACCGGGCCTGATGGCACCGGATGGGATGCGCCTCTCTCGGAGAGGGGTAAGGATCTTTGGTCAGGAGTTGGCAGGGCTGATAGATAGGGCTTTAAACTAGAGTCGAAGGGGGAAGGGGCTAAAACCAGGCATGCCGGTGAAGACCTAAGGGATGGTATGCTAGAATCAGAGGGGCTGTGTGCCAGTGAGGTCCTTCGGTCAGATCCACAAGGTGCTGAGTGTAAGGAGACGCACCTGAAGTGCTTCTACACGAACGCACGCAGTATGAGGAATAAAATGGATGAGCTAGAAGTCCTGGCCCAGTCCCGCAACTACGACATCATCGGCATAAGCGAAACCTGGTGGGATGAGTCCTGTGACTGGGGTGTTGCGATAGATGGTTACAGGCTCTTCAGGAGGGACAGGCAGGGTAGGCGAGGTGGTGGGGTGGCGATGTATGTGAAGCATGGGCTGGACTGTGTGGAACTTCAGGTCGGCAGTGGCAAAGTTGAGAGCCTCTGGGTAAGGATCAAGGGACGAATGAATAAAGGGGATGTCGTTGTGGGAGTCTATTACAGACCGCCTGGCCAGGACGAAATTATTCTTTACAGAACTAAGAGATGCCTCGAGATTAACTCCCCTTGTCCTTATGGGGGACTTCAACTTGCCAGACGTTAACTGGGAGTGCCACACGGCTGACACGAGCAAGTCCAGGAGGTTCATGAAGCACCTAGATGATAACTTCTTGGTGCAGGTGCTAACGGAGCCAATTAGGAAAGGTGCCCTCCTAGACCTGTTGCTAGAAAACAGAGAGGGTCTGGTGGGAGATGTGGTGATTGGTGGCCGCCTCGGTCATAGCGACCATGAAGTGGTTGAGTTCAAAATTTACGGTGACAGAAGGAAAAGTGCCACCAAAACCTCATCCCTAGATATGGGGAAAGCGGACTTCAGGCTGCTCAGGGAACTAGTCAGCAAAGTCCCCTGGGAAACTGCTCTTGAAGGCCTCGATGTCCACCAGTGCTGGTCATTCTTTAAGCGATGCCTCCTAGAAGCACAAGATCAGGCAATTCCTAAATATCGCAAGTCAGGCAGGCGGGGCAGGAGGTCGGCGTGGCTGACCAGGAACATTCTAATGGAGATTAGGCGGAAACAGAGAGTGTTTCGCTACTGGAAGGAGGGCCAGGTGTCATGGAAAGAATACAGGGATGCTGTTCGTGTTTGTAGGGAGAAAGTTTGAGTGGCCAAAGCACAGCTAGAGTTGAAGCTGGCTGTGTCTGTGAGAGAAAATAAAAAGGGTTTTTTTAGATATGTGAATGGAAAAAGGAGAACTAAAGAATACATAGGGCCGCTCCTTGATAGGGAAGGTCTCCTCACAGACAATGACATAGGCAAAGCAGAGACGCTTAACGCCTTCTTTGCTTCTGTCTTCAATGCCGATGATGGGCTTCGGGACCCTGGGTGCCCTGAGCTGGAGGACCGGGACGGTGGGGATCACAAACTCCCAACTGACCCTGAACGTTTGCGGGATTTGCTACTCCACCTGGATCCCTACAAGTCCATGGGTCCGGATGGGATTCATCCCCGGGTGCTGAAAGAGCTGGCGGATGTCATCGCGGAACCTCTCTCAATTATTTTTCAACGATCCTGGGAATTTGGAGAGGTCCCGGTAGACTGGAAGCTGGCAAATGTTGTGCCGATTTTCAAGAAGGGTCAGAAAGAAGACCCTAGCAATTACAGGCCTGTCAGTCTCACGTCAGTGCCTGGTAAAATCATGGAGAAGTTGGTTCTCGAACTTATTGAGGTGCACCTGGGGGACAAAGCAGTCATTGGTCCCAGCCAGCATGGGTTCATGAAGGGTAGGTCCTCTTTGACTAACTTGATTTCCTTTTATGATAAGATCACCCGTATGGTGGACCAAGGGAAACCAGCTGATGTGATTTTTTTGGACTTCAGCAAGGCTTTTGACACAGTTTCCCATAGGATCCTACTGGACAAAATGTCCAGCATACAACTTAACAAAAACATTATACAACGGGTGAACAATTGGCTCTCGGGCAGGGCCCAAAGGGTTATGGTAAATGGGGCTGCGTCAGGCTGGTGGGCGGTCACCAGTGGGGTCCCTCAAGGCTCCATTTTAGGGCCGGTACTTTTCAATACTTTTATAAACGATCTGGATGTAGGAATAGAAGGTATTTTGAGCAAGTTTGCTGATGACACCAAACTTGGAGGAGTTGTGGACTCGAATGAGGGTGGAAAGGCCTTGCAGAGGGATCTGGATAGGTTGGAGAGCTGGGCAATCACCAACCGCATGAAGTTCAATAAGAGCAAGTGCCGGGTCCTGCACCTGGGACGGGGCAAACCTGGCTGCACGTACAGACTGGGCCATGAGACGCTGGAGAGCAGCCTAGAAGAGAGGGTCTGGGGGTCGTGGTAGACAGCAAGTTGAATATGAGCCAGCAGTGTGCCCTGGCAGCCAGGAGGGCCAACCATATCCTGGGGTGCATCAAGCACAGCATCACTAGTTGGCCAAGGGAGGTGATTGTCCTGCTCTACTGTGCACTGGTCCGGCCTCACCTCGAGTACTGTGTGCAGTTCTGGACACTACAATACAAGAAGGACATTAAACTGTTGGAGAGTGTCCAGAGGAAGGCAACAAAGATGGTGAAGGGCCTAGAGGGGAAGATGTATGAGGAGCGGCTGAGGGCACTGGGCCTCTTCAGCCTGGAGAAGAGGAGGCTGAGGGGGGACCTCATCACAGTCTACAACTTCCTCGTAAGGGGGTGTCGAGAGGCAGGAGACCTTTTCTCCATTAACACCAGTGACAGGACCCGCGGGAACGGGGTTAAGCTGAGGCAGGGGAAATTTAGGCTTGACATCAGGAGGGGGTTCTTCACAGAGAGGTTGGTTGCACACTGGAACAGGCTCCCCAGGGAAGTGGTCACTGCACTGAGCCTGTCTGAATTTAAGAAGAGATTGGACTGTGCACTTAGTCACATGGTCTGAACTTTTGGGTAGACCTGTGCGGTGTCAAGAGTTGGACTTGATGATCCTTAAGGGTCCCTTACAACTCAGGATATTCTATGATTCTATGATTATATATTTATATATATATATATATATATATATATACATATATATATATATATATATATATATATATATATATAAACTGTTTGCTTCTAAAAATGAAGAAATACATGCAGGAAAGTTTATATATATATATATAAACTTTCCTGCATGTATTTCTTCATTTTTAGAAACAAACAGTTTCCAAAAGGAAAGAATTGTATGAGAAATATAAAACAACACATTCTTCTGCTTTACCATTATACTATTATTTGAAAACTTAAGCCTGGTTTAGGCTACTTGAATGCATTGCATTCATCAAAAATTTTTTTCAAAGTGAGCTATTTCTTCTTCTTCTTCTTCTTCTTCTTCTTCTTCTTCTTCTTCTTCTTCTTCTTCTTCTTCTTCTTCTTCTTCTTCTTCTTCTCATTATTATCATTATTATCATTATTATTTAAATAATTATTTAATAACAATAATAATAATCATAATAATAATCATAATAAAAATAGTAGTATTAGTAGTAATAATGTGTTATTTCCCTCTAATCTGGGAGGATATTATTTATATTCTGTAAGGAACATGAAGCTTACTTGAAACACCTATGCTAACATGGCCCATATATATGAGGCAAGGCACTGTCATATTTCTTAAGAGATAGTCTGTGCTAAAATACATCCATCTATGATAAGAATGAACTGGAGTTATCCATAGAAATGATTACCTAAAAGGTGGTATACAATTCATTGCTTTGTGAGAGGAAAAGATAGGAGAATTTAATAGAAAGATGCATTCATGCAGTAAATGAAGATGTTAGGGAAACCTTGCAGCAGATGAAGTTATTATTCACCTGACTGTTTTTTTCCTTGGAGATCAATGGAGATGCCATTAGACTACAGAACAGCTATGGAAGGAAGGAAGGAAGGAAGGAAGGAAGGAAGGAAGGAAGGAAGGAAGGAAGGAAGGAAGGAAGGAAGGAAGGAAGGAAGGAAAGAGAAAGAAAGAAAGAAAGAAAGAAAGAAAGAAAGAAAGAAAGAAAGAAAGAAAGAAAGAAAGAAAGAAAGAAAGAAAGAAAGAAAGAAAGAAAGAAAGAAAGAAAGAAAGAAAGAAAGAAAGAAAGAAAGAAAGAAAGAAAGAGAAAAAGATTTACTTTTTCTTACCGTCCTTAACGTGTTATGATTTTCCATGAAATCCTGTGGCTGCTTAAAGAAGAATATAATCATTGGATAATCTTAACAAGATGACTGGACTTCATAACACTGTAAGAAGAGCTCATTGAGACTTGGTAATTTGTAAGTAAATCCTAATGTTTAACATCTTTGTGAACAGTTAGGTATCTTGGCAGGAACAGTTTGTTATCTCTGAAGTTTAGTTCATAAAAGATAAATAAATAAATAAATATAGTATCAATTAAGAGGATATGTACAGATTATAAAACTAACTTGTTCCTCTCATTTTAAGTTGGTCTTCCCACTCTGTTTGAACAGATATGGAAAGTTGTTTCTGTCCTGTCTTATTCTACCCCGTTCTGAAAATGTGAGGAACTCGATTCAGTGACACCTTCTCATGCTCAATGTCTCCTTTATTTGTTACTATTTTACTATTTTTATGTTGTGTCTTTTTTAAAAAAAATAAACAGTTAAGCCCTGGATTAACATGGATGATAGAAAAAAGGAAAGAGAAAGGGAAAGGGAAAGGGAAAGGGAAAGGGAAAGGGAAAGGGAAAGGGAAAGGGAAAGGGAAAGGGAAAGGGAAAGGGAAAGGGAAAGGGAAAGGGAAAGGGAAAGGGAAAGGGAAAGGGAAAGGGAAAGGGAAAGGGAAAGGGAAAGGGAAAGGGGAAGGGAAAGGGGAAGGGAAAGGGGAAGGGGAAAGGAAAGGGGAAGGGGAAGGGGAAGGGGAAGGGGAAGGGGAAGGGGAAGGGGAAAAAAGAGAAAGAGAAAGATTTTTTTTTTCAACTGCATTTTTTTTCAACTCCATCGCTAATTCCTACAGTAATTAATGTGTTGCATTTATGGATACCATGCTGAAGTGTCTGATCAATAATTAAAGCTGTAATTTCAAAAGCTATAAAAGCACTCTTCAAATGCATTTTCACTAAATTAAGGAATTTTCCAGCTATTGAGTGACAGTAGGATATTACAAATAATTTACTTATAAAATACACTGCTGTTTCTTGTAGACAATATAATTTTGTTGATGAAGAAAAGATGTTGATTTTGTTTTCTCACTCCATTAGCTTCTCTTTTTCACATATATATTTTTTTTTCCCTCCAAATCCTTTGGTATTTCATTAAAAATCTAAAGGAGCCTTTCTTCATTGAGCTTATTTCACTGCCAATCATAAAAAGTTTGGGTTCTAATATTTGTATGTCTTATCAAAGATGGCAAGACTCTTTCATGTCATTTAGGCAACCCTCCTGAAGGATCAGTCTTGGTTACTGCTGAATGGATGCCATTCACTGCAAAGGGAAAGTGAAATGGCTATTGCTACTGCTTTTTATATTTCATGCTCACCAACCTTGGAGTGAAGAATTTCTTCATAAATCTCCCCCCTTTTAGTTTAAAGTGTTTTTTTTCTGTAATTAGCTACCTAAGCAAAAAGTTGCTCTCCATCTCTTTTAAAAAACACTTTTAAATATCGAAAAGCTTCAATGAGAACAGCCCGGAGACTGTATCTTCTTCAGCTTGAACAACAGCCCTAGCTATCAGCCTTTTTTCACAGGAGGGGTGCTCCAACCCTCTGATCAACTTCATAGTTCTCTGGACATTCACTAACATATCCACATCTTTGTTGTGCTGGAGGTCCCAGACATACTACTCCAGGGGAGGCCTCACAAAGGCAGAGTAGAGGGGGACAATTGTCTCTCTCAACCTGTTGGCCTCATCTCTTTTGAAGCAGCCCAGGATGCTGTTGGCCTTCTGGGCTGCAAGCGCACACTAGTGGATCATTTCAAGCTTTTTGTCCACCAGAATCCCCAAGTCCTTCTCTGCAAGGCTGTTCTCATTGAGTTCTTCACCTAGTCTGTACTCCTATCTGGGATTGCCCCAACCCAAGTGCAGCAAATTGCACTTAGACTTGTTGAAATTCATGCAATTCACATAGACCCACTTCTCAAGCTTGTTCAGGTCCTTTTGCATGGCATCTCTTCATTCTTCGGTATCAACTACACTGCTCAGCCTAGTGTCATTTGCAAACTTGCTGACAGTACACTTGATCCCATTGTCTATAGCATTGATAAAGGTATTAAACTGTACTGGTCCCAAGAAAGATCCCTGAGGGTCACCACTTGTCACTGGTTTCCACTTGGACATAGAACCATTGACCACTACTCTTTGGGTGCAATCTTCAAGCCTGTTCCTTACCCACTGAATGGTCTACCCTTCAAATCCATATCTCTCCAATTTGGAGATCAAGATGTTATTGGGGCTGTGTCGAAGGTCTTAGAGAAGCCCAGGTAGCTGATATTAGTCAGCCTTCCCTTGTCAACTGATCCAGTCATGTCATCACAGAAGGCCACCAGGTTGGTCAGGCACTATTTGGCCTTGGTGAAGCCATGTTGGCTGTCTTAGATTACCTCCTTGTCTTGCATGTAATTTAATAAAAGCTTTATCTAATAAAAATGTTACATGTATTGATAGTAAGAGCAATTTGTCTCATGACATGTCTTACTCAAATTTTTTAAAGACAATTACCTTTCTCTCTGAAAAGCATCTTCATTTCTTAAATCAAAGATAATAATTACCAACTGAAAACCACCCAACACTAAGGTAGCAATAAAAATTGATTAATATCTGTGAACTTCTTGCTTTTCCCAGGGTGTAAGGGGAAATGTACACACACACACGCACATATATATACACTCACACATATAAATGCAGTAATGCATCAGTAAGACGCATAACTGAAATAAATAAATATATATAAATATATTCTGTAATACTAAAACTCTTTGAGTTCCATTGTATCTTTTCCTATTTTATTTCAAGTTCCTTTTGCATATGCAGACTTTGCCAGATTAGAGTAAAAGAGGAGAAAGTCCTGAAGAGAGACAGTACTGGACAATTTGATCACCTAGCAGTACCCTTACTTTTAGATATGGGGAGAAAGAAGTTAACAGTAAAAGAGAGAAACCAGGCCTTTACTAAAACCCTACAATCCAAACAATACATGTTTACTGAAATCCAAAAATACCAGTGTATAAACCTGTGGTGGATATACCTTACTAGGCAGCTGAACTCCATCCACCACAGCTGTTCTATCACTCCTTCTCCTCAGAAAAGGATGAGAAGAAAAAAAGGAAAAAAACATATCTCACGTATTGAGATAGGGAAAAAATATTATTACTTAAATAATTTAACTAAAGGGAAAAGGGAAAAAGAGAAAAAGGGAAAAACAACAATGAGCAGCATACAGGAAAAGAACAAACAAACAAACAAGCAAAAGGAAAGGTCATGTGGAAGTACAGAGGAAATAAATTAATCTCTACATCCCAACAATGAGCAATGCTTGACCATGTCTGGGAAGCAGGGCCTCAACACACATATTGATTGTTTGGAGGACAAACGTGAGTGTGACATCATATGGTATGGTATATCCCTTTAGTTGGTTTAGGTCATCTGCCCTGGTGATGTTCCTTCCTCACATCTTTCTGTTATAAATATATATATAAATATAGTATTAATTAAGAGGATATGTACAGATTATAAAACTAACTTGTTCCTCTCATTTTAAGTTGGTCTTCCCACTCTGTTTGAACAGATATGGAAAGTTGTTTCTGTCCTGTCTTATTCTACCCCGCTCTGAAAATGTGAGGAACTCACAGAATCACAGAATCACAGAATTTTCTAGGTTGGAAGAGACCTCAAGGTCATCGAGTCCAACCTCTGACCTAACGCTAACAGTCCCCACTAAACCATTTCCCTAAGCTCTACATCTAAACGTCTTTTAAAGACCTCCAGGGATGGTGACTCCACCACTTCCCTGGGCAGCCTGTTCCAGTGCCTCACAACCCTTTCAGTGAAGAAGTTCTTCCTAACATCTAACCTAAAACTCCCCTGGCTCAACTTAAGCCCATTCCCCCTCGTCCTGTCACCAGGCACGTGGGAGAACAGGCCAACCCCCACCTCGCTAAAGCCTCCCTTGAGGTACCCATAGAGAGCGATAAGGTCGCCCCTGAGCCTCCTCTTCTCCAGGCTGAACAAGCCCAGCTCCCTCAGCCGCTCCTCGGAGGACTTGTTCTCCAGGCCCCTCACCAGCTTTGTCGCCCTTCTCTGCACCCGCTCAAGCACCTCCATGTCCTTCTTGTAGCAAGGGGCCCAAAACTGAACACAGTACTCGAGGTGCGGCCTCACCAGAGCTGAGTACAGGGGGACAATCACCTCCCTAGCCCTGCTGGTCACACCGCTCCTGATACAAGCCAGGATGCCGTTGGCCTTCTTGGCCACCTGAGCACACTGCTGGCTCATATTCAGCCGACTATCCACCATCACTCCCAGGTCCTTCTCTGCCTGGCAGCTCTCCAACCATTCCTCTCCCAGCCTGTAGCTCTGCTTGGGGTTATTGCGCCCCAGCTGCAGGACCCGGCACTTGGCCTTGTTGAACTTCATGCAGTTGACCTCAGCCCATTGGTGCAGCCTATCCAGATCCTCCTGCAGAGCTTTCCTACCCTCAAGCAGATCGACACACGCACCTAACTTGGTGTCATCTGCAAACTTACTGAGGGTGCACTCAATGCCCTCGTCCAGATCATCGATGAAGATATTAAAGAGGACCGGCCCCAGCACCGAGCCCTGGGGAACGCCACTAGTGACTGGCCTCCAACTGGACTTGGCTCCAGTGACACCTTCTCATGCTCAACGTCTCCTTTATTTGTTACTATTTTACTATTTTTATGTTGTGTCTTTTTTAAAAAAAATAAACAGTTAAGCCCTGGATTAACATGGATGATAGAAAAAAGGAAAGAGAAAGGGAAAGGGAAAGGGAAAGGGAAAGGGAAAGGGAAAGGGAAAGGGAAAGGGAAAGGGAAAGGGAAAGGGAAAGGGAAAGGGAAAGGGAAAGGGAAAGGGAAAGGGAAAGGGAAAGGGAAAGGGAAAGGGAAAGGGGAAGGGGAAGGGGAAGGGGAAGGGAAAGGGAAAGGGGAAGGGGAAGGGGAAGGGGAAGGGGAAGGGGAAGGGGAAAAAAGAGAAAGAGAAAGAAAGAGAAAGAGAAAGAGAAAAAGAAAAAGAAAAAGAAAAAGAAAAAGAAAAAGAAAAAGAAAAAGAAAAAGAAAAAGAAAAAGAAAAAGAAAAAGAAAAAGAAAAAGAAAAAGAAAAAGGAAAAAAAAAGGAAAAAAAAAAAGAAAAAAAAAGAAAAAAAAAAGAAAAGAAGTGAAAAAAAAGGAAAAGAAAGAATAAAGTCAGTCTAAGCACATCATATAATTGGAAAAAAAAAAAAGAAAAAATATGGGAAAGAAAAAAAAAATAACTGGGCTCATTTAAAAAACTGGGCTCATAAAATTATAGATATTTTCAAAATTAATTTGCCATTGCTAGGGAGGACAGACATTTTCACAA
This sequence comes from Aythya marila, assembly GCF_965140915.1. Taxonomy (NCBI): domain Eukaryota; kingdom Metazoa; phylum Chordata; class Aves; order Anseriformes; family Anatidae; genus Aythya; species Aythya marila. The sequence goes on along the minus strand of NC_139080.1, from coordinate 46,448,456 downwards.
TGAGAGCCCACCCCTCCCCTCTCGTTCCTTTTTCCACATTTTATTGGTGAGTGTGACATCGTATGGTATGGTATATCCCATGGTTGGTTTAGGTCATCTGCCCTGGTGATGTTGCTTCCTCACATCTTTCTGTTATAAATGGCTGAGTCTTAAAAAAAACTATAATCAAAGTTTACAGTTTATTAAAGGAATAGAGATAAGCAAACAGCGCTGGGTGCTCCGGGAGTCTCTGCTCCACCAAGACGCACACCAGTTACATCAAGCAGCTGATTTTTATGCTTCTAGGCTAATACATATTCATTACTACTTCTAAAAAAAAACCCCAGGGTTATTATAATTAGTTTCCGGAATCCAAACCCTCCTACTGAAGCATGCGTATCAGTCTCCAGTGGAGTCTCTGGGGGTCTCTGGGGGTCTCTCGTGCTGAAGGCTCATAGTCTTCCTCCCTCTTGTCCTTCTCCTTTGTCCAACTTGGCTGTATGTCAGAGACTTGTGCAACGTCCCCTGCAAGCTTTGTCTTTTAGTCGTTCTTCAGCTTTCCCCGTCTCCTTAATCTCCTGGCCAGATATCAGAGACTTGCATACTGTCCCATGCAATAGTCATAATAGTTAGCAGTTATTCTGAACACCTCAAAACACAGCATTCCACCAGCTACTAGGAAGAAAATTAATTCTGTTCTAACTGAAACCAGGACACCCCCCCCCCCATCTCTAAATATCAGAGACTTCAAGGAAAAGCCTACAAATACATTTCCCTTCAAGCTCTCTATTGACACGAATTGCTAAAACATTCCTTTGCAAGATACAAGAACTATATACATTAACCACTCTGTTTTTCTTAGACTTGTGGTTATACAAGGGTACGTAAGACAGAAGGTCACATTCATCATACCATGCGGCCCTAGCATTGTTCCATATTGACACGAATCAGTTGAACACATTTCACATTTCCCACCCCCAGCCTGCTGGTTCTTAGGGGGTTAGAGTGAATCCTGATGCTGTGCCATTATTGCTCAACAGTAGACACAACACTGTTGTGATTCCAATACTGTTCTAGCTGCAAGTGCAGAGCACAGCACTGTATGGGCTGCTGCAGGGAAAGTTAACTCCAACCCAGCCAGACGAAGAACAAAACTAGATTTAGCTTCAACATTTATTTGATCAGTCTTCCATAGAATCATAGAATCATTCAGACCTCTAAGATCATCTGGTCCAACCATCACCCTAGTACCAGTGTCACCCACTAAACCATGTTCCTAAGCACCACATCCAACCTGTCTTTAAACACTCACATGGACAGTGACTCCACCACCTCCCTGGGCAACCCGTTCCAGTGCCTGATGTTCCCATTTCTTTCCGAATAGAAATGTCCCCTAATTTCTAACCTAAACCTCTCCTGGCACAACTTGAGGCCATTCCCTCTAGTCCTATCACTAACTATAGTTATCTATGAGAAGAGGCCAGCCCCCAGCTCCCCACAAATTCCTTTCTGATAGTTGTAGAGAGCAATAACGTCTCCCCGAGCCTCCTATTCTCCAGACAAACAACCCCAGACCAAGCAGTTCCCTCCTCAGCCACTCCTCATAGGACTTGTCTTCCAGGATCTTCACCAGCTCTGTAGTCCTTCTCTGGACGCACTCCAGGGCCTCAATGTCTTTCTTGTAGTGAGGGTGCCAAAAGTCAATACAGTACTCAAGGTGCAGACTCACCAGAGCAGAGTACAAGGGGACGATCACCTCCATGGTCCTCCTGGCTACACTATTCCTGATATAAGCCAGGATGCCGTTGGCCTTCTTGGCCACATGGGCACACTGCTGGCTCATGTTCAGGCAGGTATCAATTAGCAACCCCAGATCCTTTTCCTCTGCACAGCTTTCCAGCCACTCTCTCTCAGGACTGTAGTGTTGCATGGAGTTGTTGTGGCCAAAGTACAGGACCTGGCACCTAGCCATGTCCATCAACCCATGCTGTCCAGGTCCCTCTGCAGGGCCTTCCTACCCTCCAGCAGACTGACACTTCCCCCCAGCTTGGTGTTGTCTACAGACTCACTGAGGGTGCACTCAATTCCCTCATCCCAATCATCAATAAAGATATTAAAGAGGATGGGCCCCAACACTGACCCCTGGGGAACACCACTGGTGATCCGCCGCCAGCTGGATTTCACCCCGTTCACCACCACTCTCTAGGCCCAGCCATCTAGCCAGTTTTTTACCCAGCAGAGAGTGTACCTGTCCAAACCATGGGCTGACAGTTTCTCCAGGAGAATACAGCGGGAGACCACCCCAAAGGCCTTGTTGAAGTCTAGGCAGACTATGTCAACAGGCTTTCCCTCGTCCACTAGGTGGGTCACCCGGTCGTAGAAGGTGATGTGAATGGTCGGGCAGGACTTGTATTTCATGAACCCACGCTGACTGGACCGGCCCTGATCTCCAGGTCATCCTACATATGCTGTGTGATTGCCTTCAAGATGACGTGTTCCATCACCTTTTCTGTCACCAAGGTCAGGCTGATTGGCCTGTAGTTCCCCAGGTCTTCTTTATGATCCTTCTTACAGATGGGCATCTCATTAGCATGTCTCCAGTCATTGAGGACCTCTCCAGGTGACCATGAAAACACAATATCTTGTTGTTTTTTACAGGTAGTTTAATTTTTTTCACTATTCTGATCAGGAAGGTCAGTTTATAGAGAGACTTTACATTTACTCTTAGCTAGGCTTTACGAAATTTTCTTTATTAGTTGCATTTCCATTCTTTATAATTTTAGTTTTGTGTGCGCCGAGCACAAAGAGCACAGCTTCTACCAGTTGTCTTGCAACTGGTATTCCCATTTCTTATCTTCTGCTTTTTTCTTCCTGGGCATGTCTCATTAGCAACCTGATTTCCATTCTTGTTCTGGAATGCCTGGATCATCTGATGCTCTTTTATTATTTCATAGAGGCCCTCTAGCAGCTGTTCTGCCTCTTTACTTACAGACTCTGAGAAGTGCCAGTGTATTCAGCCTATGCAGGCAGCCTGACTGGTATGCAGAAGAACAGCACACCTTGAGTTGAATGAGGCATTAGATGAACCTGGATATTTTAGGCCACCCTGAAGAAAATTAATAATAATAATAATAATAATAATAATAATAATAATAATAATAATAATAATCTAGGTTTAATGCAAGATTTGTGTATATTGTCCAAAGAAAAAAAAATCAACATTTTACTGTGTTTGTGAAAATCAAAGCATCTCACCAGTGACATTTCTTTAACACAGGTTAACTATGCCATTGACTTGGGAAACGGTGTGCTTAGAGTTGTTTTCTCAGCATTTCATAAATATTATATATATATTTTTTCATGTTTCTCTGGTGTTTTCATTTTATTATTCTGTGCCTACTTATCTGAAAAATATTTCTGAAACACATAATCCTTTTGTTCCATGTAACACAACATATATATTTTGCGTGTCATCAAATCATAGAATCATGGAATGGTTTGGGTTGGAAGGGACTTTAAAGATTATTTAGTTCCAACCACAGTGTCATGGGCAGGGACACCTCCCACTAGATCAAGTTGCTCAAAGCCAGATCTAACCTGACCTTGGGGTCTCTTCCCGGGAGGGGGTCTCTTCCCGGGATGGGGGATCCTCATCTTCTCTGGTCAACCTGTTTCAGCGCTTCACCGCCCTCACAGTAAAGAATTTTCCCCTTATATTTAATGTAAACCTAACCTGCTGTAGTTTAAAGGCATTACCCCTTGTCCTATAACTACACTCCCTTACAAAGAGTCATTCCTCAGCTTTTAGCTCCTTTTTATTATTCGAAGGCTGCAATGAGGTCTCCCCAGAGCCTTCTCTTCTCCAGGGTGAACAACACCAAGTCTCTCAGCCTGTCTTCATAATATATGTATGTACAATGCAGATAAGTGGAGCAGGCAGTCTTCATCATACACATTTCACATTTATCACTGTCTCTTTTAATGAGTTATACTACATACTAAGGGGCAGTTTTATTTCAATATTTATTGTGACTTTTGTCCCAATACTTCAGTCATTTATATTGGAGACATGCAAAACAGACTATATAAAGAAACCGGTTAATGTTTGTCAGTTCAACTACAGAAAAAGAACCTGGTGAAGAACTAGGCTAACTAAAACAACCTACAGGCTGACATGCATTTTTCACTTATATCATATCAGCCATAGAAACAGAAATGATTCTGTTTGAGTCATTACATAACACTCAGACCTAATTCAAATATATTTTCATTGTTTGGTTTTATTGTTGTTGTTGTTTGTTTTGTTTTATTATTAAAAAAAAAAAAAAAAAAAAAAAAAGACTTAATTTTACATCCACAGATAAAATGTTACAGTTAATTCTGTTGTTTATACTTTTCTCTCTCTAGCTTTCTGAAAGATCTGTCTACAGAAGTGGCTAAGGGTGACCAGGAAAGACCCAGCACTGTAGAAATGACAATGACACAAGTTTATCCTTAGTTAACCTTGCCTTTCAGCAACTCTCTCTGTTAATTTGTTATATTTGTACATTCCACAAAATCCAGTTAAATAAGAAACGGAAAATAACTCAAGCCACTTGCCAAGGCGATGGGCTCTGGGGCTGACGCGTTCTGCTGCAGAGCAGGGGATTGAGACAGGTAGGGCTTTTTTTTCGGCATCCAGGTCACTCAAACCAGCTGATGGAGCCGCCAGGACCTGGCAGCCCTTGTGAGGGAAGCTAATGAGGAGTAGGTGGAGCCAGCAGCACCCCCTTCCCGGCCATTCAAAAGCAGCCCCTAGGGAGCGCGAGCGAACAGGAGCGAGGCGAACAGGGCATGGTGCGTCAGAAGGGAGTGGTGTGGCAGGCAGTTAGCTTGGCAATTCACGCAGGGAGGGCCCCTCACTCCTCTCTTGCAGCATTTTTTCCCTCTGGTACTGGTACTGGTAGCCTGCTTGCGAGAAACCTGGCCATGGTATCAACCAGGCAGAAAACCATGGCCTCCGCATCTCTTGCGTCCTCTCCAGCCACAGTCACTGATATGGCTACTCAGATGGAGGGCTCGGGGAAACACACTGCCATCCAGGTCTTGGTCTGCAGGATGTGCCGAAGTCTTCTGTCTGTATCCAACAGCAGCAGCGAGGGGTATATCTGTGGGAGGTATGCCCAGGTTGAAGAGCTGCTCAAACAGGTAGCGGAGCTTCAGGAGGAGGTAAGAAGGCTCAGGAGCATCAGGGAGTCAGAGTGGTGGAGGTGTACTCTACCCTCTCTGAGAGAGACTCAGGAGCCTGCCGCAGCACAGGTGCCTCCTACTATGCAGAAGACAAAAGTCCCCTCATCCCACCAGGCAGTAAGAGGGGACCTAGGTCACAGGGGGAAATGGAGGTAGGTTCCTGTTTGGGGTGGCTAAACAGCTCCAGCTTCAGCCTGTCTTCCTGGAAAGGTGCTCCAAATCTCTGACTGTTTCTGTGGCCCCCCTCAGGACCTAACAGGTCTATTTCTTTACTATGCTGCAGACTCCAGACATTAATGTGGTGTCCCATAAGAGCAGAGTAGAGGAGCACAATTGTGGGAGTGTGACCATGGGGGTTAACAAGTCCCATGGCTGGTGACAACATTGGACTGCTAAGGATGAGGCCATCAGGAATATAAAGAGTTTAGAAGGAACAAAGAAGGGTGATTCACAAGACACCTTGTTGTCTAGGACTGCTTGTTCTCCAGCCCTTAGGGCATGGAAGTTGCTGGGTGTTTGCTGTTGCCAGGCAAACTTGTTGACCAATGAATAGTTAGTGGAAAAATTCTGCTGTGGGGTGAATGGTATAAAAAGGGAGCCTGTCCTCAATAAGGGATAATGAAGTCATGTCCTCAATACGATGAATTTAGACCCTCAATAAAAGAGAGCTGAAGTTATGTTACCAATAAAGAGGTAGCAGTTACTGCCCCTAAAAGAACCCTGGTGTCCGTGTGGTCATTATGCCACAGACAATCTTCCTTTCACATGCTGGTCACACTTCTCAGCCTGGGATATGGTTAGCCTTCTGGGCTGAAAGCACACTTTAATGGCTCATGCCAAGTTTTTCTTTCACCCAAGTTCTCCATGGGGCTGGTCATTTCCTCATCTCCTTCTATGACTGGGTTACCCACATGGTGGATGAGAAAAAGGTTGTTGTTGTGATCTACCTAGACTTCAGCAAGGCCTTTGACATGGCCTCACATAGTATACAGACATTGCTCAGCCTGTATTTGTGTTTGGGATTGCCCTGGCCCAGAAGCAAGACCTTGTTAAACTTCATGAGGTTTGCACAGACCCAATTCTTAAAGGTCTCCCTGGATGACATTCCTTTCCCTCAGTGTGTCAACCACTGTCATCAGCAAACTTCCTGAAGGTGCACTTAATCCCACTGTCCATGTCACTGTCGTTAAATAGTACCAGTCCCAATACTGACTGTTACTGATCTCCACTTGGACAATGAACTGTTGACTTCAATTCTTTGAGTGTGACCATCCAGACAATACCTTACCCACTGAATATTCTATCTGTCAGATCCACGCCTCTCCACTTTATAGGAAAAGATATCATGGGGGTCAGTCAAGTGCTTTACACAAGTCTATGTAGATGATGTCAGCTGCTCTTCCTTTATCCACCAATGTTGTAACTCCTTTAAGGACAGTCATCAAGTTTGTCAAGAATGATTTGCCAGTCACCGGACCCAACCCACAGGGAAGTCTGTTGTCTCCCCTGGGCTCAGGTGAGAGACTTAGCTAAGAAAGTCAAGCGCCTTACGGCCCACTGACTACTACCTGCTACTGGTCTCTCAGGCTGGTAACGACGAGGTAGCAACGAGAAGTCCGAGAGCGATCAAAAGGGACTTTAGGATTTTGGGGCGACTACTTAAAGGATCAGGGGCACAGGTTGTATTTGCCTCTGTCCTTCCAATAAGTGGGATCGATGTTGACAAGCGGTCTCACCACATTAATACGTGGCTTTGGGACTGGTTCAGCTGACAGAACTTTGGATTTTTTGATCATGGGAAGGTCTACACGATGCCAGGCCTACTGTCACCAGATGGGATATGCCTCTCTCAGAAAGGGGTAAGGATCTTTGGTCAGGAGTTGCCAGGGCTGATAGATAGGGCTTTAAACTAGAGTTGAAGGGGGGAGAGGATAAAACCAGACACGCCACTGATGAGCTAAGGGATGGTGCGCTAGAATCAGAAGGACTGTGTGCCAGTGAGGTCCTTCAGTTGGCTCCACAAGGTGCTGTGTGTAGGGAAGTGTATTTGAAGTGCTTCTACACAAACGCACGCAGTATGAGGAATAAAATAGATGAGCTAGAAGTCTTGGGCCAGGCCCAGAGCTACAACATCATCGGCATAAGCAAAACCTGGTGGGATGAGTCCTGTGGCTGGTGTGCTGCAATAGATGGTTACCGGCTCTTCAGGAGGGACAGGCAGAGTAGGCGAGGTGACGGGGTGGCGATGTATGTGAAGCATGGGCTGGACTGCATGGAACTTCAAGTTGGGGATGGCAAAGTTGAGAGCCTCTGTGTAAGGGTTAAGGGATGAACAAATAAAGAGGATGTCATTGTGGGAATCTATTACAGACCACCCGGCCAGGACGACAATGCTGATAAATTATTTTTTGCAGAACTAAGAGATGCCTCAAGATCAACTCCCCTTGTCCTTATGGGGGATTTCAACTTGTGAGACTTCAACTGGGATCACCACACAGCTGACATGAGCGAGTCCAGGAGGTTCATAAAGCACCTAGATGATAACTTCTTGGTGCAGGTGCTAAGGGAGCCAACTAGGAAAGGTGCCCTCCTTGATCTGTTGCTGGAAAACAGAGCGGGTCTTGTGGGAGACGTGGCAATTGGCAGCCATCTCGATCATAGTGACCATGAAGTGGTTGAGTTTGGAATTTATGGTGACAGAAGGAAAACTGCCACCAAAACTTCAGCCCTGAATATGGGGAAAGCAAACTTCAGGCTGCTCAGGGAACTAGTCAGCAAGGTCCCCTGGGAAGCTGCTTTTGAAGGCATTGGCGTCCATCAGTGCTGGTCATTCTTTAAGCACTGCCTCCTAAAAGGACAATATCAAGCAATTCCAAATTATCGGAAGGCAGGCAGGCAGGGCAGAAGGCCGGCCTGGCTGACCAGGGATCTTCTACTGGAGCTTAGATGGAAAAAGAAAGGAGGGTCAGGTGATGAGAGAAGAACACAGGGATGCTGTTTGTGTTTCTAGGGAGAAAATTTGTGGGGCCAAAGCCCAACTAGAGTTGAAGCTGGCCATGTCTGTGAGAGACAATAAAAAAGTTTTTTTTTTTTTGATATGTGAACAGAAAAAGGAGAACGGAAGAAAACATAGATCCGCTACTGTAGTGGGTTTACGTGGCAAGGTTTTGGTAGCAGGGAGCCATAGGGATGGTTTCTGTGAGAAAGATCTAGAAGCTGCCCCATGTTTGGGAAGGGCCCCATTGTTTTCCAGAGCTGAGCCAATAAGCGATGTTGTTTTGCCCCTCTGTGAGAGCATATTTAAGGCAGGGAAAAAAAAGCTGTGCCACACAGCAGCCGGGAGAGTCAAGGGAGTGAGAAAGAGCCTTGCAGGTGCCAAGGTCAGTGTAGAAGGAGGGGGAGAGGCGCTCCAGGCGCCGGAGCAGAAGTCCCCTGTGGCCTGTGGTGAGGACCATGGTGAAGCAGGATGTCCCCCTGCAGCCCATGGAGTACCACGGGGGAGCAGGGCTCCACGCTGCAGCCCGTGGAGGAGACCACGGTGGAGCAGGTGGCCCTGCACCGACGGAGGCTGCCGCCTGTGGAAGACCCCTGCCGGAGCAGATTCCGGGCCGGACCTGTAGCCCGTGGAGAGGAGCCCACGCAGGAGCAGGTGACCTGGCAGGAGCTGCTGCCCGTAGGGGAGCCAGGTTGGAGCAGTTTTCTCCTGAGGGATGGACCCCGTGGTACGGACCCATATCTGGAGCAGTTCTGGAAGAGCTGCTGCCTGTGGGAAGCCCACGCCGGATCAGTTCATCAAGGACTGTATCCCGTGGGTGGGACCCCACAGCACAGGGGACGAGAGTGACTGAGAAGGAGCAGCAGAGAAGAAGTGCTGTAGACTGACCATAACCCCCATTCCCCCGTTCCCCTGCGCCGCTTGGGGGAAGGAGGTGGAAGAGGGTGGATGGGGGGGAAGGTGCTTTTGGTTTCTTTCCTTTGTTTCTCACTGCTCTAGCTTGTTAGTAATGAGCAATAAATCTTATTATCTTCTTATGCTGAATCTGTTTTGCCCGTTACAATAATTATTGCATGATTTTCTTGTCCTTATGTCAACCCTTGAGCCCTTTTCACATATTTTCTCCCCATTCCTCTTTGAGGAGGGGGAGTGAGAGAGCGGCTGTGGTGGAGCTCGGCTGCCCACTCGAGCGGAACCACGACGATTGATGGGGAACGTCTCCTCACAGACAATGACATAGGCAAAACAGAGATGTTTAATGCCTTCTTCACCTCGGTCTTCAATGCTGATGATGGGCTTTGGGACCCTGGGTGCCCTGAGCTGGAGGACCATAACAGTGGGAATGACAAACTCCCAACTGAACCTGAACATGTGCGGTATTTGCTGCTCCACCTGGACCCATACAAGTCCATGGGTCCAGATGGGATTCATCCCAGGGTGCTTAAAGAGCTGGCTGATGTCATCACGGGACCTCTCTCAATTATTTTCCAATGATCTTGGGAATCTGGAGAGGTCCCAGTAGACTGGAAGCTGGCAAATGTTGTACCAGTTTTCAAGAAGGGTAAGAAAGAAAACCCTAGCAATTACAGGCCTGTCAGTCTCACGTCAGAGCCTTGTAAAATTATGGAGAAGATGATTCTTGACGTTATTGAGGTGCATGTGGGGGACAATGCAGTCATTGGTCCCAGCCAACATGGCTTCATGAAGGGTAGGTCCTCTTTGACTAACTTGATTTCCTTTTATGATAAGATCACCCAACCAGTTGATCAAGGGAAACCAGATGATGTGATCTTTCTGGACTTCAGCAAGGCTTTTGACATGGTTTCCCATAGGATCCTACTGGACAAAATGTCCAGCATACAACTTAACAAAAACATTATACAACGGGTGAACAATTGGCTGACGGGCAGGGCTCAAAGTGTTGTGGTAAATGGGGCCACATCTGGCTGGCGGATGGTCACTAGTGGGGTCCCTCAAGGCTCCATTTTAGGGCCAGTCCTCTTCCAAGTCTTTATAAATGATTTGGATGTAGGACTAGAAGGTGTTTTGAGCAAATTTGCCAATGAGACCAAACTTGGAGGAGTTGTGGACTCTGATGAGGGTGGAAAGGCCTTGCAGAGGGATCTGGATAGGTTGGAGAGCTGGGCGATCACCAACCACATGAAGTTTAACAAAGGCAAGTGCTGGGTCCTGCACATGGTATGGGGCAACCCTGGCTATACGTACAGACTGGGCCATGAGACGCTGGAGAGCATCCCCAGAGAGAGATCTGGGAGTTGTGTTTGACAGCAAGTTGAATATGAGCCAGCAGTGTGCCCTGGCAGCCAGGAGGGCCAACCATATCCTGGGGTGCATCAAGCACAGCATCACTAGTTGGCCAAGGGAGGTGATTGTCCTGCTCTACTGTGCACTGGTCCGGCCTCACCTCGAGTACTGTGTGCAGTTCTGGACACTACAATACAAGAAGGACATTAAACTGTTGGAGAGTGTCCAGAGGAAGGCAACAAAGATGGTGAAGGGCCTAGAGGGGAAGATGTATGAGGAGCGGCTGAGGGCACTGGGCCTCTTCAGCCTGGAGAAGAGGAGGCTGAGGGGGGACCTCATCACAGTCTACAACTTCCTCGCAAGAGGGAGTGGAGAGGCAGATGACCTATTCTCTGTCAATAGCAGTGATAGGACCTGCGGGAATGGTGTTAAGCTGCGGCAGGGGAAGTTTAGGCTTGACATCAGGAAGAGGTTCTTCACCGAGAGGGTGGTTGCGCACCGGAACAGGCTCTGCAGTGAAATAGTCACTGCACCAAGCTGTCTGAATTTAAAAAGCGATTGGACTGTGCACTTAGTCACATGGTCTAAACTTTTGGGCAGACCTGTGCAGTGCCAGGAGTTGGGCTTGATGATCCTTATGAGTCCCTTCCAACTCGGGATATTCTATGATTCTACCACAAAGACTTGACTCCTTCTATATAGAAAAATATCTTGAAAGTACATTCGGTGCAAATGTGCATAAGAAATATATGAAAGAAGATTTGACACTACTTCAGCCTTAGGAGCAAACACCTGTAAGAGATTAAATCTATTGATATAAAAGACATGCAAATCTTCTGAAGACAGTAATACAGTGTGTTTTTTGTTGCTGCTGTTGTTGTTGTTTTTAATAAACTAGTCAGAGGTTAATTCTATGTGGCTAAAATAAATAAGCATGTTTTGCTGTCTTTACTGTTTTCTTATTGTTAGATAAAGTTAAACAAATAAATATGTCAAAGGTGGTATTGCAGGCATTCAGTAAGAGCTGTTGTGTTACTGTGTATTCTTGTCTGAATTCATCAAAAAGCATTCCTCCTCGACAGATGCCTAGTGAGCAATACCCCAGAAGTCTTACCTAACTTGAGTATTTGCTTAATCGTTGTGAAATTACTTTCTGTTAGTTCAGACTGAAGAATAGTGTTGATTTTATAAGTCCTATCATCAGACAGCAACAATACAGTCACGTCTGTATAAAATTAAAGAATTATCAAAATTGAGAGAAGAATTATATGCACACCCAGAGAACAGAATAAACACTTGAACAACTCCAGTACTCACTGTGGTATTAAAAAAAAAAATCCAGTGGTGGTTTCAATTTTTTTTTTTTTTCCTAATTAAGATTTTAATCATGACAATACTAGGTTATTAATACTAGAGGCCTGCTTTTGCAGTCTTCCTTATGACCCTTCTTATAGATGGGCATCACATTAGCAATTCTGCAGTCATCAAGGACCTCTCTGGAAGACCATGACCACTGGTGGTCATGGAAATGTTGCTGAACCATCATATCTGCCAAATCCTTCAGCACCTTTGGGTGGATCCCATCTGGCCCCATGGACTTGCAGCAAACAAGGTGGAGTAGCAGTTCTCTAACTGTTTCCACCTGAACTGTGGAGGGTTTTTTCTGTTCCCCCTTCCAGACTTCCAGGTCGGATGCTGACAACTCCAAGGAGAAGTGCTATGACTAGTAAAGACTATTAACTAAGAACCTCAGCCTTTTCCTTACCTTCTGTAGGCGTGTTCCCCCAAGGTTATTAATACTAGAGGCCTGCTTTTGCAGTTATTGTAATAAATTTGTGTGTGTATAAAAGGTTCTCCACACGGAATGTCACTCTTGTATTTCAAATTCTTATCTGAGGAGGAAAATATTTAGTTTGTAAAATGACAAAGCTAGAAAGTCATTAATATGTGAACAAGGGATATTAAATAAAAGTGATTGAGACAATGGACACAAATCCAACTGGGACTTTTACCAGTAACGGAGGGGTAAGGAGCATTAAGTAATAAATAATTCCAAGGGAACTAAGTGAAATTCTTATCTTATAGCAGAAACTTACTATAAATCCTACTACTATCTTACTACAAATCTTTTTCTCATACTAAAGTTTTGACTTCTGAGACTCAGTAGTAAAATCAAAAAAAAAAAAAAAAAAGAAACAAAAAACTCTCCAACCCACATCATTTCCTCTATTTAGAGTTTGAAAATAAATAGATTAATTAATTAATTTATTAAATAACTTTCCATCCATACTATTAACCATGAGGAAATAATTATAATGACTTTGAATATTGTTATTATTATTAATATTATTCAAAAACTTCACAAATTTTTGCTCTGTTTGAGACTACAGAATGAATAATAAATACCCTATAGTTTTAGAGGGCTGTCAGAGGAACTGGGGTTTTATAAGGGAATCACTTTAACTATTTCCATGTATATCACAGAAGCTGCCATTGAACAATACTGTCTTTTTTTACTTTGATGGGTTTATCAGTAGCACCTCTGAGAGAGTTTGAAATTTCAGAAAGAAGATTCAAGAAACTTGGATTAATTAGGACTTTTGATGAAATGGTACCTTTATAAATTTAACTGCAGATGAGGCAGCTTGCAAGCGAATAGTTAATTTCAAGGAAACAAAGGCAGACTGTAACCTCTTGCTAGATAGCACTGACAATGACTGACTTAAGACTGTCCCAAACCTTGGAAAATATTAGGAAAAGTTACATCTAAGTGAAAAGTAAACATATGACTTCACAAGGAGTTTAAAAGTTTTGATTTATATAAATAATATATATATATTTGTAATATATATTATATATTTTATATATATAATGTAAATATATGCATATATTCATATTTTCATATGTATATATTATATGTAATATATATTATATGTATATTATATACTATATATTAAATTATATATAATGTATTATATAATATAAAATTATTATATTATATTCTGCAATATATATATAATATAATAATATACTTATTAATGATATATAATTATTTATTCTGTGTATGTAATATATGTCGTATAAAATATATTATTTACAATTATGATTATTTGATATTATATAAATATGTAATATTATACTTACATATATAATATTATATTATAGATTATATGTGTGTATTATATATATTCTACATATATATTTATATATCAAACACAATTTTTATGTTTGAGGTTTTTGTTTTGAACAGTAATAAAGTATGTAATAAAATATGGAGACGTTTTTCATATTTTATATAAGGCTTTGCATTGGGAATAAATGTCTAAACAGAAAGGTCTAATGGCATTTCAGGCAAATAAGGATCACATGGAAATTTATCTTCTTATTCTGAAAACCATAGTTCCTTTTGTATTTTAAATTCCTGTGAATGTGTCTCCGATATTCAGGATAAATGGGGCAAATAATACTGCATGCATATATTCAGATAAGTGATTTGCCTCACATTAATATATACTGAGATTCAGTATTTATAAGTATATAGATATAAATATTTTCCATGTCCAAGAAGTTCTAGTTAACTGGATTTATTTATTTATTTATTTATTTATTTTTAATTCCATTACACAAACTGTAAATTGACTTCTGAAACCTTACTGTATTGACTACACATATTCTAATATGTCATTTTGTTCAAGTATCTACCTGAAATAAATAAAAAGCAAAATTTTTTTTTTATATAGGACTGGAGAACAAGTCCTACGAGGAGCGGCTGAGGGAGCTGGGCTTGTTCAGCCTGGAGAAGAGGAGGCTCAGGGGTGACCTTATCGCTCTTTTTAGGTACCTCAAGGGAGGCTGTAGCGAGGTGGGGGTTGGCCTGTTCTCCCACGTGCCTGGTGACAGGACGAGGGGGAATGGGCTTAAGTTGAGCCAGGGGAGTTTTAGGTTAGATGTTAGGAAGAACTTCTTCACTGAAAGGGTTGTGAGGCACTGGAACAGGTTGCCCAGGGAAGTGGTGGAGTCACCATCCCTGGAAGTCTTCAAAAGATGCTTAGATGTAGAGCTTAGGGATATGGTTTAGTGGAGGGCTGTTAGTGTTAGGTTGGAGGTTGGACTCGATGACCTTGAGGTCTCTTCCAACCTAGAAAATTCTGTGATTCTGTGATTAAAATGGTAGTAAAAATCCTGAGATATAACAATAACATCTGATAGAAACATGGCAGATTATCTGCTCCCTCATGGGCTTCTTTCCACAGTTTGCAGCTCCGGCCCAAGGCCTGCTCTCCATGGCTGCAACCACCCTCAGGTCAGATCCACCATGGTTTCCTCCACAGGCTGCAGCATGGAGATCTGCTCTGCTGTAGGCTGCAGGGGGACAGCCTGCTCCACCAGGGGCCTCTCCACAGGCCTCAGGGGGACTTCTGCTGCATGCCATCTCCTCCCTCTCCTTTTTCACTGACTTTGGTGTCTATAAAATTGTTTCTCACTCCTCGTTCTCCCCATTTTTTCCCCCTTTCTTAAAAATGCTTTCACAGAAGCAAAACCAACATCGCCTACTGGCTCAGTTCTGACCAGCAGAGGGTCCATTTTGGAGTAAGCTGGAAATGTTTCTTGTCTGACGTGTAGCTTTAGGACTCTTCTCACTGAGACCACCCCTGCTTCCAAAACCTTACCACATAAACTCAATACAGGAATGCAAACCAGTTTTCTTTTACTTGGAGGGGCATCCAGTACACCGGTCATCAATTGCCCCAGGAGTGGAAACACATCCCTACCATTTGCTATGGACTGATCCACACTGCACTGGAATAGGATTAAGTTCCTGAAAATGTTCAATATACTGCTGACATCATCATGTGGAATAACATAGGAGAAAAAGGTTTTGAGAAAGGGGATAAAATAGTTCGAATCCTTCTAAAGATTGGTTTTATTATAAAGCAAAGTAAAGTCAAAGGATCTGCACAGGAGATTCAGTTTTTAGGAATAAAATGGCAAGATCAATATCATCTGATCCCAATGGATATAATCAACAAATTAACTGTTATGTCTTCACCAACTAGGGAAAAAAAAAAAAAAAAAAAAAAAAAAAAAAAGTTCCACTCTATCAAGTGATGCAGGAAATAATGATTTCAAATGTGGCCATGAGCATCAATAAACCTTTGAAAAAATACAATGGGAAACAGTTTATGCTTTAGCCCTTGAGTAAATCCAAGCAGGACAGTATGTAAAAAAAATGCGCTCTACACTGCGAGAATGCAGCAGGGGAGAATGGCCTTACCGGGAGCCTCTGGAATGAATAGTGCAGGGAGATTCAAGGTTGACTGCTAGGGTTTTGGAGTTAAGGATACAGAAGATCCAAGGCCTGTTAAAGTCCAACTGAAATAGAGATATTGTCACTGTATGAAGGGGTTAAAACTGCTTCAGATGCCGTTGGGACTGAAGCACAGCTTCTCCTGGCACACCGATTGCTGGTGTTGGGCAGGATGTGACATGGAGTAAGTGGCTTCAAGAAGGGCAAAAAGGAGAAACCAGAAAACTACAGGCCAGTCAGTCTCACCTCTGTCCCTGGAAAGGTATTGGAACAGCTTGTTCTGGATGCCATCTCCAATCAATTGGAAGAGAAATGGTTCGGGAGCATCTGAGTGGGCTCAACACACACAAATCCATGGGTCCTGACGGGATGCATCCATGTGTGCTAAGGGAGTTGTCAGAGGTTATAGAGGAACTGCTCTCTATCATCTTTGAAAGGTGCTGGAGAACAGGAGAAGTGCCTGAAGATTGGAGGATAGCCAATGTCACTCTGGTCTTCAAGAGGCGCAAGGAGAATCCAGAAAACTACAGGCCAGTCAGTCTCACCTCTGTCCCTGGAAAGGTGTTGGAACAGCTTGTTCTGGATGCCATCTCCAATCAATTGGAAGAGAAGAAGGTTATGAGGCACATTCAGCATTAATTCACCAAGGGGAAGTTGTGCTCAACCAATCTCGTTGCCTTCTATGATGGCATCACCAGCTGGGTGGATGGGGGAGAGCAGTGGATATCATCTATCTTGACTTTAGCAAGGCTTTCGATACTCTCTCCCATGACATCCTGCCAAAAAAGTTGATAAAGTGTGAGATAGAGGAGTGCACAGTAAGGTGGGTTGAGAACTGGCTGACTGGCCAAGCTCAGAGGGTGGTGACTGGTGGCGCAGAGTCTGGCTGGAGACCTGTGACTAGTGCTGTTCCCCAAGGATCGATGCTGGGTCCAGTCTTGTTCAAAATCTTCATCAACAACCTTGGTGAGAGAATAGTGTCTGCTCTCAGCAAGTACACTGATGATACAAAGCTGGGAGGAGTGGCTGACATGCCAGAAGGCTGTGCTGTCATTCAGTGTGACCTGGACTAGCTGGAGAGCTGGGCAGGAAGAAACCAAATGAGGTTTAACAAGAGCGAGTGTAGAGTCCTGCACCTGAGAAGGAACAAACACATGTATCAGTACAGGCTGGGAGGCTACCTGCTGGAGAGGAACTCTGAGAAGAAGGACCTGGGGATCCTGGTGGACTGCAGGTTGACCATGAGCCAGGAGTATGCCCTCGTGGCCAAGAGGGCCAATGGTATCCTGGCGTGCATTAAAAGGAGTGTGGCAAGCAGTTCAAGGGAGGTGAATCTGCCCCTCTACTCTGCCCTGGTCAGGCCTCATCTGGAGTACTGTGTCCAGTTCTGGGCTACACGTTACAAAAAAGACAGGGATCTCATGGAAAGAGTCCAGTGGAGGGCCACAAAGATGATACGGAGGCTGGAGCTTCTTCCCTATGAGGAAAGGCCTGGGTCTGTTCAGCCTGAAGAAAAGAAGAATGAGAGGGGATCTCATCAATGTGTATAAATACCTGAGGTGTGGGTGACAGAGGGATTTGGCCGACCTCTTTTGAGGACAAGGAGTAATGGTCACAAGATAGAACACAGGAAGTTCCACACCAACGTGCAAAAGAACTTCTTCACAATGAGGGTGATGGAGCACTGGAAGAGGCTGCCCAGGGAAGTTGTGGAGTCTCCTTTTCTGGAGATATTCAAGGTCCATCTGGATGCCTACCTGGGCAACCTGCTCTAAGGAACTTTTTTTGGCAGGAAGATTGGACCTGATGATCTCTAGAGGTCCCTTCCAACCTCTTCAATTCTGTGATTCTGTGATTCTGTTGCACTGATTACTCAGTGGGCTCTATAAGGAAACCTTCAGGCTGTTGATATTGCCGAACCAGAAAAGTGGCCAGTTTTCAATCTCTATACCAACTCATAGATGGTGGCAAATGCCCTTTGGGGAGGTTACAGCAATGGAAACAGACCAGCTGGAAGTACAGAGGCAAACCCACCTGGGCTGCTGCATTCTGACAAGATATCGCTGCCTGGAGAGACAACTTTGTTGCAAAAGTACACCGGGTAGATGCTTGTGTACCCAACAGTTGGGCCACTGAAGAACATCAAAACAACCAGCAGACAAATCAGGCTGCTAAGATTGAAGTGGCTCACAGAGACCTCCCTGGATATTGTTGGACTGGCGACATTATAGGTCAGTGGGCCCGTGTCACCTCAGGCCATCAAAGAAGAGTTGCAACATATAAATGGGATCATGACTGAGGGGTGGACCTGACCATGGACACTATTACACAAGTTATCCATGATTGTAAAACTTCTGGAAATTCAAGTAATCTGTACCTAACCTAAAGATGCTACCAGGTACCTGGAACCATTTGCATATACTGTTTATGCTGTTGTTATATCATATAGATCAAGTTTTTCTATGAAACTGACAACATTAGTTTATATATTTTTATGTCTATGTGTTCTCTAGAAAACATGATTACCAATTCCTGTCAAAAGAAATGACTGTTAGAAAATGAAATTTGTGTATGCTATTTTAAATTGTTTTATTTTTTTTCAGTTAGCACCCAGATAAACCTGGAGCAGAAGCAGATGTTATTGAAATTGGTCTTACAAAGCTCATTCAAAAGTGTACCAAGGGAGTAAGTGAAATTTACTGTAGGATCTGACGTTATATTTTTAGAAAAAAAGGAAAGATGGTCAGTGAACCCTGGGCAAAGCATGTTGCATACTAATAAAATCTCTTCTAGTATGTATGTAATTCAAACCATCAAGGTTCAGGAAAAAAATAAATAATAAATAATACCAGCATCTAAATTTTTCTACTGTTCTGGAAATAGAATTCCCCAAGTTTTGTAGCATACCTAGATGAAGCACATTTCTTTTCAAAACAGCAAAGCATACATGTGCAATCATCAAAATCTTAGACCCCATGGACTCATATAATCTAGCAGCAAGAGCAATGAACTGAATTTTCGACCCTTTCCTGTGTGATACTAAAACTGGCCCTTTCATTCTCTTCACACACAACATCTAACTGAAAAAGCATATAAATATTTCTTGTAGGCAGACATATGCTTCTATTAAGGAGAATGTATAGTTTTAAACTTATTTTCCAATAAGAAGCCTTTCCCAAAGGATGCAACATGAGAAAAGTGCTTAAGTCAATACCAGCTTGACACTGCTGCTCTTGCCATCTGTTTTTTATAGAGCTTTCTGCAGCTGCTTTGCACTCTTTTCACCGACTAAAGGTTATTAATATTGCTTGACAACTGTCTTGTGTATGAAATAAATAGTTATCTAATTTTTTGCCTAACAGCTGTTGATTCAGCCATGTTAACATATTTACGGAACATCCATCATGTATTTAGGTGGACAGCTTCCACCGTACATTTGGTGAGAGAATATTGGACAATGAAGAAAGGCAGCCAGTAGAAAGAAGATAATGACACAATTACACAAACAGATGTTATATCTTTAATAATTTACACATCAATCACATTACAAAGATGACATTTTCTATGACTAAAGAACCCTGCAGGCAAATAGATAAGACCTATTGCCAAAATACAGCCTGAATAAGAATAAAATTTCTAGGTTATATCCTAGGTTACAAGATCATATAGTTCCTTTATATACCTGTATACCTGTAGATGTGTTTGCTCTATTAAAACCCTTACCACAACCCTCCTTCCCACCCCCATGCTTCCCACCCCTATTTTAACAAGTAGTTAAAATATCTCTTCTTACTAACAAGAGATAAGTTAAAGAAGAGCAGCTATTTAAAAAGTTTGTTTATGAGGGCTTTGGGGAAATGCATGCATACACTCAACAAAACAATGTTTAAATGATTTATTTAAAATCTGATCACTAAAGAAAAATTTAAACATCTGGTTCTATCTCACACAGATATATATTCCAATATTCATTTTCTCAATATCAAGAACCTCTTTTTTTTTTTTTTTCCTTTTCCTTAAAAAGGAAAAATTCTCAAAAAGTAATTTATTTTATCTTCTATATTCTGTCATGGTCATATTAGAATTAAAACAATGTACCACTATTTTTTCCAGTAGAATTTTTCTTCAAGGGTTTTAGGTTTAGGTGTGTTTGTTTTTTGTTGCTCTCCCCACCACTACAAACTAAAATAAAAAAAGTTTATTTTTTTCCTTATGGGACTTCATTAGCTACATATCATGTCTGTAAAGCTGCAGAAGTGGGAATGAAAGAAAAACAGGATGAAAAAGAGCCCTTAACATTACATTTTAATCAACAGTCAGTTGCTGTCGATGGAAGATTGATAGGGAAAATAATAAAGAAAAATGAAAATGTTTCAAATGTATTTTTAAAATGTTTCATTAAAATCTTCAAAACTTGTTTGAAGAGATAAGTCAAAAGGATTTTATTTATTTATTTATTTATTTATTTATTTATTTTTCTAGCCTAAAATTTTACTCTACTATTATTTGAAATAACTACAGAAGACCTTCTTAGACTGGCAACAAAGATTTCTTTTTGTCTGTGTTATCTTTTTGTCCCACCTTGACTCTCATTGTTTTTGTGTAATTGTGATGAGAAGTTCAATTTAAATTATGGGCAAGGTATAATGGATTTTTACAAAATAATTCCAGATTTACTCATTTCGAGTTTGTTATAAATGACTGAGTCCCAAATAGGGTTACAATCAAAGCAATCAAAGTTTACAATTTATTAAAGGAATAGAGGTAAACAAACAGCATTGGTTGCACCGGGAGTCTCTGCTCCACCAAGACGCGCACCAGTTACATCAAGCAGCTGATTTTTATGCTCCTAGGCTAATACATATTCATTACTACTTCTGAAAAAAAAAAAAAAAAAGTTATTATAATTAGTTTCCAGAATCCAAACCCTCCTACTGGAGCATGTGTATCAGTCTCCGGTGGTCCCTCTGAGGGTCGCTTGTACTGAAGGCTCGTAGTCTTCCTCCCAGGTTTTGTCCTTTGGTCATTCTTAAGCTTCCCCCCCCCTCCTTATTTAATAGTCTCTGGGCCAGATGTCAGAAAGTTGTGTCTCATTCAATAGTCAGCAGTTATCTCAAAAAACTCCCCGCTATTCTCTTATCTCCCAGACCCAAGTCTCAAGGTTTACCCTTCAAACCCTCTATCGACACGAACTGCTAGACCATTCTTTTGCAAGATACAAGAACTATATACACTTACCACTCTGTCTCTCTTGGACTTGTGGTTATTTATACAAAGGGATATAAGACAGAAGGTCACATTTCATTATGAGGCCCTAGCATTGTTCCATATTGACATGAATCAGATGAACATATTTCACAAGTTCAATAATATTTCATAACAATTGTAAATCTTTTGTCCAAAATTATATCCTAGCTCTTGTACATTTTCAATTCACTTTGCTCCTTGTCCTTAATAAATGTAACAATTTAAAAAAATTAAAAAGAATAACAAAATAAAAAGACATAGTGATTTCTACTCCCTGATTCCCAATTTCAGTGATATTGTAGAGATTGAATTGTATATTCTTCACACATTTATAAGAAAGAAAAGAAAAAGAAAGCCATGAGAAATCACCTAAGTACGTGTGAGGATCAAAATTCTTAACACTACCTAAATACTCTTCAGGTATTATACAGTATTTCTAGATATTCCACATTTCAGAGGTGGACCTGTGTAAACCTCATTAAGTTTATGGCCAGCTGCAAGGTTCTGTATCTGGGCCAGGGCAATTCCAAGCACAAATACAAGCCGCATGGAGAATGGGTTGAGCAGCCCTGAGGAGAAGGACCTGGGGGTGCTGGTTTATGAGAAGCTCCACGTGAGCTGGCAATGTGCACTTGCAGCCCAGAAAGCCAAACATATCCTGGGCTGCATCAAAAGAAGCATGGCCATCAGGTCAAAGGTGGTGATTGTCTACCTCTACTCTGCTCTTGTGCAGCCCCACTTGGAGTACTCTGTCCAGGTCTGGAGCCACCAGCACAGGAAGGATGTTGATCTGTTAGAACAGGTCCAGAAGAGGGCCTCAAGAGGCTGGAGCACCTCTCCTACAAAGAAAGGCTGAGAGAGCTGAGAGAAGCTGTTCAGCCTGAAGAAGAGAAGGCTTCAGTGTGACCTCATTCTGGCCTTTCAACATTTAAAGAGGATTTATAAAAAAAAGAGAGAGAATAATTCTTTCCTCAATCTGATAATGACAGGACAAGGGGGAATGATTTTAAATTAAAAGAGGGGAGATTTAGATTAGGAGGAAATTCTTCACTCTGAGGGTGGTGAAACACTGGAATAGTTTGCCCAGAGAAGTAGTGGATGCCTCATTCCTGGAAGTTTTTAAGACCAGGTTAGATGAGGACCTGATCAACCTGATCTAGTGGACCATGTCCCTGTCCATGTCAGGGTGGCTGGAACTAGATAATCTTTAAGTGTCTTCCAATCCAAGCCATTCTTTGATTCCATGATTCTATGGTTCTCTCCCTCCACTCTCATGAGACACCACTTGGAGTACTTCATTCAGTTCCCGGGACCCCAGCAAAAGGACATGAGCATATTAGAACAAGTCCAGGGGAGGGACACAAAGATGAACCTCTCCTATTAAGTCAGGCTGAGGGAGTTGGTGTTGTTCAGCCTGAAGAGAAGGCTCTGGGGAGACCTCATTGCAGCCCTTAAAGGGGGCCTACAAGAAAGCAGAAGAGAGACTTTTTCTCATGAAGTGTGGTGTTGTTGATGGACTTAGTGGAAAGACAGAGAAGGGAAAGAATGATATGGTATGGCAGATTAATATAGACAGGCTGTATACATACATTTCCCTTTATTGAACAACATCAGTATTATTCATATTCATACATATTCATAAAAAAGAAGCAAAAATATGGTGACAGTAAGACCAATTTCAGTTTAAAAAAAAAAAAAAAAAAGCAACAAACAAACAAACAAACAAAAAACTTTATTAAAGTCAGAATCTGACAGAGATTTATTTGATTAAATGTATGAAAACACCAAAATCTGAGTGGTCTGAGTAACATGTTATTACCAAGTATTCACTGAGGTTGGAAAATCTTTAAAGTTAATACCCACAAGTATTATGTTAAATCTATACTTCCACAATGTAGGATCTTAGATGTGTAGTTGAAAATGATTGTGCATGTGCACTTCCCAAACCTTAATCTAAAGAGAAGCAGTAAAAATGCCAACAGAATCTGAGCTGGCAAGTACCTTGCATTCAAACAGCTAATTATGTGTATTCATTTAAGATTATGGGACTGAATCCTTAAATAAACAACATGGCAGAGCCTTAATTACATTTATAAAGAATCCTTATTATATAACATCATACAAAAAAAAAAAAAAAAGATAAAAAAAAATAATAATAAATAAATAAATAAATAAATAAATAAAAGGGTTAGTTTATATTTTTTATCAACATTTGGAATGTCTAATTTAGTGACTATACTACAAAGGAAATTTAATTTATAAAAGTTCTTATATATTTTCTATGATAATAAGTAGAGACATTATGGAAGTCTGACTTTTAATGCTAGATCAGATAAATCTATGATCTTCTGCTCATCTTTTTTTTTTTTTTTTTTTTTTTTTTTCATTAATACACTTGAAATGAAAAGTCTTCCCAATATCTTGAGCGAGTCCAGAGAAGGGCGACAAAGCTGGTGAGGGGCCTGGAGAACAAGTCCTACGAGGAGCGGCTGAGGGAGCTGGGCTTGTTCAGCCTGGAGAAGAGGAGGCTCAGGGGCGACCTTATCGCTCTCTATAGGTACCTCAAGGGAGGCTTTATCGAGGTGGGGGTTGGCGTGTTCTCCCACGTGCCTGGTGACAGGACGAGGGGGAATGGGCTTAAGTTGAGCCAGGGGAGTTTTAGGTTAGATGTTAGGAAGAACTTCTTCACTGAAAGGGTTGTGAGGCACTGGAACAGGCTGCCCAGGGAAGTGGTGGAGTCACCATCCCTGGAAGTCTTCAAAAGACGTTTAGATGTAGAGCTTAGGGATATGGTTTAGTGGGGACTGCTAGCGTTAGGTCAGAGGTTGGACTCGATGATCTTGAGGTCTCTTCCAACCTAGAAATTCTGTGATTCTGTGATCTATCTCTTCATTTGACCATCAGTCCTCAACTCCACCAGACTCATGTTTCTATTGGATCCGGTAGTGCTGTTTAATTAGTGGCCCATATTTCCTAAATTGCGTAGTCTATGCCAACAGTTAGTGAGGTTTGAATTCAACACATACCTGAATTTCCATGCTTAAAGAAATAGTTGATTCCTTTAATCAGAATAATATAGATTTATATCCAGGGTGAAAGAACACACATTCACACCTTGGGTGTGAAATTAACATGCTATATCCTGTATTTCTGTTGACTATGTTGTAATACAGATGTTCCAAGTAAAAAATAAAAATGAATCTATTCCAGACCACAAAGTGACCAGTTATCAATCCTTTGAACACACTAATCCTTTTGCTAATGTTGTCAAAAAGAATCTAAACATTATGACTTCCAATGCCTAAAAGTACTTAAAAATTGTTTGTGCTTTCAATGCTTCAAATTTCTGTCTATGACTTGTCTTAAAAATAAATAAATAAATAAATAAATAAATAAATAAACTACAAAGGAATTATACAGATGTTACTTGATGTTAACTCTTGTTAACTCTTGGAAATTAATAATTATCACTTTTTAAATACTGTGACACTCATACTATTTTTATAAATTCTTTACATTCCTATGGGTGTTACTACAACCATTTCATGACACATTTAAAAATCAATAGAATTATAGAGACATAAAGGTTGAAAAACACCTCCACCATCTGGTCCAAGCACCACATCCAACCTTTTCTTAAACACCCCCAAGGATGGTGACTTGATCACCTCCCTGTGCAGCTCATTCCAATGCCTAAATGCCTTCACCTGCTTCGTAGCCCTTCTCTGGACACGCTCCAAGACCTTGATTTATTTCTTGTAGTGAAATAGTAACACCATATGAAATATTGGTGACATCTCAAAAGAAAGAAATTCCACTGGTATTTTCTAATTAATTTGAAACAATGTTTCAGCTAGGGGATTGTAATTTATGTATCATGAAAATAAAATAAAGTCATAATATACCTAAATATAACTAAATAATAATAAATATAAATAATAGTAAATGATAAATAATAAATAATAAAAACTATGATGAAGTCCAAAATGTTCTTATTGAGGAACTAATAGAACCATCCAAGTCTTCAGGTCGGAGTATCTGGGAACCAAAACAGAATATTGTTCTCTCACCTTAAAGAGTAAAATTTCTATTCTTTTACATCCAGCCAGTGACCACCTTTAAACATAAGTTGTCATATAACTCTACTTTAGCAATGGCCATATTCTGTTGTAGAATACATATGAATCAAAGGAACAAGGAATTCACCACTAGAGTTTAAATGAAACTATCAATAATGATAACTGGAATTTCAAAGGTAGAAGTTTTACAGAGCTATGACAATTTGTTAGTGGAAATATCGCTTGACTTTTGTTAATATCAACTGGGCAGTTTTTATAGATACATATACCAAACCTATTACTTCTAGCACATTCTTCAATGCAGTTTTCCATACATCCTTGCTGCATAATTTTTACTATTGTATTACTTGCATTACTTGTGTATATAGAATACATCTGATTTTGTTGTTGTTGTTGTTGATGCTTTCTAGCTTATAGAAATCATGACTTAAATGTCAAAACCTAAAGTTCACAACTTGAAAGCATAAAACATATCAACTATACAGTTTCAGATCAATTGTACCCATTTCCAGGTCTTCTTGTAACAAAACCTAGTTCCAGATAGAGATGGAATTTCAGTTTTTCACCCATTTCTATAACATTATATATGACTTTACTTCCTAACTATAACTTTAATTCCACATTTTAAGAGAGCTTTTAATCCTGTCCAGTATATTATATCACAGAATCACAGAATTTCTAGGTTGGAAGAGACCTCAAGATCATCGAGTCCAACCTCTGACCTAACACTAGCAGTCCCCTAAAATATACATTACTCTGTCTTATTACATTACTCTCTGTTAACTTAGTCTAGTTTTAAATATTTTTATCTCGAAAGTTTGTCACACTCATTATGTCATGTCAGTTACATTCTTGCATAGGGAAACCACATAAAGTATCTATAAACAGAAATATTTGAAATATTCTGCTTTCTCACTAAAGCAGCCATTGTAACATTTAATTCACAATTTAAGTTCCAGATTATAAATAATTTGAGCAATGCATACTAATAGCATCTAAGAATAATTTTTCAATTTCTTTGTGCCTTACTGATGTCATTGATAACATTGGAATCTATGAAATTTACACTTTCTGAACATACCAAGAAACAGAGAAGGAACGTGAGAGAAATCAATGGAAAGACACTAGTGATCTTTAAGTCTTAAAGACTCACATAGTCTTTAAAATGTAAAGACAATATAAGGCTTTACCCTGCACTGGATTTCCTCAACATTTAGCTTAGTACCAGGTTAGCTTCCTAACCTGGTACGCCCCTCTGACTATTACCCCCTTTTGATAGTCCAGGCGGGCAGTGATAACATCGAAGAGAGAAGCCTCAAGGCTATCAAAAGGGACTTTAGGGGACTGGGTCGGTTAGTGGATGGAGCGGGAGTGCAGGTGGTGTTTTCGTCCGTCCCTACGGTGGCAGGGAGGGGTTCAGAGAGGACACGGAAAGCCCACCTGTTAAACACGTGGCTCCGGGACTGGTGCCAACGCAGAAATCTTGGGTTTTTTGATCATGGGGCACTTTACTCAGCACCTGGCCTGATGGCCGCAGACGGGTCCCTATCTTTTAGGGGAAAAAGGATCCTGGGCCAGGAGCTGGCAGGGCTCATTGAGAGGGCTTTAAACTAGGTAGGAAGGGGGATGGGGCTGAGGCTAGGATTGTTGGGGCTGTGCTAGGGGGAACAATGACAAGGCCGGAGGATAAGGCAATGGCCCAGCTGAAGTGCATCTACACCAATGCACGCAGCATGAGTAACAAACAGGAGGAGCTGGAAGCCATCGTGTGGCAGGCAGGCTACGACTTGGTTGCCATCACGGAGACGTGGTGGGACCAGTCTCATGACTGGAGTGCTGCAATGCCTGGCTATAAGCTCTATAGAAGGGACAGGCAGCATAGAAGGGGTGGTGGTGTGGCTCTCTATATTAGAGAGTCTTTCGAGGTTGTAGAACTTGAGGTTGGGAATGACAAGGTCGAGTCCCTTTGGGTTAGGATCGGCAGGGACAACAAGGCTAGTGTCCTGGTCGGGGTCTGCTATAGACCACCGAACCAGGATGAGGAGACGGATGAGGAATTCTACAGGCAGCTGACAGAAGTTGCAAAATCATCAGCTCTTGTACTCGTGGGGGACTTCAACTTCCCTGACATATCCTGGAAGCACAACACAGCCCTGAGAAAGCAGTCTAGGAGGTTTCTGGAGAGTGTGGAAGATAGCTTCCTGACGCAGCTGGTTAGTGAACCTACCAGGGGTGGTGCCCCGCTAGACCTTCTCTTCACAAACAGAGAAGGACTGGTGGAGGATGTGATTGTTGGGAGCTGTCTTGAGCAGAGTGACCACGCAATGGTGGAGTTCACTATTCTTGGCGAGGCCAGGAAGGGGACCAGTAAAACCGCTGTATTGGACTTCTGGAGGGCTGACTTTGAGCTGCTCAGGACACTAGTTGGTGGAGTCCCTTGGGAGGCTGTTCTGAAGGGCAGAGGAGTCCAGGAAGGCTGGGCGCTCTTCAAGAGGGAAGTCTTAATGGCGCAGGAACGGTCTGTCCCCACATGCCCAAAGACGAGCTGGCGGGGAAGAAGACCAGCCTGGCTCAACAGAGAATTGTGGTTTGAGCTTAGGAGGAAAAAGAGGGTTTATAAGCTTTGGAAAAGTGGGCAGGCCACTAAAGAGGACTTTAAAGAAGTAGCGAGGCTGTGCAGGGACAAAATTAGGAAGGCCAAAGCTCATCTGGAGCTCAATCTGGCTACTGCCGTTAAAGATAACAAAAAACGTTTCTATAAATACATCAACACAAAAAGGAGGACTAAGGAGAATCTCCATCCTTTACTGGATGCGGGGGGAAACTTAGTTACAAGAGAAGAGGAAAAGGTGGAGGTGCTCAATGCCTTCTTTGCCTCAGTCTTTAGCGGCAATACCGGATGTTCTCTGGATACTCAGTACCCTGAGCTGGTGGAAGGGGATGGGGAGCAGGATGTGGCCCTCACTATCCATGAAGAACTGGTTGGTGACCTGCTACGGCACTTAGATGTGCACAAGTCAATGGGGCCGGATGGGATCCACCCAAGGGAACTGAGAGAACTGGCAGAGGAGCTGGCCAAGCCACTGTCCATCATTTATCAGCAGTCCTGGCTATCGGGGGAGGTCCCAATCGACTGGCGGCTAGCAAAAGTGACGCCCATCTACAAGAAGGGCTGGAGGGCAGACCCGGGAAACTACAGGCCTGTCAGTTTGACCTCAGTGCCAGGAAAGCTCATGGAGCAGATCCTCCTGAGAGTCATCATGCAGCACTTGCAGGGTAAGCAGGCGATCAGGCCCAGTCAGCATGGCTTTATGAAAGGCAGGTCATGCCTGACGAACCTGATCTCCTTCTATGACAAAGTGACGCGCTGGGTGGACGAGGGAAAGGCTGTGGATGTGGTCTACCTTGACTTCAGCAAGGCTTTTGACACTGTTTCCCACAGCATTCTCCTCGAGAAACTGGCTGCTCGTGGCTTGGACTGGAGTATGCTTCGTTGGGTTAGAAACTGGCTGGATAGCCAGGCCCAAAGAGTCGTGGTGAATGGAGCCAAGTCCAGTTGGAGGCCAGTCACTAGTGGCGTCCCCCAGGGCTCGGTGCTGGGGCCGGTCCTCTTTAATATCTTCATCGATGATCTGGACGAGGGCATCGAGTGCACCCTCAGTAAGTTCGCAGATGACACCAAGTTAGGTGCGTGTGTCGATCTGCTTGAGGATAGGAAAGCTCTGCAGGAGGATCTGGATAGGCTGCACCGATGGGCTGAGGTCAACTGCATGAAGTTCAACAAGGCCAAGTGCTGGGTCCTGCAGCTGGGGCGCAATAACCCCAAGCAGAACTACAGGCTGGGAGAGGAATGGTTGGAGAGCTGCCAGGCAGAGAAGGACCCAGGAGTGATGGTGGATAGTCGGCTGAATATGAGCCAGCAGTGTGCTCAGGTGGCCAAGAAGGCCAACGGCATCCTGGCTTGTATCAGAAACAGTGTGACCAGCAGGGCTAGGAAGGTGATCGTCCCCCTGTACTCAGCTCTGGTGAGGCTGCACCTCGAGTACTGTTTTCAGTTTTGGGCCCCTCACTACAAGAAGGACATGGAGGTGCTTGAGCGGGTACAGAGAAGGGCAACGAAGCTGGTGAGGGGCCTGGAGAACAAGTCCTACAAGGAGCGGCTGAGGGAGCTGGGCTTGTTCAGCCTGGAGAAGAGGAGGCTCAGGGGCGACCTTATCGCTCTCTATAGGTACCTCAAGGGAGGCTTTATCGAGGTGGGGGTTGGCCTGTTCTCCCACGTGCCTGGTGACAGGACGAGGGGGAATGGGCTTAAGTTGAGCCAGGGGAGTTTTAGGTTAGATGTTAGGAAGAACTTCACTGAAAGGGTTGTGAGGCACTGGAACAGGCTGCCCAGGGAAGTGGTTGAGTCACCATCCCTGGAAGTCTTCAAAAGACGTTTAGATGTAGAGCTTAGGGATATGGTTTAGTGGGGACTGTTAGCGTTAGGTCAGAGGTTGGACTCGATGATCTTGAGGTCTCTTCCAACCTAGAAAATTCTTTTTGATTCTGTGTGATTTTTGCCAAGCAAGGAGTGCCTTCTTCTTTTTTAACATTTTAAGCAATAAGTTCAACTTGAAACTAGAAATCTGTATCTTAAAAAACAAAGCAATCAGACTTCCATGCATATTACACAAATTACACCATATCTAAAGATCCTGAGTGCAAGTTAAAATTTTAGAGTCTGTTTTAGGGAGCTAAAAAGATTTTAACTATTTTAACTTGTAAATAATTGTTTCTGTTATGAATAAAAGGCACTTTCCGGGAAATGTGTATTTCAGCAGATGTGCAGAAGCATTTCCATTAGGCATATTTTAATACTCAGAGAGTGCTATAAAAATTAATATTAAAGCTTCTGTATTTTCTGGACTTTAAGACATGATTTGCAATATCAGTTCAGCAGGAAAGCTCAAAAGCTTCTAAAGAAGGGTCCAAGAACCATTACACGTTCAAGTTGATAATTAGACTTTAGTTGTAGAAATTATTATATTTTTGTCTCTTGAAATGATCTGAACTTCAAATTAGAATAAACATACAACACATTCTCATATCAGAGCACCCAGGAATTCACAGCCTTTTTACAGATTGTACTGAATCATAGATTCATAGAATCATAGAATCATTTAGGTCAGAAAAGACCATATGATCATCAAGTTCAACCATTACCTAACACTACCAAGTCCACCCCTAAACCATATACCAAGTGTCCCACCCACATTTCTCTTAAATACCTCCACGGGTGTCAAGTCTTCCCTGGGCAGCCTGTTCCAATGCTTAACTGCTTTTTCCCTGAAGAAATTCTTCTTGACATCTAAGCTAAACTTTTCTGGGGAGAACTAGAGGTCATTTCCTAACACTTATCACCTGAGGAAAAAAAAAAAAAAAAAAAAAAAAAAAAAAGTAACACCCACCTCACTACAACCTGCTTTCAGGTAGTTGTAAATTTATGAGGCCTCCTCAGCCTTCTCTTCTCAAGACTCTCAATCTCAAGGAACTGACATTCTTGGCCACCTAGACACTCTGTTGTGTTCAGCCAGCTGTTGATCAACACACCCAGGTCCTTTTCTGCCTTGCAGTTTTCCAGACATTATTTCCCAGACTATATTAAGACTTTGTGTTGTCATTGCCCAAGTGTAGCATCCAGTATTTAGCACTGATGAATGCCCTATGATTGGATCTTTGGAACTCTCTGCAGAGGCTTCCTACCTTCAAGCAGATCAACACACCAGCTGAGGTTAGTGTCCTATTCAAACTCACTGAGTATTCAATCAATCCACTTTTCAAGATCACTGATAAAAATGTTAAACAAAACTGGCCCCAATACTGTGACCAGCTAACAACCAAATGTAAATCCATTCACAGAGACTCTTTGGGCCCTGCCACCCAGACACAATGGACAGTACATTCACCCAACTACTGTCTTCAGAAAAACTTGTCAGTGGACAGATGATGGTATAATAAATGAATACTAAAACATACTCAGAAGAAGAAGAAGAAGAAGAAGAATCACCACTTTGATCACCACTTATCAACTGCCTCTACCTGGACATAGAACCATTGACCACTCATATCTAGGTGCAGCCATCAAGCCAATTCCTTACCTACCAGGTAGTCTACCCTTCAAATACCCTTCTAAATGAATGACAGTCTTCCCTTGTTGACTGATGCAAGGTTGTCATGCGGGACTGTGTCAAAGGCATTACAGAAATCCAACTAGATGACATCGGACAGTCTTCCCTTGTTGACTGATGCACTTACTCCATTATAGAAGGTCACCAGATCAGTCAGTCATGATTTACCCTTGGTGAAGCCCTGCTGGCTGTCCCGGATCACTTCCTTGTCCTGCATGTGCCTTAACATTGGCTCCAGAAAGATTCGTTCCACAATCTTCCCAGACACAGGGGTGAGGCTCACCAGTCTGTAGATCCCCAGGTCTTCCTTTCTACCTTTTTTTAAAAATGAGGGTGATGTTTCCCTTTTTCCAGTCACCAGGGACTTCGCCTGACTGCTGTGTTTTTGCAAATATGATGGAGAGTGGGTCGGTACCTACATCAGCGAACTCCCTCAGGGCCATAGAATTCATGTCATCATGGTCCATAAACTTGTAGTTGTTAAATTGTTTTAAGAGGATCTAGACCTGCTCTGTACCCACAAGTGCCAAGGGAACTGGCTGAGGTCATGGTGAGACCACTGTCAATCAACTTTGAAATGCCATGTTGATCAGAGGAGATGCCTGTGGGCTGGCAGACATCATATGTTAATGCTGTGTTCAGGAGGAAAGACCCAGGGATCTACAGTCCACTGAACCCCATCTCAATTTCTGGGAAGGTGATAGAGTAAATAATCCCCCAAAATATTTACAAACATATGAAGGACAAGAAGTTGATGGGGAGTAGTCAGCATGGTTTATCATGTCTGAACAGGATAAGATTTATTTGGTGGTCTGAACCCTGGCTGAACTGCCAAAATGGCTGTGAATCAGCAGCACAAAGCCCATCTGGAGGCCAGTCACTAAAATTGTACTCAGAGTTCAATACTGTGGCCAGTACTATTTAACATCTTTGTTAAGGGCCTGGATAGTGCAACACAGCTCATTCTCAGCAAGTTTACTGGTAGTATAAAATTAGGATGAGTGGTTGATACACCATATGTTTGTGATGCCATTCAGAGGGACCTTTACATACTGGAGGAACAGAGAGAAAGAAACAAAGAAATTAAACAAAGGGAAAAATCATGTTTTGTGTCAAAATTCCCTTTTATTTTAAATGGAAGAACTCTTTTCTTGTAAAATTTCACAGATTTTTGAAAAACTGAACTTTCCACAGAGCATGTTTTCTCTTTGTGGTGGTTTTACCGTGCTGGACAGCTGAACACCACAACCGCTCTCTCTCTCCCCCTCCTTAGATGAGGAGGGGAAGAAGTATAGAAAAGAACAACTCACAGGTTGAGATAAGAGTAATTTAATTATAGGGGAAATATATATATATATATTAAGGAAAGATTATTATTAATCAAACAATTAACTAAAAGGAAAAAGGGAAAAAAAGGGAAAGGGGGAAAGGGAGGGGGAAAGGGTAAATAAATAAATAAATAAATAAAGACTATGTGGAAGTGAAGAGGAAAGAAATTACTCTCTAATTCCGACAAATGAGCGATGCTCATGCCTTTTAAGCAGAGCCTCAACGCATGTAGCCGGTGTTCAGGAGGACAGACATTTTCACAATGAGATCCCTCCCCTCCCCTCTTCTTCCTTTTTCCACCTTTTATTGCTGAGTGTGGCATCATATGGTATGGAATATCCCTTTGGTTGGTTTAAGTCAGCTGCCCTAGTGATGTTCCTTTCTCACTTTATTGCCCACTCCCTAAGAGGGTTAGAGAGAGTCCTGATGCTGTGCCAGCACTGCTCAGCAGCAGACACAACACTGGTGTGATACCACTGCTACAAGTGCAGAGCACAGCATTGCATGGGCTACTGCAGGGAAAGTTAACATCCCAGCCAGACCCAGTACACTATTAAATTGCTATAAGAAAACACAGACATTCTGATAGATATTTAGTGATCCATTTGAGAGATAACTACACTTTATAAAGTGTATTGCATTTGAAGCTACTAAAGAACATTCCTACATGTACTATGCAAGAATACTCCTTTGTCACTGAAACCATACACAGAGTCACTTCCTGCTCTTCTAGAAAATTTACTACATCCCTCTTGAGATAAAATATAGGAATGATAAAAAGTTATTTGCTGTGTTTTTCCTTTGTGTGTGCACATATTTTATGCTGTATCTTAGTCTTTATATATGTTAAATACAAGCAATCAAGGATCTCATAATGATACTTCCTTGAAAGATCTTCCAAATTCATGATATTTAAGTATTAAAACATATAGAGATAAATTCACAGAGCACAATCTCAAATCTAATTCTTAGCTTTGCTTAATTTGGGAAGAGTCTGATATGACCTCAGATTTTACTTTTCCATCATGAAGATATACACAAAGCATAAAAAGCTTTTCTCCTCAATTCTTTGATATATCCATGACATCATAATTACAGCAAGGTTCTCCAGCTATTCAAATTCTGTTGACCCATTTCTATAATCACCCAAATAAAAAGATTACTAAGGAAGGCATCATGCAATAAAAGAGAAATAAACAGAAAATATCTGAAATGTGAATGGTCACCTTTCAATGAAAAGTTCTTACAGTCTACTTTTGGAGCTTGTAAGCAGTAGGACTAGTGTAGAAAATATCCTGTTCTTCACTTGCTAGAATCTGGGAATCTTTTTGTTGGTGTTATGATCTTGCCACTTTCTCTTAGTTTTGTAAAAAAAAAAAAAAAAAAAAAAAAAAAAAAAAAAAAAAGGAGAATGAAGGCAAAGGGACACTTAAGTATAACAATTTCAGTACAGTTTCTGTTTTAGGGTGGTGCTTAATCTTAGGCATTTTAAAACTGTTTTTGCTTTTAAACACCTAGAGGGTTTTTGTTGTTCTTTTGTATAAGGCTTTATATAATTATGTTGAACATTGCACGGAAAAGAGTTACTCAACTCAGACAGAAATAGGAAGATTTTAAAGAAAATGTGTTAATAATATTTAGATCAAACTTTTAGAGATTCCTTAACTCCTTTACCTTTATGTTTCAAGATGCATCTTGTAGTGTAAATTAATAGGACAAAAATAAAATAAAACCTTGAATCATCACACATTTCATATTTCAAGGTAGCTGCTTCCAGCTGCTCAAATATTGGAGCCAAAAAGTTGTGAAATCTTCATCACTGGAATAACTCATTACTTAGAACTGGACCAGGCAGGGCCTTGTGCAGTCTTTGATTCACACTGAGCAGGAGGTTGAACCTCTGGAGGTTCCTTCCAGACAAAAATATACTGTAGTTCTATATGTTGACTTAGTTATGTATGTTAAAATGATACTGAGTGTTTTCAATCCCAGAGTCATTCATTACTTATCAAACACCAATGATATAAAGAACTTAGGTCACATTTTCCAGAAAAATAAATCAAATGCTTAAAATCTGGCCTTTATATCTGCCACTTACTCCAAAGCTTAATGTGTCAAACATACAATTATAAGTTTTCCAAGTATTTTACTTGATAGAGAATATGTGTCAACTAAACCTTTATGACCAAAGCATTCCCTAATGTTCAGAAATCTAAAGGAGTTTAAAAGATATGTTGAAAAAATATTGCCTTTACATGTCAGATTATTTCATCTTCTAAAGAGAAGTGGTAAGTCTCTGGTAAAACTCTGACTACACATTACAGGGAGGAAGTATTACCACAAAGAGAGAGGTCTTTTGATTAAAAACCTACAGAAGGTCAGCAAAAGCAGTCAGTCCCTCCATCTTCTATGATGTACTTTGGCATTTCTAACTCAATTCAAAAGTATTGCTTATCTATGTTAATATCATTACATCTTCTCTTTATTAGAGCCTTTCTAGGTAAACTTTTCACCTCTCCCTTGTTTCTGCATATCGTCTACCTGGAAAATAATCAGAATACGAGCAACACTACTATATTGTATATAGAAACACCTTTACACTATGTAAGAAAAAATAAATAAACAAAATAAAACTAAATAATAATAAAATGACTGACTTTATGAACTTTTTGTTCAAGAATTCATATATTCACTTTTAATTGCCATGTTTCTAATGATCTTTTCCTCTGTGTTTAAATCTCCATACCCATTCTGTACAAGTAGGTCTGGGAACCAGCTGTTGTAACAATATCTATTTGAGCAGGGATGATCAGAAGTGTACAGAACATAACATTCCCTTCCCTTGAAATTTCTAGTGATGTGATAAATTATTCCAGTCTTTACTAGGAGGAAACATCTTTGATTCAAAGTTTAATATTTTAAAGAAGAAAATTAGGTAAAAATATAAAATAATAACAAAACATTACTGTATTTGCTTGAAAGATTTGAAATTGAACTTAAATCCATAATACTATCACTGTGAACCTTGACCTGTCATATGCAAACAATTTTCTGAACATTAAATGTCAATTATCTATTGAAATTCTGTTGGCTCTGCGTGTGGTTCTAGGTAAAATTATCACCAGAATGGAAAACTGAACCTGTGCATCATCTGAGAACACCATAATTATAACAATAATTTTTGTCTCTATAGGATATGTTGTATTTTAAATGCTGTAATGATATTTGCAAGCTGAGAGTCTCTGTTCCTTTAAGACCTACCTTTCCAGTGCAAAAAGGGATCGTAATTAGAGGGAGATATAAACAAGAACGTACAGAGACATAAATCTGACAAATAGGTAGTATGGGAAGTATAAATGAGAACTGAACCTGGTCAGTCACATTCTTTAGTGGAATGTGGGAATGTTCATTTCAGTAGGATTACCTGATCAAGCACACTGTCAAATGGGATGATGAGGAAAATGGTAAAGCACTTCCATGAAGGGTGGTTGCGTGTAAAACAGGACCAGTTGCTATTATTGTCTGACTGAGACCTATGCCTGATAACTGCAGTCTGTCTTATCTTCTTACTAAATCCTTTCTCGACAATCTCTAGTCTATAGTCTCACTCTCTATTCCATATCTATGTGTACTCCAAGGACTTAGTGCCAATATTTGGGGTGGAAAGGAGTGGAGTTAGCCCTAGTATAATAACATTGTTAGTGATCACATGATTTTAGCATTTTCTTACATTCTGATATCCTAGCCAGACATAAGATATAAACATTTTTGATAAGTAAGCAATGTAATTCATAATGACACAGAGAAAAGATTTGGTCACTCACTTTCAGGCGGCAAGGGAAAATGTTCCAACACTGAATAGATAAATAAATAAATATATATATATATGTATATATATATATATTTGCAAGATAAAGAAGAGCAAGGGACAGTAAAAATGTGGATCTTTCTGTTCAATATGGCAGAAAGATGACTGGAAAAAACAAGAACAAGATAAGAAACATCAGGAGCCAATGAGATCCACCAAGACCTGTGTTTACTGTGTTAACTGTAAGGCTTGAGTTTCATGTCATTATACACACAATAATTTAGGTATAGCTGTTACAAGATAAGAGTTCTGTACACGGTGAAAACAAGTGGTGATGCGTAGAAACTGTTAGCATGAAAGGTGTTCTTAAAGAATGTTAATACGAGAAAGTTTGTTTTAAAGTCTGAAACTGGCTGTCTTCTAAACATTTCCCTAACAAATGATCTCTGACACCTTAACTGGTACATGTACACATGCATAGACATAAATACACAGATATTCAACAAGAACTCTTTTGCAGCATTTCAACTACTGAAGAAAACATAAGCTTACTGGAAATAGGAAAAAAAAAAAAAAAGGACAAAAACTGAATTTGATTCATTCGTACTGGTAGATACAGACTTTTCTTTAAAACAAAACAAAGCAAAAAAAAAAAAGAAACAACAACAACAACAACAACAAACTTTCTAACCAGCTAGCTAATGTGTCAAACACTACAAGAAGCTCAGTGAAACCTATCCAGCTGGTTACTGCCATTATTTTGCTAGATCTTATTTAGCTGTTTTTCCTACACTACAGATACGGAGACTAACATTTACTGCCACTAGACTTAGATCTTTCATCTTTGTTTTGGTTAAACAGAGATTTATCCTTGCAGAAATTTATCCTATATCACCCCTGCAGAACGGAGAAATGCTGCTATAACAACTTTGTTGACCTGTGTGCTAGAACAAGAAAAGCTGGTCCTCCATATATCTTTTTAAAATTACATTGTTGGAAAGAATGTTCTATACTGCCTGGTACAAAGCAAGCTGTTCATTAATACAATATCAAATGTTTTCATTCTCTTGGATGCAAAAGCAACACAAACTCTCTAACTTCTATTTGTAAACAGAACCCTGAAGTTTTTCTTGCAGGGATTAGAAGTAAAACCTCTCTTGAATGTCCAGTCTGAGGTTCAACTGCAGGTTATGTTCACAGTTCAGTCTTCTTGGTTTTAGTTTTGTCACTATTCCATTACTGACTTGGATGTAAATAAAATATTAACAGTGATTTGTATTAACTGTTGGTGTTAACGGCTGAGGAGACTATACTAGACAGGAACACTATAAAAAAACCAGCCACTAGTAACTTCTAAATAGTAACTAATAACTTTATCTATTGAATGCAATATGAAAGAAAAAAAATAAAAAAGATATTCAGTGGAGATATAAAACTGTAATAAGAGGCAACATGGAACTATGTTATTCCCAGGAACTGCTTATATATATATGTATTATATATATATATATACGTATACTTATATATATATATACGTATATACGTATACGTGTATATATATATATAATACATATATATATAAGCAGTTCCTGGGAATATATTCAGTGTGTATATATATATATATATATAATATAGTATATATATATATAAAATACTATATATATATAGTATATAATAATAATAACAGTATATATATATATACTGTAAAACTGGTCAGTTCAAAGACTGCAAATCACTGTAAGACCCTGCAAATCACTGTAAGACCCAGAAAAAAAAAAAAAAAAAAAAAAAAAAGCGCATAAATTATCCCAAATTATCTGGGCTGTGCTGATCCATAAAAAGTTAACATATTTGTTAAATATGTTATACTTAAGTTTAAAACCCTGTCCAGACACTGTAACAGGACAAATAATAATAATAATAATAATAATAATAATAATAATAATAATAATAATAATAATAATACAATAAATCCGTACCTTTACTACAGTCTTAAGCTGTGGAATACCTACTTTTTGTTTTAGGTTATTTTCTTTCTTTCTTCTTCTTTGTATAACTTAATGTGGATAACATCAGTCTGAGATTGCTGTTTTATTCTACTGGACAAAATATTTAAGAAAAATGAAAATAGTAACAATAATAAAACAGTCCTGCACCAGCTGCTGTGCCTGTAACAGCATGCTTCATCTGAACTATATAATCCTTCTCTATCAAGCATGATAGAAAGAGGAAAAATGCTAACAAAGTAGGAAAAAAGTTGTTTATTTAACTTATTAAAGTATTTTCTGATTATAGTCATGCACTTGGTATAATTAAAACTCAGTATTAGAAAATATCCTAATATCCATATTGATATGACTTTCAGCATATTTGCCAAGGATGCAGATCAATAGTAAATATCAAATTCACCATCATTTTAAGCTGATTACTTGCTGCAGGATTCATTTCAACAATATTCTCAGTTTCACAGGTGGGCTATGAAGCTTTTTCCCAGTTGGGCACAAGTTCAGTTTATTTCTGAACCTTCCTTCACTGACATCTGAAATTTTCCCAAGGAAGACACAAATCTCTTTTTTCTTAGCATCGTTCTGCTGCCATAGGTAAAAACAAAGAAACAAACAAACAAACAAAAAAACACTACTCATGTCCCTGACTCCCATGTCACTGCCCCTAAGACTGTATTAATTTACTTCTCTGAGATTTACATCATGATACCCATGTCAGACATTTAATGTAAAAATTCTCTGTCTTACCACCAGTTCCACTGTATCAAGCTAAGCAAGCTGCTGGTAGATATTTTGGAGGCTGGTGGAGGTTAAGGAGCTTAGGCTAAGGCTAAGGCTATAAGCCTTACAGATGTCTGGAGAATAGATGAAGCAGTAAAAACTCTGGAGTTATCTTGCTACAATATGTGTAAGGTCTGAGAGGGAGGATTACGTCTGGCATCTGGGAATGAGCTAGCATTTCATTATATTCAGCAATGCTGAATTTAAATGCTGTTAGTTGCTACAAGATACGGTCAACCTGTGCTGGAGATTAAATTCTGCACTAAAGCCAAGTGACAGATCATGCAGTAAAGAAAAACAGATGCACATTGTGATGTTTCACAATCGTTAACATAGTGTACACCTGAGGTTATTATTTCTCTTTTCAACAGCATTTGCATTCATTCCCATAGAAGCAGTACCACTGATCCCCAGATGGAGTGAAAATAAATTCGTAGTTTCTCTTATGCAGATCTCATTAGAAGGACCATTTTGCCACAATGTCTATTATCATGATAGAAATTTTCATAGAAATTTTCATAGAAATTTTCATAGAAATATCATTACATGCAGCCAGAGGGGAAGAAATATATATAATAGTACATTCCTTTTCCTATATGGCAGTATTTGGAGAAATACAACTCTACTTTTTGTTTTACAGAATCACAGAATCACAGAATTTCTAGGTTGGAAGAGACCTCAAGGTCATCGAGTCCAACCTTCAACCTAACGCTAACAGCCCTCCACTAAACCATATCCCTAAGCTCTACATCTAAACGTCTTTTGAAGACTTCCAGGGATGGTGACTCCACCACTTCCCTGGGCAGCCTGTTCCAGTTACCTTTAATGCATTTCACTAACATTATCTAATTAACTTACATACCACCTTCTTTCAGGCCTTCTTCCTAAGTAGACAATAGAACTTGACCTTTATGTCTTTCTACCATTTAATATTCCATGAAAAGGAAGCTATTGAAACCTTTTTAATGTAACAAAACCAACAATAAAAATACCATACGGGGGTGTGCATTTACTTGAGTTTATATAAATTACAATAAAATGGCTATAAATGCCACCTAAAAGCCACATAATTTTTTCTCTCATGTTTTCTGATAAAGATCTAGCTGATTCTGTTTACTGATAAACAGGATGTAGCAGGGGTGAAGTATGGAAGAAACACCAGCAAAAATCTTCTCTTTGTCTCCCCAGCACAAATTTTCTATTTCTAACCGTTTTATGAAATAGGGAAAATGGCATTATCAGGAATTGCTATGAAATTGACTGTGATAACTCATAGGATAATATGCTATTACTGCTAACACCAGTACAATTACACCATGCAATGATATATCTTCTATTTACATATAATTTAGAAATCCAATGACAGAAAAATAATGTATTTATCTAAACTGTTTGAGAGTGAAGGGTTGAACTACTTATGCAGGAAAGGA
Source organism: Aythya marila (assembly GCF_965140915.1). Taxonomy (NCBI): domain Eukaryota; kingdom Metazoa; phylum Chordata; class Aves; order Anseriformes; family Anatidae; genus Aythya; species Aythya marila. The sequence continues at coordinate 46,407,834 of NC_139080.1, read as the reverse complement.
GGAAAATAACTTTGTAAACAATGGTAGAGGATGCTGTATTTTCTAAATATTCCTTTACATTCATTATGTGTACAACCAAACTTTTGAAACAATAAAACATGTAACAGGCTTAAAACTATCAAGAATTATTAGTGTTTTGTTGTTGTTGTTGTTGTTGTTTTTGTTTGTTTTGTTTTTTTAAGAATGAAGCTAATGGCAAAATTCACCCAAATTTCAATTATCAAAACTCATTCTAGATGTTCCATTGTAGGATTTCTAGACAGTACAAAACAGTTACTGGCTACAATATATCTAAGACAAATACTTTAAACAGAAAACATCATCTTAGTGTGGAGACTGATCAGTGAAAACATTGATCCTTTGTATCACCTCTTTTCTGATCTCCAATCAATATTTGAGAGTTTTCTTTATCTGAACTTGAACCTAAAGAAAGAATAGCTGTATTGAATGATAATTATCTCTCCCCAGCCTGTAGTATACATGAGTACATTAATATGTCATTGTGGGCTATATTTGCTCTTCAACATAAGGGCAGTTACTTTATGTAAGCACTTGTACGAAGAGCAAACAGAATACCATAAACAGACTAAGATTCCTGTTCGACTCAGAGGCAGAGTTTTTGCACAGTCCTTGGAAAGGCTACAGGAGAAAATACCGGAAGGTACAACACAAAGCTTGCCTACCTACTCATCCCAGTCTATTTCTCCAAATGTTGATGCTCATCCAGTAATGACATATAAAACTCACATATGCTACACACTTTACAAGTAGGTAGTGCTCAAACAGTGATAGCAGAACATGCTGAAGATATACTGAACAGTTAAAGCTTGCCTTATAGAGATCCACTTATAGAGATGTGGATTTCATACCAAGTATATTTACGTCTAAAATGAATAGAAGTGGAATGTTGATTGCTTCATTTCTTATTTGTTCTGTTCCTTCATCCTCTGCTGATGCATCCCAAACTCCCAGACAGAAGGCAAACTAGACAAACCCTTGATATGATCCCATATGATAATTTCAACACCATATATATTTATGATATTTCCGTTAAATTGAATATTAATTTTAAAACATCCTACATTAGTTCATTGTATTGGAACTTCACCCTATAAAGCATTTATTTTAAAATATTGCTGTAAATTAATGCAACTGATGCAGAGCCATTGTTATTATGAGGAACTACATAAATGAGGATAATTTACCATAAGAAATCAGACCTGTTCTGAGGCGTATTGTCTACATTTGAAAAGTGTTAAACTAACAAACAAAGAAACAACAACAAGAAAAACATGGATGCAAAAAAAATCAAGAAAAAATACATCTCCAAAACAAGCTAGGAATGTAGTACAATTACCCTTCATAGAAATAAAAATACCTTACATTTCCCTTCTGAATCAAGATTTCAATAACTGTGTTCTACATGCTGTCATGCAGTATGTATGAATTATATGGCTAGGAGAACTTAAAAAGATTAATAGTGTAGACATTCTTAAATTAAGAAAGCTTAACTGTACATCTTTTTCAAACATTCATGTCAAACAAATATTAGAGAAATACATTCTTTTTTATTTATATTTCTTTGTATCACATGGATTTTTTTTTCCCACTTATTTTCTAGATATGAACTTATGATTATTAGGTAAATTTTCCACTTCCTACTTGAAAGAAAACATACCCAAAGATCTATATCAACAATATAAGATTAGCATTCAAATTTTTATGTTCTCAGCTTAAATGACTTTATTCAAGTACAGTAATTTTCAAATTCAAGCTCTCAGCTCACATTCTAGAACATGACCTCTTTTTATGTTGTATTTTCATAGGTCTGGAACCACTATAGCATCCGTGTCGGGCTCAGAAGAGGGTTGATGATCCTGAGGGTTAGTCACACTGCACTGCTGCATACATCAAACTCTTGATAGATCCTAAACTGGAGTGAAAATTTACCATATTGGTCCAGAAGGTTTTGACACAACTCAAAAACTAAAAACTGTGAAGTGACAAGAGCTGACAGCTTTATCCCCTGAACAGCCAAGTGAAAGTAGCATGAGAAGGTTTTCTAAAAATATAGCAGATTTACACATTACTACTGTATGAATATTCATCTATCCATTCATTTATTTATTAATTAATTTAATAGAATTTACATGTCATTCATATAGGTACAAAATGCTTTATTTCATTCTAGATATAAAACACTTATTAGGAACTCTGGCAACAAACATTCAGGATGTCACCAGTTCATCTATGCATCACTTACACATAAGTCAATTTAATTAATATCAAAATCTGGTATAAATTAAATGCTGGTAAGTTGTGAGGGTGTTTTTCAATTAATATCTGGTGATAAAATGTTAGAAAGAACACGACATATTTCTGTCATATAGTGGACATGTCATTTATGTTTTAATATATTGTTTTCATCTTATACTAACAACAATGGTGTGTTGAAATATTATTTCTTATTCGGTAAGTCTATAAATAACTTGCTTTTAATTTTCTCACTTTCCAAGTTTTAATGTTAAGTTCTACCACCTAAAATTGTAGAACTAATTAATAATAATAATAATTAAAGACAGCTTTCATTCAAACGTGCTATAAATAGAACAGTGTTTTAGATACCTAGAAAATCTAGAATTTACTTTCATTTCATTAGTCTGCAAACATGTTATTTAAGATCTTGCTATATCTGGATAAAATCTTATTTCACATGCTTAATATAAGAGTGTCAGAATGAAATACTACTAATAATAAGTTGTCATTAAGAGCACATTTTTCTATGTGAAAATGTATGGCTTGCCTATTATGATTCCATTATAAATGGAATGTATGGCTTGCCTATTATCACTCTGGCATGTGATATGCTAGGGATGTTGATTCTTTAAAAATCACCATGATTAAAAACAGTGAGCTAATGTGGTGTTAAGTCTTTCAGATAAGTGGGGCCAGACCTTAAAGTAAATTCAGTGACATTTTATTTTGGTCTGGCTATCAAGGCATATGTTCTGGGAAAGTGTGTATAAAGTGACTATCTAATAAAAATACCTAAATACGAAATAGATAGAGGAATGCAGTTCATATTTACATTTTTCTTCCATATAGAACTGATTTTTTCTATGAAGATTTTATAACATTTGTGCAATGAGATTTCTTTTTTACTTTGTTTAATATTCTACCAACTAGGAAAAAATTTGAAGAAGCGGTCATTTTATTGAGTATGTTTTCTGTTGAAATGTGAATTGGATTGTGAATAATGTGAAGTAAATAAACAATTTAAAGTCTAGTCTTATTAACTATGAAAAAAAAAAAAAAGAAAGAAAAGAAAGTAGGATTATAATTCTAAATAATAATAATAATAGTAATAATAAAGTTTTAGACATTGCTTTCCAAAACAAAGACATTCTAATGATTTTTGATTTACTTTTTTTTTTTTTTTTTTAATTATTATCATGATGACTTCCCAAAAATGATTAAATTAAGTCTTCAGCTGGCAGATACTGAAATATCTAATATAATAGGCAGATACATAATAGAAAGAGATGTATGGCTTCTTACAAATATGGTGTCCTATGGACAAGGAGGGGGTAAATCCATCAACTTAGTTCAGGAAAACTTTGTATTTGGTGGTCTTAATTACTTGAATTGATCTTCTGCTTCTCACTTCCTGCAGACTTTGGGTCAATTTTGCAATTCCCACATCTTCTCCCAGGCCAGAAACAGTTTATTACAAATTGTATAGCCTTATTACAAATTTGTCTAGCCTTATCTCAAATTATTTCAGCCACTCTCAACCCTTATCAGTTAAGCTAAGACAGTTATTGTGCACTAATAATTTAGTATGTAATTAATTTCTTAGATTTACTTTGGAGAAAGGTTTGCTACTGCATAGTGCTTGATTGACCATGCTGAATTGCCAAAAACAAATCTGTGGGTTAATTTTGGTTTGTACTAGTTACAAATGAATAGGTAGGAGGGTCCAAATGTGTTCCTATATAGTTACTTTAATTACAAACCTCTAAGTTCACAATTAATGAAATCCATTGGGTTTTGTGCATACACAGAATAATTTCTTTGTAGAAATTGCCATTTTAATGGTTAAGAAAGGTGTCTGTTTTTCTGTTTGTTTGTTTGTTTGTTTGTTTGTTTTCCTTCAAGGACGAATGCTTTTATGGTGCATTCACCTACTTTGATCAACATTCCCTCTCCTTTGTAAATGTATTAGAAAAAAATAAAAAATTAGTTGAGGTTAAGAAAGAGAAGAGCTTCTGTGTTTTCTTTTATTCACAGAAGCAAAGATTTCATTTCAATTTTACAGTTGCTCTCAATAGCATCATAGATTTTGCAGACTTTGTGAATTTATTGTTGTATCTGCATCCCATTAAGTGTAAAGCTACTAGAAAATATTACCTTCATGGCTCATTGGATATTGTTTGCACTTTAGTTGCATATGCAATAAGAACAGGAAAAGTTTGTCTTCCTAACATCTCCCACTTTTCTTGAAGAATTTCGTTGTGTTAGGAAGATAACTTGCTTTTAGTTTTATATAAAGAGGACTATTACAAATGAGAAATTTACTTCTATTTCAGGCACTCTTTATTTTTATTGATTTTTATTGTTGCTGTTAATCTTTCAGCAGAATTTAATCTGCATTGGTATTCTAAATATGAAGGCTCTGCTATTCTAAGTGTTTTTTGTTGTTGTTTGTTTTTTTTTTGTTTGTTTTTGTTTTTCTTTTTGTTTTTGTTTTAATTATTCAGAACAGCAAAAATTATGAATTTATATCTTTAATCAGTGTCTTGTCTTCTTTTCAGGCAAGAACTACAACTGTACAAAAAGCAGAATTAATTTTTTAAGTCTCCTTTTACCTCTTGGGACTTCACATCCTTGTGAAGTGGTTGAAGACACCACAGAGTATATACAAGAACACTTTTTAGTTAATAGCAGAAACGAAGAAGCTGGTCACCATCTGAAACTCTTGTTGCTACCAACAATAAAAATATACCAATGGGGGGGGGGGGGAACCTATCATTATATATTTTGATTGTCCATACATTAACTCACTCATCAACCAAATAATCTCTTTACCATTAGAAAAATTATTCATCCAATGTTTATTTCCATGTGTGTTGCAAAACAGATTATAGACAAAGGTTAAATGACAACCCACAAAGATCTATCTTTACAGAAATGTGCAAGAAAAGTAATGTTTCTCAGGTATAAGGTTTCCAAATTCCTACTGCTAGCACAGTATATTATATCTTGAAACCAGATTTGTAACACCTAGAGAAAAAGTGTCTGAATTTTTAAGGAAAACGAAACCTTCTAACATACTTCTATTTTTATTATTATTATTATTATTTTTTAACTTGTTTCTTTTTGAGAAGAAAGTGATCTAATGCAGGGAAATGCATTAAAAAAAAAATTTTTTTTTTTTTTCAAATTAATTCTTCTGGGAAGTAATCAAATAAACTGGAATAAAAGAAGAAGAAAAAAAAGTCTTTTTCTTTTTTGAGAAATTATGTTTTCATAAAGTAGTGGAGAAAAATTAGGATCTGAAAGCTGTATCTTAACATCTGCTGTGACAGCAGTTCTCCAGCTCTGATGTGTGTACCATTTGGTCTATGTAGGTTTTACTGATGGGATGAATAAAAATATTTATTGTGCACAAAACAAGAACGATTTATAATACTCTGATTTTATTATGAAACTATGACCTGGAAGTCCTGGGATGCTAATTTTTATTGCTTAATCCAGCTCAGAAAGTGCCATAGAAAAGCAATGGACATAAAGGGGGATAGTGAGTACATACATGTATAATTTAGAAAGAGTAAAAACACATCATGATTGCACCTATAATAAACTTATTACCCTTTATACAAATTTTTGGATCCACCAGACACCAATTACCTTTTTAATTTTGAAATCTCATGCTCAAGTGGACTTTTACTCAGTGAGTAAATGAAACATATTGTGCATTAGTATCATGAAGTATTGATAATAATGATCCACCTTCTCAGACTTTTTTTTTTTTTTTGAATTGTGATACCTAAATAACTAAAAAACCCTCACCACATCAAGAAAAAAAGATGGAGACAAGATACTTGTTCTATTTACGTGACAACCATTCTGTTTGTTTATTTCTTTTGCTTAATTCTTTTCTAATAACCTTAATATTTCAGTATGGATATCCATTTCAGTTACAGTCTAGATGGTCCAAATTCTCAGCCAAGCTAAGGTTATAATTAAAATTCTCTGTATAACATGTATAATATAATGATTTATATAATTTGTTTACAATGTATTACTTCAAGCTGTAAGATTTCAGTTGTCAAATAAGATTTATTTAAATATTGATTAATAGCATCCAATTAAATCTTAGACTGGACAGGGAACTTCAAAAGTACATGCAGAAACCAGCTGATTTTTGGTATAACTGTGAGTATGTGCAGTTTTGGTTATTGCTCCAATTTTTCCGCCTTGGGATATTTTGCTTCTAGGATTATTTAAGTTATATGTATCATATTACTCAGGGAAGAGCAAAATCAAGGTCTGCAATAGCACATTTTGTCTAGTGCACTTCTGAGAATGGCTGAGTGGAGTTGTGAATACACAAAGAAGTTCAGAACTGTTTGTTCTGTCCTGCCAATACTGAGTTATAAGGACAACTGGAGGAAAAGGGTATGAATGAACTTTCATATTGACAAATATTTAGAGCCCTGCTGTTCCAGTTGCTACATACATCACAGACTATATTAAATGTTTTCATTTTAGGGAGACAAATAATGCTTAAAGTATCTACCATAACTTAAAAGAAACTTGGAATGACATAGAGAGAGACTCTTGTGTAATAATTGATTACATCTCTGTTTAATAAATAAATCAGCTTGTGAGATTTTTCATTCTTTTTAAAGAATGTTATATTATATTTGTAATAATACTACAGTACTATACTGTTAGTTCATATTTCAACCCACAATTAAATTTACATCCATGACTCTTGTTATATAAACGAAATAAGTATTGTGCAAAATAAAAGCATATATACTGTTGTACACATTTACATATTGTGTAAAATAAAAACACATATACATGCCGTTAAGTGGTCAGACGGTTGGATTCAAAGATCTTTGTAGAGAACTATTCTATTCTATTCTATTCTATTCTATTCTATTCTATTCTATTCTATTCTATTCTATTCTATGCTATGCTATGCTATGCTATGCTATGCTATGCTATGCTATGCTATGCTATTCTGCTCTGCTCTGCTCTGCTCTGTTCCATTCCATTCCGTTCTGTTCCGTTCCGTTCCGTTCTTTTTATTTGATTGTTTGTTTGTTTTGTTGTTGTTGTAGTTGCTGTTTTTCTATTCTGTTCTTAAGCAGAAATGCAAACATTCAACAAAGTATGGACTTCATGCAAACAAAAAGGCTGACATATTTATTTATTTATTTCTGAAATTTTTGTCATCAGAGGTCAAACAAATGACCAGCTTTACACCTCAGTGATTTGCAGATTTCCAAAGAATGCAGCAACATAGCCTACAGACATTCACTATTGAAAACTCTCCCCTTAATAATGCTAGGTGATATCTACTTAAATGGGTACAGGCTATTACATTAAATGATAATTGACTTCCCAGAATGTTAATTTATAACACATTAAATATGTTAACTTATAACAGATTAATATGAATGCAACTGCATAGTTAATGGACTTCTACTTCTTCTCCTTCTTTGGTTCATTACATTTCACATAGTTTTTCTTATATTCTCACCTAATTTCTCTAATTTCTATCAATCTTTTACTACTGACTGATCCTAAAAAAATATAGTTCCATGGAGCTATCAGGTAAATGATTATGAAACACGTATCTGTGACATTTAAAATGACAGATTTAATAAGCTCTGCCTTTTATTGAACTCAAAGACAGAATAACAGAAAATTCTGTAAAACACATGGACTCCATGCTTTCTTAAATGCATCTTCTATCAACAATTAGTTTATACCAATTCGGTTGCACAATAATTCCTACACTGCAGAAAACTACATATTTTCTCTCTAGAACCTCTAGATGTGGGCTGGGGCAGCAGAGTCACTCCCACTGTAAGTGAAGAACAAGTTCAAGACCTCCTGGTGCAGCTTAACAACTACAAGAACCCTGATGGCATGCATGACAGGGTCCTGAGGGAATTGGCTGATGTAGGTACCGACCCACTCTCCATCATATTTGCAAAAACACAGCAGTCAGGCGAAGTCCCTGGTGACTGGAAAAAGGGAAACATCACCCTCATTTTTAAAAAAAGGTAGAAAGGAAGACCTGGGGATCTACAGACTGGTGAGCCTCACCCCTGTGTCTGGGAAGATTGTGGAACGAATCTTTCTGGAGCCAATGTTAAGGCACATGCAGGACAAGGAAGTGATCCGGGACAGCCAGCAGGGCTTCACCAAGGGTAAATCATGACTGACTGATCTGGTGACCTTCTATAATGGAGTAAGTGCATCAGTCAACAAGGGAAGACTGTCCGATGTCATCTAGTTGGATTTCTGTAATGCCTTTGACACAGTCCCGCATGACAACCTAATTTCTAAATTGGAAACATTTAGAAGGGTATTTGAAGGGTAGACTACCTGGTAGGTAAGGAATTGGCTTGATGGCTTCACAAATCATAGAATTGTAGAATATCCTGAGTTGGAAGGGACCCATAAGGATCATCAAGTCCAACTTCTGGCGCTGCACAGGTCTACCCAAAAATTTAGACCATGTTACTAAGTGCACAGTCCAATCGCTTTTTAAATTCAGACAGGCTTGTTGCAGTGACCACTTCACTGGGGAGCCTGTTCTAGTGTGCAACCACCCTCTCGGTGAAGAACCTCTTCCTGATGTCAAGCCTAAACTTCTCCTGCCTCAGCTTAACACCATTCCCATAGGTGTTAAGCAGTTCTCTATTACTGCTATTGACAGAGAATAGGTCACCTGCCTCTTCACACCCCCTCGCGAGGGAGTTGTAGAATGCGATGCGGTCTCCCCTCAGCCTCCTCTTCTCCAGGCTGAACAGGCCCAGTGCCCTCAGCCACTCCTCATATGTCTTCCCCGCTAGTCCCTTCACCATCTTTGTTGCCCTCCTCTGGACACTCTCCAACAGTTTGACATCCTTTTTGTACTGTGGTGCCCAGGACTGCACACAGTACGAAGTGTGTTGAAGCCGGAGCAACGCAGAGTAGAGTGGGACAATCACCTCTTTTGACTGACTAGCGATGCTGTGCTTGATGCAGCCCGGGATACGGTTGGCCCTCCTGGTGCCAGGGCACACTGATGGCTCATACTCAACTTGCTGTAATGGTCAAATATAATAGTGGTCAATGGTTCTATGTCCTGGTGGCAACCAGTGATGAGCGGTGTACCTTGGGGTCTATCTTGGGACAGGTGCTTTTCAGTATCTTTATCAATGACATAGACAATGGAATTGAATACACCCTGAGCAAGTTTGCAGATGACACGAATATGAGTGTTGCAATCAATACAACAGAAGAAAGAGATACCATCCAAAGGTAATTGGACAGTGGGCCCAGGTGAACCAAATGAGATTCAACAAGTCCAAGTGCAAGGTGCAACTGGGTTGGAGCAATCCCACACATGAGCATGGGAGAACTCATTGAAAACAGCCCTGCAGAGAAGAACCTGGGGATTCTGGTGGATGAGAAGCTCATCATGAGACAAAAGTGTATACTTGCAGCCCAGAAGATCAACTGCATCCTGAGCTGCATTAAAAGTGCTATGACCAGCAGGTCAAGGGAGTTTTCCTCTACTCTGACTTTGCAAGGCCCCCCCTAGAGTACTGCATCCAGGTCTGGGGCCCCCAGCACAAGAAAGATGTGGACCTGTTTGTGGAAATACAGAGGAGGTCTACAAAGAAGATTAGAGGACTGGAGCACCTCTCCTGTGAAAAAAGACTCAGACAGCTGGGGCTGTTCAGCCTGGAGAAGAGAAGTCTCCACCTCAGCACAGACAATAGTTAAACAGGTCTTATAAAAAAGGTGAAGAAGGACTCATTACGAAGGTAGGTAATGATAGGACAAGGAGGAATGGTCTTAAACACTAAGAGGGAAGAGTTAGATTAGACATTAGGAGGAAATTCTTCACCAAAGGGTAGCAAGGCACTGGAACAAGTTGCCAAGAGAAGCTGTGGATGCCCCATCCCTAAAGATGTTCAAGACCAGGCTGGATGGAGCCTTCACCAACCTGATATAGTTGGAGAATCCCTGCCGATGACAGGGAGGGTTGGGGTTATATTATCTTTAAGGTCCCTTCTGACCTGAGTCATTCTATGAGTCTATGGTCTTTTGACAAAAAGGATAGACATACAGTTTAGCAACAATTATTTTTAGTTCTAAAGTAATCCTATACTCAAGATACAAACCTGCTTTCAGTTTCCTCTGAAAGTTGAAATGTCCAAGCCATTTCTAAGAAAATGAAGGCTTCTACAGTATTTACAATTCAGAGAGTCTCATGGTAATTTTTCCAATTTACTTAGTTTTTATCTATGGATATATATAGAAATTTGGGGTACTGTATAAGTTTTGGTTACTGTAGAAGTTCACTCCTAATATTAAAGATTGACTGTCACCATTCCACCAAATCAAATAAGGAACCAGCGAATTTAAATGATATAAGCGTTAGAAATTGAATGAAATCTGGATACTTTTCCAGCTCTGCTACTCCTTTGAAGTGACAAGTTAATTCCCTTTATGAGATTGTTTTCCTGCTTCTTTCTTGCTAGGCTTTGAAACAGAATTTGCTCATAGGTATATTTCAGAAAAGTTATAAAATATCAGTAGCTTGATATGTTTACTTAGCTAATTAGCTTTTATCCTGCAGACCTGAAAAAGTATACAAAGTCCAAGCAGAAGCCCCAAAGCTGTTCTCTAAAGTGCTGTCTTGTTGGCCCTAGTCAACAATACCTTTAATATGCTTTCAATGCATCAATAATTTTATAAGAAACATTAACTAACACCTTAAAACAAAACAAACCAACCAAACAACAACAACAAAAAAATCCCCTGTAAAGGACAATACTATTTGATATGAATTCTAATATGGAGTAGCAGTGTGTGTGTGGTTTTGTTGTTTTGTTTGTTTGTTTGTTTGTTTATTTGCTTTTGTTTTTCTTTTTGCTATACATGTTTCAGTTTCACATTCATTGATTTTAATTTCAAAGACTGCAACCAGATCCTCAAATATGGAATATGGTTAGGGTGTTAAAAAGGAGAGAATGCAACTTTGGAGATTTGGATTCTGAAACAGATTTGCTGATGACTTCTTAAGAATAAAAGTTAATAGCCAAATAGTTTATATCTCTTGTCCACCAACTTTTAAAAAGGACAGAAAAAGCAAAATGAATATAAAGTTGTGGTACAGAAAGATTAATTCTCTGCTGGTTGTACTACCATTGAGCACCAGCCCAAAATAAATAAATAAATAAATAAACAAACAAATAAATAAATAAATAAATAATAATAATAATTTTGCTGCATTTTTTTCCACATTCAGCAGTTTTTCAGCTTACCTTTGTTTCTGCAAGTATTTGTTATCTTTTCTCTCTCATTCATCATAAGGAACTGCTATGCACTGCACAGGTTTTTTCCAACCTAATTATCAAGATTTATTATCCAAGTAACTAGGATTCCTCTGTCCGTTTACTCATTCTCAGACAATGACCTCTATCCTTATCATTCATCATAGAAAGATTCTTACAGAGCTCCACAAGGCTATCTTAGTAACCTTTTTTTTTCAGACAGATTCCCATTCTTGTGACAATATGCCTATATGAAATGTATAGCTTTTGCTTTGCTGGGGTTCCCACTTATGAAGTCTATCAGTATTGTCTCTTTTTTTTTTTCCTGATACATACGCTATTAAGTATAGATTTTGTTCATACAATAATGTGACACTGATTGGATGAATATGGGCAAAATTACAAAGTAGGTAACTCAGTCAGGTTTCATTAGGTTCAGTCATTGATATGAACATAGAGATGAAATGCCACCAGAATGTGGTTCTGTCACTTCCAGACCTGGTTGGCAACTGCAAACTAGACTTGAATAATCTTCCCTGATACAACCCCAAATACATTTACTGACTTAGATTAGTCTTCTAACTCATGGTCCTCAGTCAGTACTTCTGCATAAAAGTTCTTCTGCATGTTTTCTTGACATGATAACAGAATAAAATTACCAGTTCAATTTTCCATGGTTTTGATGAATATTGGATATCTGTTGGCCAACTAAAAAAATAAAATAAAATAATAATATTTTTTTTTTAGCACAGCATTTTATAGAGGGATGAAAATATTACCTGTGTACTTATGCTTCACATATAAATAAATCAGCAAGAACAAAATGAGTATATATTTCTGCAGAATGACAGTAACGACAAAATTATTGCTATTCACAAGCATTTTACATGCTCTTTTGTTACAATCACATTTTCTAGCATTATCTCGTTTGCAAAAAGAATCACATAAGAATCTAAGGCCACTTCTTATGTAAGTGTGTTGTCAGTACACGTGTAAATTTAAGCTGAGTTTAAATCATATAGATACCAGTGCCCTCATTAAAGACGTAGAGAAAAAAAAAAAAAAAAAAAAAAAAAAAGTTTTCTTCCTTTAATGGTGACTGAAAGAGTAAAATATGAAAGAGTGAAAGATGACTGCAACCTAGTATTCTCTATGCAACACTTTGAAATAAGTGTATAAAACCAAATAGAATAAATAAATAAATGATCTTTATAAAAAGTTTAGCTCCTAAACCCAAGTTGATAGAGAAACCTCAAGTTTTGATTAATGAAACAATTCCTTCATGGATATTAGAACAGAAAGTGTTAATTCTTTTCTTTTGGTCATTCAAAATGAGTGCTGATGTCAACGTCCCTCAAAAGTTAAACATTCAATGAAGTGATGAGTTATTTTCATGGTAGCACATTTAAATAAAGATTGCCTTAATGGCCCAAACCACTGAATTCCTTAAAACTGATTCTTTCACCATTTTCCCATCCTCATGTATTTAATTATTTTTCCCATAAGCTTGTACTGTTTACTATCTCAGGTCTTATCTACCACCTATTTCAGTCAGATATTGGGAGGTAAATTTCATTCAAACATGCTTTTAAGTATTTTTGAAAAACTTTCCCAAGGAACCATACTCCTTTCTGTTCTTTAGCTTATGATCCAGGAACTTCTTGGATACACAAGCATTATTATTATGAACTCTAGGTCTAAACCCATAAGACTCATGCCTTGCTAGTTGAATCTAGTAAGAGGTAAGTCTTGTGTTCAGGGTTAAAAAATATAGTTTACCAATTAAAAATTAGTCATTTACAAATGTCATGCAGGTTTTACATCAGCTTGAAACAATGACCCAGAAACACAGTCTTCTGAACTGCTGTTCCATTCACTTAAGAGAAGTTTCAGCTGTGTGGACAGTACTGACAGTATAGCTCTCAAACATTTCAATACCCATTTTACCACTGATCAAAGTACCAAGAAAAGACAAGCAGAAGGATATATTGGACTAATTGGGATGATCTGCATATCTGAAACAGCCTAGGGAGAAGTTTCATTTCTGAAAGAATAACAGAGCTAACTCAAAGGTCTATATATGTACCTAATGCGTCATCCCACCTTGTGCTACAGATAGATAAAATCTGGTTAGGGGCTGAAAAATGATGCATTGTCTCAGAATCACAGAATCACAGAATTTCTAGGTTGGAAGAGACCTCAAGATCATCGAGTCCAACCTCTGACCTAACACTAACAGTCCCCACTAAACCATATCCCTAAGCTCTACATCTAAACGTCTTTTAAAGACTTCCAGGGATGGTGACTCCACCACTTCCCTGGGCAGCCTGTTCCAATGTCTAACAACCCTTTCGGTAAAGAAGTTCTGCCTAACATCTAACCTAAAACTCCCCGGGCACAACTTAAGCCCATTCCCCCTCATCCTGTCACCAGGCACATGGGAGAATAGACCAACCCCCACCTCGCTACAGCCTCCTTTAAGGTACCTATAGAGAGCGATAAGGTCGCCCCTGAGCCTCCTCTTCTCCAGGCTGAACAAGCCCAGCTCCCTCAGCCGCTCCTCGGAGGACTTGTTCTCCAGGCCCCTCACCAGCTTCGTCGCCCTTCTCTGGACTCGCTCAAGCACCTCGATGTCCTTCTTGTAGCGAGGGACCCAAAACTGAACACAGTACTCAAGGTGCAGCCTCACCAGAGCTGAGTACAGGGGGACGATCCTTTCCCTAGCCCTGCTGGCCACACTATTTCTGATACAAGCCAGGATGCCGTTGGCCTTCTTGGCCACCTGAGCACACTGCTGGCTCATATTCAGCCGACTATCCACCATCACTCCTGGGTCCTTCTCTGCCTGGCAGCTCTCCAACCATTCATCTCCCAGTCCGTAGCTCTGATTGGGGTTGTTGCGCCCCAGCTGCAGGACCCGGCACTTGGGCTTGTTGAACTTAATACAGTTGACCTCACCCCATCTGTGCAGCCTATTCCGATACTCCTGCAGAGCTTTCCTACCCTCAAGCAGATCGACACACACACCTAACTTGGTGTCATCTGCAAACTTACTGAGGGTGCACTCAATGCCCTCATCCAGATCATCGATGAAGATATTAAAAAGGACTGGCCCCAGCACTGAGCCCTGGGGAACGCCACTAGTAACCGGCCTCCAACTGGATTTGACTCCATTTACCGTGACTCTTTTGGTCCGTCTATCCAGCCAGTTTTTAACGCAATGAAGCGTGCACCTGTTCAAGGCAAGAGCAGCCAGTTTCTTGAGGAGAATGCTGTGGGAAATGGTGTCAAAAGCTGTTTGACATGACTTACTTTTCAGTTGTGTAGCACAGGAATGATTGATGTTTAAGAAGATTATAGTCAATTATTTCTGTTATATATTGTTTATATAGAAAAAAAAAAAAAGTGCTAACTTAAAAGACTGAAAAAAAAATGTTTATGGATAAAAAATATTTGCCCGTGCATAAGAATTTTGGATATGATTAGAAACTTAGTGAAACAACAAATTGAAAATAAATAAATAAATAAATAAAAATAGAAATAGAAATAGAAATAAAAATAAAAATAAAAACAAATAAAAGTAAAAATAAAAATAAAAATAAAAATAAAAATAAAAATAAAAATAAAAATAAAAATAAAAATAAAAATAAAAATAAAAATAAAAAAATAAAAATAAAAATAAAAGTAAAAATAAAAATAAAAATAAAACAAAAATAAAGGAACCATTATCTTACCGTGTGATTCTTTGATAAATTTTTTAAGACAATTTTTTCATAAATATGGAGGAACTTACCCTTTAAATACTCTGTAAAAAAAAAATATATATTGGCTGCCTATATTACTGATAAAATGATGAAAGAAAAATACTGATTAACTCATCTGACTATTATGTATCTTATCTGCTAGTACTTATTATAGGAACATGTAATCTTCAGCCAAAACTACAACTCCAAAATATGGAAAACTTTACTTTTCTAGCTGTTTTTCAGTGTATATGATGTGATCTCCAACAGGCAAGAAAACTATATTTACAGCTCCCATTTAAATATATTTAGTTTTGTTGTCGTTGTTGTTTTTGTTTTTGAAATAATTTGAACAGTCATCTAAATTTTTTTTGCCGTTGTTTGAACCTTGTTTTATGAAACACAGATATGTCATCCTCACAGATTTTACCACATGGATTTATAATGAAAGTCACTGTAGCAAAATGTATGTTCTATTCTTCCAGCTGAAATAGAGAAATCCATATGCAATTCAACACACAATTCAACTGGGCAAAATGCAGTCCAAAATAGCACAGGCACTAAAAGTGATATGATCAAATTAGTGTAGGAATCCATCTGTGAATGAACAGAAATAAGGATGAGCTATGCCATACATATCTTACTGTGAATATTTTGGAGCTACTTCCTCACTGAGAGATAGTCAATTACACACAGGTTTTGTCTTCGTTTCTTTAGTTCTATTTTTTTCCATAATTACTCTGCCATGCCATACCATTCTTTACCTTCTCTCTATCTCTTCACTGAGCCCATCAACTTGGAAGTGCCAACAGCACAGATTGCTCTCTCCAAAACTTACTGAAATCCTAGTACACAAGCTAGCGTAGTGTTAGTGTCGTGGTTCCGCTCGAGTGGGCAGCCGAGCTCTACCACAGCCGCTCTCTCACTCCCCCTCCTCAAAGAGGAATGGGGAGAAAATATGTGAAAAGGGCTCAAGGATTGAGATAAGGACGAGAAAATCACGCAATAATTATTGTAACGGGCAAAACAGACTCGGCATAAGGAGATAGTAAGATTTATTGCCTACAACTAACAAGCGAGAGAAGCGAGAAAACAAAGGAAAAAAAAAAACAAAAGCACCTTCCCCCCCCATCCACCCTTTTCCACCTCCTCCCCCCGAGCGGCGCAGGGGAACGGGGAATGGGGGTTATGGTCAGTCTACAGCACTTCTTCTCTGCCGCTCCTTCTCGGTCACTCTTGTCCCCTGTGCTGTGGGGTCCCACCCACGGGATGCAGTCCTTGATGAACTGATCCGGCGTGGGCTTCCCACAGGCAGCAGCTCTTCCAGAACTGCTCCAGATATGGGTCCGTACCACGGGGTCCATCCCTCAGGAGAAAACTGCTCCAACCTGGCTCCCCTACGGGCAGCAGCTCCTGCCAGGTCACCTGCTCCTGCGTGGGCTCCTCTCCACGGGCTACAGGTCCGGCCCGGAATCTGTTCCGGCAGGGGTCTTCCACAGGCGGCAGCCTCCGTCGGTGCAGGGCCACCTGCTCCACCGTGGTCTCCTCCACGGGCTGCAGCGTGGAACCCTGCTCCACCGTGGTACTCCATGGGCTGCAGGGGGACATCCTGCTTCACCATGGTCCTCACCACAGGCCGCAGGGGACTTCTGCTCCGGCGCCTGGAGCACCTCTCCCCCTCCTTCTACACTGACCTTGGTGCAAGGCTGTTCTCTCACTCCCTTGACTCTCCCGGCTGCTGTGTGGCGCAGCGTTTTTTCCCTGTCTTAAATATGCTCTCACAGAGGCGCAAAACAACATCGCTTATTGGCTCGGATCTGGAAAACAATGGGGCCCTTCCCAAACATGGGGCAGCTTCTAGATCTTTCTCACAGAAACCACCCCTATGGCTCCCTGCTACCAAAACCTTGCCACGTAAACCCACTACAGTTAGTTAGTTCTGCACACCTGCAACTGACATAAAAATACATCCACACAGATCCATAAATAGGCAACAAGTTCTCTTATATAGTGAAAGCAAAAACAGAAGTCCATATTGGTACATATCCATACTCTTTTTCTCTGCTCGGTTATCATGTTATACCATGTAAAGAATCAGTACACACCACCCTATAGCCACTACCTTTGGGCATAATGCTACCTTGTACAACCCCATAGGACAGTTTTGAAGATAAAAAGCATTGGACAATCCTACCTCTTGCAGGGTGACTACTACTACTACTACTACTAGTACTAGTAATACTACTACTAAATTTGAAAGTATGATTAATCTGAATCAAAATTCCACATGGAGTTTCTCCCTTTGAGAAATAAGAGGTATTGTATTTTTTTATATACTTATTTTTCACCAGGATGCTTACCACAAGCAGATCCCTAAATAAATTACAGATCAATATATCCATAAAATATGAAGAGTTGGTGGTTAAAAAAGGTAAAATCTTGTTTATCACTGTATCTTGATCTTAATAAACATATGATCTGAAATTCATTTAACTGAATTGAATATATGCTAAGAGTTATGGCTTTGCTCTTAGGAGTCTGTCTTTAATGAACATTCTAGTATAATTCAATCAAAATAAAATAAAATAAAATAAAATAAAATAAAATAAAATAAAATAAAATAAAATAAAATAAAATAAAATAAAATAAAAACCTCACTTGTCTTCTTCATTTTATATATAATTCCTATGACTTTATTTCTTTTCTGGGGTGAATATTTATCTACCTTTTATTTTAATATTTTAATATATTTTAATCTCTATATTGCTGGTTGATTTTCTTACATTATTTATTCTTCAAAACATAAGCAGCCAATTATCTCATTTTGACTTACTGTGTCCTTGCTTTGTGTGATCCTACTTTTATCTGCAAAAGTTTCTTTACAGTTTGAAAGTAACATGCACTTTCAAAATCAGGAGAGATAGCTCAAAGTGCCGTTTCCACATTTCTCATTAAATAGGTTTGGTAGCTGCTAAGACTTCATATGCTGAATAAGAAATTGCACCAAGACAATTCAATTCTCAAATATATATATATATATATTTCCAACTCTATCTGTGATTCTTATGTTTTTTTGTGACGTAGTCACATAGTTCATGTGACCAAAAGGAGAAAAGTGTGAAGCTGAGAAAGTCAGCGTTGCCTTCAGAGGGAAATTACTTCCTCTGATAACATTACTTAAAATCTCAATTCTGCCAACTGCAACACTGAAAGAGGAAGATTCCACTAGGGTGCCCAGCTCAACCCTGACCTTTGAAGCAGAGGACCTCAACAAGTGTCTAAGTTTCCTGCCACCATGGACACAAATGTCTCTTTAGCATTTTGCTTTGGTTTGTTTAGCTACTGTGCTACTTGTTGGACATTTTGTTTCAAGTCATTATGTCTTTCAATTTTACTATATTGTATATCTTCCTCTTTCTCCCACCCAAAATTAAAAAAACTTTTTTTTTTTTCTTTCTGATGTAAAGAGCACTAATGATAATAAATAGATAAATACTCTTGTACTGTATTCTCAAACACAAAAGTATCCATATGCCAAATGAGTAACATTTTATTAATTTCTTGACTTTTTCTGTGAAGGTTTATTACATTCAGACTATTGCATATTTAATGGAGTTTTACTGATTAAAATGCTTAAGCTCTTATGTTCACCTTATTGACACAGACTTTGTAATCTTTAGAAATAAAAACATATTGCCTTTTGTATTATTAAAATATTTTAAATAAATTATTTACAAACAAAACAGAAACAAAAACAACAAAAGAAGCTTACATATTCTCTTATTCACAATATGCATGTGTAATTTTCCCTTCATGTTGCATCCTTTTCTTGTTTACCATAAAGCACACCTTCAACTTGACATTATGTTATAGCTGTACTTTTTCTGTGGTTGAGATTGTGAAGAAGAAACATTTGAACAGCAAATTGGTATCTGAATTAATGACTGACTGATCCAAAGAGAATATCCATGAGTAATATGTTGGCTGCAAGATCATCTAATACCAAAACAGCCCCTGAAGAAATGACTCAGAAATGACATTTTGGAATTGCTCACCAGTATTTAATATCAATTTGTCAAGATAAAGGATTTCATATTAAAAGGAAATGTGAGAGAACAAAAGCAAAATATTTACCTTTGCTTGGAAATAAGGAAATAAGGAAAAGAGATTTTATAAAAATGTCTTTAATAGACAGATGTTATAGTTCTACTAAAGTCCACTTATTTAGCTTAACTGTAAGGATGTCCAGACATTCTTGTACTTTGAGAGATAACTGAGCATCTAATCATGCAATGAATATGTGCTCTTCCGTATTCACATAAATATTTGGCAATGACTACTTTGTACGAATGCTGTTATTCACAGGGGAGCAGAGTTCTTCCTTATTAGTTCTCCATTATTCATGATTTCATGTTTGTTATTCTATTTTAAATGCTTCAATCATTTTACAAGATAACTTCAAGAAGCAGTTTTGCATCATAAATGAGAGAATGAATTGTAAAATTAACAACTCACAGGGTTATTTTAAATCACCAGACACCTGAAGTACTAGCTTGTGCTGGAAAATATCTCTCTTCTCTCAAGTTTAATTTCTACAGAGAGATTCAAAGAAAGATGTGAATTTAATATGGCTTTCATAAAACATGTTAAATTTCCATGTAAACAATTTTGCTTGGAAATAAAGAACCTTCAGTTACATATATTTTAATTACTTGGGGAGTTATCCAAAGACTAAGTTTGAATTACCTTAAATTTGAGCAAGAGTACTCTGCACAAGGACTTGAAACATTTTAAGTAATTGACTTTAAAAGTGAAATAAGATAAGGTACTTTTGTACCTGTGAACACTGCAGTGGTTTTACTCAGGTAGGCAGCTGAGCTTCACCACAACAGCTCTCTCCCCCTCCTCAAAGGGAAAGGGGGAGAAAATATGATGAAAAGGGTTCAAGGGTTGAGATAAAGACAGGGACATCACTCAGCAGTTATCACCACAGGCAAAATAGACTCAGCATAGATAGATTAATAAAATTTACTATTACTAACAAGGTAGAGAAGTGAGAAACAAAGAACACAAACTAAAACCACCTTCATCCAACCATCCTC
The DNA here is from genome assembly GCF_965140915.1 of Aythya marila. Lineage (NCBI taxonomy): Eukaryota > Metazoa > Chordata > Aves > Anseriformes > Anatidae > Aythya > Aythya marila. Next base: position 46,387,413 of record NC_139080.1, on the reverse strand, counting down.
TTCCAACTCCTCTCACCGAGCAGCACAGGGGAATGAGGTTTGTGGTCAGTCTACAGCACTTCACTGCTGCTGCTCCTTCACGATCACTCTCTTCACTTGCTCCAAATTGGGGTCCCTCTCCCAGGATGCTGTCCTTCCTGAATTGATCCTGTGTGGGCTTCCCACAGGAGAGCAGCTCTTCAAGAACTGCTCCAACAGGGGTCCACACCATAGGGTCCATGCATCAGGAGTAAACTGCTTCGAAGTGGGTCCTGCATGGGTAGCATCTCCCCCCAGATCCCCTGCTCCTCTGTGGGCTGCAGCTCTCCACGGGCTGCAGCTCCAGCCTGGGGCCTGCTCCTGCAGGGGCTCTCCATGGGCAGCAGCCTCCTCCAGGCCACATCCACCTGCTCCACCAGGGGCTCCTCCACCAGGAGCTCCTCCTCAAGCTGCAGCATGGAGATCTGCTCTGCTGTGGGACCCATGAGCTGCAGCGGGACAGCCCACCTGCACCAGGTCCCTCTTCACAGGCTGCAGGAAAACTTCTGCATGAGGACATGGAGCACCTCCTGCCCTATTCTTCACAGATCTTGAGGTCTGCAGGGTTAGTTCTGTCGTATTGTATCACTCCTCTCTCCCAGCCACTGTTGCACAGCAGTCTTCTTCCCCTTTATTAAATCTGCTCTCACAGAGGTGCAAACAACATTGTTCATTGGTTCATCTCTGGCCAGTGTTGGGTCCCTCTGGAGGTGCCTGGAACTGGCTCCAATCTGACATGGGACAGCTACTGCATTCTGTTCACAGAGGTCATTCCTGTAGCTCCCCACTACCAAAACTTCACCATGTATACCCAATACAAAGACCCAACTCAAGCCTGAATTTCTAGACATAAAGTAGTGCTCCAAGTATGGACCCATGCCACAGGGTCCATCCCTCAGAAGCAAACCTCCATCACAAGTCTCCCATGGGCAGCAACCCCTACCAGGTCATCTGCTCCTGCGTGGGCTCCTCTCCACGGGATACGGGTCTGGCTCAGTGTCTGCTCCAGTGTGGGTTCTCCACAGGCTGCAGCCTCCTTCAGGTTAGGTCCACCTGCTCCACCATGGATTCCTCCATGGGCTGCAGCATGGAAATCTGCTCCGCTGAGGTACACCATGGCCTGCAGGGGGACAGCCTGCTTCACCATGGGCACAGAGGAACTTCAGCTCAGGAGCCTGGAGCACCTCTTCCCCCTCCTCCACTGACGTTGGTGTCTGCAGGGCCGTTTCTCACTCCTATCTCTCCCAGCTGCTGTTGCACAGCAGTTTCCCTTTCTTAAATATTATCTTAGAGGCACAAACAGCATTGCTTACTGGCTTGGCTCTGGGTAGCAGCAGATCACTTTGGAGCAGCTGAAACTGGCCCTTATCTAAAACAAGGGCCAGCTTCTGTATTCTTCTCAAAGAAGCCACCCTGGCAGCCCCCCCACTACTAAAACCTTTCTATGTAAATCCACTACAAAGGCAGAGCAACATTTTTTATCTCTGCTTAGTTCTTATCACTTTCTATGATGATTCAACAAATATGAATATTCATTGGCTTGAATTCATTCACTCTGTTTAATAGCAGGTACTGCCTTAATTTTTCTTTCTTCCCTGCAAATGATCAAACTTAAATCTACTGAGGTAATGCTGGCACTGAGCTCTATACTGTCTGTGGCGAAAATTTTCATAGTAATTCATAGAAAATTAGGAGAATGAAAATATTAAGTAACAATTAACATTTTGTTGTTGTTGTTGTTGTTTTTCTGGAAGTTAAAGTTCATCTCATAAAAATGTATATCAAATTTAGCTTGTGATACTTCATTGAAAGCTTTCAACTTTTAACATGTCATTTCCTCATACAGAAAGTATAAATGAAAGGAAGGAAATTATAGATAATATTTTGGTAAGAAAAAAGTTTTCTTTATTTTCTGTTTCAGAAAAACATAACTTTTTTCAAACAATGATGTCTGATACTTTATATTATCCATTTCATTAATCTTGGAAAAATGTACAAAATATTGTTTGTTTTTGTTTGTATTTCTGAGTTTCTCATGATTTTGTTGTCACTGCAATACAGTATAAATGAGCTAAGTAATTCTGTGTGTATGGGTCGTCCACACAGATGAATGACAATACGCTTAAAGGCAAGGATCTACACTGTTTATCTTGTTAAATGATAGCATTTTTATTGAATTATTAATCATGCATTATTTCTATAATTATGCATGAAAATATTTCTATAATCAAAATGATACATTTTAAAATTTATTTTTAAATTTGATTTTAGAAACTTTAATTTAACAAGTAATAATAGTTCAACTTTATCATTAATGTGTGAGCAATTAAAGTTTTATATTTCTCAAGAAGTACGATAAGATAGTAAGAATAAAATAAAATAAAATAAAATAAAATAAAATAAAATAAAATAAAATAAAATAAAATAAAATAAAATAAAATAAAATTCAAGCTGTGGAAGATCAGAGCTACACATAATTATTATAAAAATATAATAAGAGTTTTATAAACATTCATGAAATTAGTGAGAAACAGACAAATTTGTCTAAGACAAAATCCTCAGGTTTATAACAGGCAAAGTAAAACATCTAACGTGTTCCTGAGTTGAATGTTTTATGCCAGCTGGTACATACTCCCAGCCCAAATATGTGCATGTTTGTCCTGCTTTGAGTATATTTCTCTGACTGTATAGGTTGCGTCTTAAAAATGAGGTATTTCTTAATTATGTCTGTTTTATCACATTTCTGCATGGAAACTGTAAACATAGCATATATGAGGTAATAGTCCAAGATGCCTCACTGAAGCAATTAATTAGTCAATAGAGATTAGATTCTCAAAGACATTTCATTCCTAGGAGAATAAGCAGCACCATACCTCTTTATTGATCATATAGGAAAGCAAAGGCAACTTTACCTGTCACTGCAACATTGCAATTAATTACATATATCTGGGTGATTTAATTCCATATTCCATTCTTTTTCATGTAGTGCTCAAAAACATATTATTACCTATCTATTGCAAGTATCTTAAAACATTTTTAGCAATGGACTTCACTGGAAATGAAATGTCTTTGGTGCTGAACTCCTGTATAGAAGCATTAAACAACAACAACAGCAACAACAACAACAGTTTGCATGAGAGGAGACAAGGAAATAAATGAAAAAGATATAGATCCTTAAAAATCAAATATGGACTTCATGTGTTTTACAGAGAAATATTTGGCCAAGTAATACTTCAAATTTATATCTTAAAAGAGAAAAGACTTACTCAATGACCTTTCAGCATTACATTAATCCATTTCTTCACAGAATCACAGAATTTCTAGGTTGGAAGAGACCTCAAGATCATCAAGTCCAACCTCTGACCTAACGCTAGCAGTCCCCACTAAACCATATCCCTAAGCTCTACATCTAAATGTCTTTTGAAGACTTCCAGGGATGGTGACTCCACCACTTCCCTGGGCAGCCTGTTCCAATGCCTCACAACCCTTTCAGTAAAGAAGTTCTTCCTAACATCTAACCTAAAACTCCCCGGGCAAGACTTAAGCCCATTCCTCCTCGTCTTGTCACCAGGCACGTGGGAGAACAGACCAACCCCCACCTCGCTACAGCCTCCCTTGAGGTACCTGTAGAGAGCGATAAGGTCGCCCCTGAGTCTCCTCTTCTCCAGGCTGAACAAGCCCAGCTCCCTCAGCCGCTCCTCATAGGACTTGTTCTCCAGGCCCCTCACCAGCTTCGTCGCCCTTCTCTGGACTCGCTCAAGCACCTCGATGTCCTTCTTGTAGCGAGGGGCCCAAAACTGAACACAGTACCCGAGGTGCGGCCTCACCAGAGCCGAGTACAGGGGGACGATCACCTCCCTAGACCTGCTGGCCACACTGTTTCTGATACAAACCAGGATGCCGTTGGCCTTCTTGGCCACCTGAGCACACTGCTGGCTCATATTCAGCTGACTATCCACCATCACTACCAGGTCCTTCTCTGCCTGGCAGCTCTCCAACCATTCATCTCCAAGCCTGTAGCTCTGCTTGGGGTTATTGCGCCCCAGCTGCAGGACCCGGCACTTGGCCTTGTTGAACTTCATGCAGTTGACCTCAGCCCATCGGTGCAGCCTATCCAGATCCTCCTGCAGAGCTTTCCTATCCTCAAGCAGATCGACACACGCACCTAACTTGGTGTCATCTGCAAACTTACTGAGGGTGCACTCAATGCCCTCATCCAGATCATTGATGAAGATATTAAAGAGGACTGGCCCCAGCACCAAGCCCTGGGGGACGCCACTAGTGACTGGCCTCCAGCTGGACTTGACTCCATTCACCATGACTCTTTGGGACCGTCTATCCAGCCAGTTTCTAACCCAACGAAGCGTGCACCAGTCCAAGCCAAGAGCAGTCAGTTTCTTGAGGAGAATGCTGTGGGAGACAGTGTCAAAAGCCTTGCTGAAGTCAAGGTAGACCACATCCACAGCCTTTCCCTCGTCCACCCAGCATGTCACTTTGTCATAGAAGGAGATCAGGTTCGTCAAGCAGGATCTGCCTTTCATAAAGCCATGCTGACTGGGCCTGATCGCCTGCTTACCCTGCAAGTGCTGCGTGATGACTCTCAGGAGGATCTGCTCCATGAGCTTCCCTGGCACTGAGGTCAAACTGACAGGCCTGTAGTTTCCCGGGTCTGCCCTCCGGCCCTTCTTGTAAATGGGCGTCACATTTGCTAGCCGCCAGTCAACTGGGACCTCCCCCGATAGCCAGGACTGCTGATAAATGATGGACAGTGGCTTGGCCAGCTCCTCTGCCAGTTCTCTCAGTTCCCTTGGGTGGATCCCATCCGGCCCCATCGACTTGTGCACATCCAAGTGCCGTAGCAGGTCACCAACCAGTTCTTCGTGGATAGTGAGGGCCACATCCTGCTCCCCATCCCCTTCCACCAGTTCAGGGTACTGAGTATCCGGAGAACAACGGGTATTGCCGCTAAAGACTGAGGCAAAGAAGGCATTGAGCACCTCCGCCTTTTCCTCATCTCCTGTAACTAAGTTTCCCCCCGCATCCAGTAAAGGATGGAGATTCTCCTTAGTCCTCCTTTTTGTGTTGATGTATTTATAGAAACATTTTTTGTTATCTTTAACGGCAGTAGCCAGATTGAACTCCAGATGAGCTTTGGCCTTCCTAATTTTGTCCCTGCACAGCCTCGCAACATCCTTATAGTCCTCCCTAGTGGCCTGTCCACTATTCCAAAGATTATAAACCCTCTTTTTTCTCCTAAGCTCAAGCCACAATTCTCTGTTGAGCCAGGCTGGTCTTCCCTGCCAGCTCGTCTTTGGGCATGTGGGGACAGACCGTTCCTGCGCCATTAAGACTTCCCTCTTGAAGAGCGCCCAGCCTTCCTGGACCCCTCTGCCCTTCAGAACCACCTCCCAAGGGACTCCACCAACTAGTGTCCTGAGCAGCTCAAAGTCAGCCCTCCAGAAGTCCAATACAGTGGTTTTACTGGTCCCCTTCCTGGCCTCACCAAGAATAGTGAACTCCACCATTTCGTGGTCACTCTGCCCAAGACAGCTCCCGACAATCACATCCTCCACCAATCCTTCTCTGTTTGTGAAGAGAAGGTCTAGCAGGGCACCACCCCTGGTAGGTTCACTAACCAGCTGCAGGGAGGTTCACTAACCTCCCTGGCCCCAGGGAGGCAGCAGACTTCCCTACGGGTAGGGTCAGGCCGACAAATAGGGCCCTCTGTTCCCCTAAGAATAGAGTCTCCAACAATAACCCTCCTGTCTTTCTTGGTGGAGGCAGTCCTGAGGCGTGGAGTAGACCTCCTCACCCTAGGCATCCTCCTGGGAGCACTTGCTACCTCTTCCTCAGCTACTGGTCTGTCGAGCTCCAGGGCCTCAAACCTGTTATGTAAGGGCACCTGGGAAAGCGGGGCCGGAAGGGGAGGGCGTCGCCTGCGATGTCGAGCAGGGACCTGTTTCCATTCCTCCTCAGCTCCCAAATCCCCTCCCTCTGCCCGACGGCTACAGGGCAGGGGGTCCACCCCCATTTGAGGAGTCTCACCTCGGTACCTCTCCTTGAGGCCCTGCAGGGAGTTACTCCAGAAGTCTATCTCTCGCTCACACTCCCTGATGGCCCTCAACCTCTCCACCTCCTCCTTGAGATCTGCCAACAGGCGGACCAGGTCATCCACCTGCTCGCACCTCACGCACACAGTTTCTCTGCCTCCCGCCGATGGCAGCAACAGGCTCATACACTCCCTGCATCCGGTGACCTGAACTGCGGCATTTTTTAACAGGTAGTCGGTCTGGGTCTGTACCAACTTCCTGGAGAGTGCACCGTGCCTGGTGGCGACCATTATCACCTAGCTACGGCTGTTGTTAAGGAGGTGTTCGTGTGGGCAGGGGGAGCGCTCTGCCCTGCCTGTGCGAACTGCCGCGCTAACTACCACGCCACTCCCTTCTGACGCGCCATGCCCTGTTTGCCCGCCCTGTTTGCTGCGCTCCTGGTCGCTTGCGGTCCCTAGCGGCAGCTTTTGAACGGCTGGGGAGGGGGCGCTGCTGGCTCCGCCTTCGCCTCGTCAGCCTCCCTCACGAGGGCTGCTGGGTCCTGGGCTCCCTCAAGTAGGCTCGATGCCGGAAAAATTAGCCCTGCCTGGCCCGATCCCCTGCTCCGCTGCAGAACGCGTCTGCCCCGGAGCCGATCGCTTCTATCTTCTTGTCTATCTGCAGGCAGCCAAGCTATTTTTCTGTTTCTATTAGAGATATCCACTTCAATTCCAATTGCGCAGTCATCTTCAATAGTTGAATCCTTGGCAGAGTTAAACCATATTCAAATTCAGCACAATATATTTTCCTTGTGCACCAGGCATTCCAAAGCCCTGTAAATCAGATGAATTTCAAAAAATAATTCAAACATTGTTATCTGTTCTGGTAATTTCAGAAACTGACTTATATCTTGGAATAGGAAGTATGTGTATCCAGTAAATGTTTTATTTAATAATCAGATTAAATTAAAGAATTTTTTTTCATGCATCACATCCTTCCAGAAACATTAGATTGCAAGATTCATTTCCTCTTTAAGACTATACTATTTACAAGATATCCAGCTCTGTAACTTGGAGATAATACTATCTCTATGTGATCATATATATATATGAAAAATATGTCTATTTAGCAAAACATATATTAAAAATGATGAGTCTGATAAACTGATAAACTGATAAAATTAGTGTAAAATATTTCTTAATATACAACAGGAGCTGCAGTTTAAAATGATTGTGTCTTCCTTTGTCTGTTCTTTGTCTTCTCTCTATTGGCAAGTGCTGTGATGTCAGAGCCCAGAAGACGTACAACAGCTCTTCAAAAGACAGCAGAATGTGGTACCATTGCATATGGTACAGAGAGACATCTTGGCCTAGAGGAAAAATGGCAATAAGACAAGCCCAGCTTGAATAAATACAGATGGGCATTGAATTGTCTTGACAGATCAGATTGTTTACATTATAATTCTATCTGAATAATTGGGGGAATATATATATATTGTATATATGGGGAAGTATATATATAAATATATATATATTTTGATTATATATACATATATGATCAAATTCAAAAGTTTTTGTGTAAAAGGTTTTAAATATGATGGTGTTTGTTGTCTTCCTTCCTTCCTTCCTTGCTATTTCTTTCCACCAAAAAAAGAAAAAAAAAAAAAAAAAAAAAAAAAAAGAACCAAATTACCTTTATATATCTCCTTGGTTTTATTGTTTTTACAGATTTTTAAGGCTCATAAATAAATACTTAGAGCTCACTATTCTTGTAATTGAGCTCTTCTGAAAATGCAACTTTTTCTGACACCAGCTTTATTCTTGAAATTAAATGGTCTTTTGCAGAAGCTATAGAACAGCTGTACTATCACTGTATAACCTGGGGCAAAAGACTCTTACTCTTTGAAACCCCCAAAATCTACAGTAAATTGATGAACAGAATGCTGTGTCAAAAATCAGCAGGTAGTAGATTCATAGTGCAGGCAAAAAATGTACAGAAATACAGAAAGATAAACTAAGGAAACATCAACATTTTCAACTACATGTCCAGTGAACTGTTTCTTCACTTGATTTCTGTGCAAGCATGTTTGAAAAATAAATAAATAAAGCTTGCCCTCAGTAATTATACTAGGTCAGTAAAAGAACACCCCAAACCATTTTCTCCTGAAACAAATCAATTATACTGTAGAAAATATCTATAATATTGAGAGCAGGTACCTTGATTACTTACCACATGGCAGCTACCAAAATAAGAATATGCTAAAGTCTGCTCCGTGAACAGACCTTTCCAAAATGAAACACTAAATTTTGTATAACTAAAATAGAAAATAAATGGAGGAAAGTTGGTTGTTGTGTTTGTTGTTGTTTTGTTTTGTTTTGTTTTTATATGCTTTATGGAGTAAATTTTTTTGTATTATGAATATATACACATATATATTTGTGTGTTTGTGTATATATATGTATATATATTTTTTTATATATATAAGTATGTTTATATATTTATATATATTTACACTGTTTTGTATGGCTCTACTAATCACAAAAGTGTGCTAAATCTTAACATTCTTTTCACAGAGCTATAGCTCAAACCCTTGGGGGGAAAAAAAAAAAAAAAAAAAAAGACTGGAAACATTGTCTTGTCACATGAGAAAGCAACATTCTGTAAGTACTTTACAAAGGATTTCACAGATTTCCATGCTTTTTCTTCACATACACTCCCAAGCACACTTTTATGACAAAGCCTGGATTAGAGAATACTAGCTGCAATTGAGCACTGAAACACAGGTATTAAGATGTGTGAGAAAATACGTTGTGTTTTTGCAGTAAACTCTGCAGGTGCAGAATTTTTGCACGTCACACTAGATCAATTTGCTCAAAACCTGATAAAGCTTGGTAGTTTCTCAGAGGACTGAGCCTAAAATGAAATCACTGTGATGGGAGGGGTGAATTGGTTACTCTTTGTTGTGGGTTAGTCCCAGCAAGCAACTAAGTACCACACAGCTGCTGATTCAAACTCCCTAGGTAGGAAGGGAGAGAGAATTCTAAGAGTAAAAGTGTGGGAACTCATGGCTTGAGATAAGGACAGTTCACTAGGTAAAGCAAAAGCCACGTACACTAGCAAAACCAGACAAGGAGTTTATTCACTCCCTTCATATCAGCAGGCAGGAGTTCAGCCACTTCTTGGAAAGTAAGGCTCATAACGGTTTCTTGGGAAGGCAAACACCATCACTCTATGCCATTCCTCCTTCTTTACCCCAACTTTTATTGTTAAGCATGACACAGCATATGGTACGGAATAAGTTTTTGGTCAGCCTGGTCCAGCTGGCCTGGTTGTGTCCATTCCAAGCTTCTAGTGCTCCCCAGCCTCCTCACTGTCAAGGCAGCACAAGAAGCAGGAAAGTCCATGGCTGTATGCAAACCCTGCTCTACAACAGCTAGAAACACCAGTATGTTAACACCACTATTTTGATAAAAAATACAAAAATACAAAAGGCAGCATTGTGTGAGCCTCTACAAAGAAAATTAGCCGACCCAACCAAAACCATGACATTTTTGCATCCTTTTTCATTACCTTTCCATTGTAATAGACTACAAACACAATGGTTACAGGAAAGGATGTAATATTTCAAGGGAATATGAAAAGGAAAAAAAAAAAAAAAAAAGAGTTTAGGAGAGCAAAACTTGGGAATGGGCATAGAGATTTCTTTCATTCCTCCTCTGGTAAGAAGGAAAAAAAAATATGAGTAAATAATATAATTCTTTTAAAGTGTTCTCTGCATATTTACATCATACAGTTAGGAATGTCTTAGCAGACAGTATATACAGTGTATTTAACTGAGTACAGAACCTGTCTGCATGGAATGGTGCTTAAGAGATAAATTCTAGCCAGCAATGTCCAGCAAAAGTGCACACATAATCACAAAGTGTTGCATTGTATTTTCACAGCTTCCAGTTATCAGCAGTGAGTTATTGAAGAGAGGTCAGTGAAACACCCATTACAACAGCCTAGACAACAAGACCACGTTCAATACTCTCAACAGGATCATTCTTCGTTGTTGTCGACAGAAGGAAGACACAGACACTCAATATGAGTGAACAATGAACTTCAACTTTAATGGATAGCTCAGTCGCCTTTTATCTAGTTCGAACATAATCAACTCATACATATTGCAAAAACTAAGCTCAGGATTGGCTAACACTTCCCGCTCTTTTAGTTCCTCCTTCTTTTAGCTACCGTCCCGCCTTAGGGACTTTCCCAATCGCTCAAGGGCATCGTGTCCTTGAGCCTGATTGGCTCTCAGCCAGCTGCGTACGTGCCCAGACTCATGTGAATTGAGTACGGTACTTCACTAGCCCATTGCCTCCTAACTGCCCAACATCTACATGTCCTATTTCACTTAACCATTCCTCCACACTTCGTGATGCAGGCTACAGAGGATGCCCACACTGGTACATTCTTTTGCAGATCCCACAAAAAGACATACAAAGAAAGACATGTATTGCTCTCAGTTATGAAACTTGGAATAACATACAATATAATTCTGCAACACTATCTTAGATCAAGAAACCTAATTTTTTTAACAGGATCCAGCACCACAACCCTGTGATAGCCAAAGAGATCAGGAGAACTATTGCAGGAGTCACCATGTCCCTTTTGTGGTCTACAGAGACGCCTCCGAAGGGAAAGGGGAGAGGGGAAGGGGGGGGAGGGAGCAAGAGGAGGGGAAGAAGGGGGCGGGACATGGAGCAGAGAATCAAGATGAAAGCAATATTTCTTAAATCTGTGTAAATTCTGGATAATGATATGTTGCAACCTAGATTGCACAAAAGTAATAGCAAAAATATTTGCAATGGAAGCAAGCATAAGTTAAACTAAATGCAATATGGGAAGTAGCTGTACTGTCTCTCATCAGGACTACAGCTGGTGATTCTTTCCATTCTGTTTTTTCACCATTTGATGTTTTTTTCAAACTGAGTGTGCTGCGGAAATGTATACTGGGGGAAAATCACTTCCCTAGTCTTGCTGGCCACACTATTTCTGATACAAGCCAGGATGCTCTTGGTCTTCTTGGCCTCCTTAGCACAATGATGGCTCATACTCAGCTGGCTATTGACCAATACCCCCAGGTCCCTTTTCTTCAGTCAGCTTTTTAGCCACTCTTCCCCTAGCCTGTAGTGTTGCATGGGGTTGTTTTGTCCCAAGTACAGGACCTTGCTCTTAGCCCTGTTGAACCTCATACAGTTGGCCTCAGCTCATCAATACAGCCTGTTCCTTTATATAGCCCTCCTACCCTTGAGTAGATCAACATTCTTGCCTAACTTGGTGTCTTCTGCAAACTTACTGAAGGTGCACTTGATCCCCTCAACAAGGTTATTGAAAATATTGAAGAGAACTGTCCCCAGTACTGAGCCCTGGGGGACACCAACTATTGACTGGCCTCCAGCTGAATTTAGTTCCATTCACCATAACTTTTCAAGTCATACATGAAGCTCTTAAATGTTGCTAAGGGAGGGGAAAAAGCTGTTGAAAAACTTCTGTAACTAAGGTACACAAAAATATTTTTCCACTTTTCTGTAACAAATAAGATTCTGAATTATGCTCTTTTTTTTTTTTTTTCAGTAATTCAACAGAAGATTATTCATTTCAAATTGTTTAAATAAAAGTGTTGTGCTACTCAGCACTTCTTTTAAATTATGATAGAATAGTGATATTTGATGCATACAGTCAGCTACAGGAGAATATATGTTTTAAAAGTCCTTATAATAAAAACAATATGTATGAATATTATGTAAAGCTATCATATTATCAAAGGGAAAAATGACAGAAGAACACTATATCTTCAAAAGAAAACTTTAAATAGTGATTATATTAAATTATCTGCTATGAATGTTTGGTTTTAGAAAGAATATTAAATGTTACGAGAAAAAATATGTTAGATAATTTTCCCTTTTTTTTGCTCCCTGATACATGGCTTTCTTTATTATTTCAGAAGTGACTACAGGATATCAATGTGCCTGTAAGCTGATATTCAACTGAAATCTCTGATTTATTTATTTTTTTTTATGGTGTTGTTTTGTGTTATTTGTTTTGTTTTGTTTTGTTTTCAATTCATCTGAATGTTTTCTTCCAATTACAAGGACAAGTGAACAAGGCAGCCTTCTATGTTACTTTGAAGAAAGATTGGATAAATTTCAAAGCTGACAATTTCTTTCTCGCATCTATAACTTTGATATTTTTCTCTCCTAGAAAACAGATATTTCCACAAGACATTTTAACAACAGTGCACCAGTGAGAGTATCAGTAAATAAGATGAACAGTGAAGACATCACTAAATAAGTTTTTTTTATTTCAAATGGTCAGGAGTTTTACAAATCTTGTTGTTGTTGTTGTTGCTGTCATTTTCTTTAAACTTATTTGTTAAAGTTGATCACTTGTCTAACAGACCAGCAGCCAGACTCTCAGACAGATGCTCACTCACTTCCCATCCTTAGTAAAAGCAAAACCAAACAGTAACAAAAATTAACAACATAACAAGAAAGCTCATGGGCCAAGATACAGACAAGGAGATTGCTTCAATTACTGTTGAAGGTAAAACAGATTTCCTATAGGGAAAATTAATTTAATTTACTGGTAAATTAAAATAGATTTTTATATTAAGAATAAAATAAAATAAAATAAAATAAAATAAAATAAAATAAAATAAAATAAAATAAAATAAAATAAAATAAAATAAAATAATAAAATAAAATAAAATAAAATAAAATAAAATAAAATAAAATAATAAAATAAAATAAAATAAAATAAAATAAAATAAAATAAAATAAAATAAAATAAAATAAAATAAGTAAATATTAAACAATTTTTCCTCTCCTATTTCCTAGGTTTATCTTCATTCCTTCACTCTAGATGTTTCTCTCTGCCCTGAACAGTGCAGAAGGATGGAAGGTATTTATGCTCATCACAAACCAGTTTCTTTCTGCTGCTCTTTCCTACACACAGTTTTTCGTTGCTTCAGCAAGAACTCTGCCATGGGCTGCACTGCTTATAGAAGTGAATTTCAGAAATATCTGTATATTCCAATGTAGGTTTTCCAAGGGCTGCAAGTCAGAGATCTGCTCCACCATAGCACACTTAATCACAGAATCACAGAATCATAGAATGCCTGAGGCTGGAAGGGACCTGTGAAGATTGTCTGGTCCAACCTCCGTGGAGGACCAGCAGGGTCACCTAGAATGCTTGGAGCAGGATGGCATTCATGCAGTTTTTGAATATCTCCAAAGAAGAAGACTCCACAACTTCTCTGGGCAACCTGTTCCAGTGCTCTGTCTCCCTCACTGTAAAGAAGTGCCCCTTACTGTGTTTCAGCCTGTTGCTTCTCTTCCTGTCTCTGGACACAACTGAAAAGAGAGCTGCTCCATCCTCTTGACAGCCTTCTCTCACATATTTATACAGATTGATGAGGTCTCCCCTCAGCCCTCTCTTTTCCAAGCTAAACAGGCCCAGTTGTCTCAGCCTGTCCTCATACCACAGGTACTCCAATTATCTAATCATCTTCATAACCCTCCCCTGGACTTGGTCCAGTAGTTCGATGTTCCTCTTGTACTGGGGAGCCCATAACTGGACATAATACTTCATCTGTGGCCTCACCAGGGTTGAGTAGAGGGGGAAGATCACCTCTCTGGCAACACCCTTCCTTGGCCCCCAGGATACCTTTGGCTTTCTTGGCCACAAGGGCACATTGCTGACTCACGGTCAGCCTGCTGTCCACTAGGACTCCCAGGTCTGCAGAGCTGCTCTCCAGGAGGTCAGCCCCCAGCCTGTACTGGTGCTTGGGGTTATTCCTCACTAGGTGCAGGACCCTGCACTTGCCTTTGTTGAACTTCATGATGTTTCTCTCCAGCCTGTCAAGGTCCTTCTGGATGACAGCACAGACCTCCGGAGTATCTCCAAGCTTTGTGTCATCAGCAAACTTGCTGAGGGTCTGCTCTGTTCTATCATCCAGGTCATTGATGAATAAGCTGAACAACATTCAACCCAGTAGTGAACCCTGGGGGACACCACTAGCTACAGGCCTCCAACTAGACTCTGCACCACTAAGCACAGCCCTCTGAGCTCTATCATCCATCTAAACATTGGCCCCTCATCTAGCCCACACTTCCTGATCTTGTCTATCAGAATGTTACGGGAGACAGTGTCAAAAGCCTTGCTGAAGTCACTGAAGACCACATCCATGGTGAAGACACGCCATTAGTAGGAATTCATCATCAAATGTTGAGAAGTTAAGAATGGTAGATTTAAATGCTGACAACCTTCAATTGACCACTTTGAGTGTGCAGTATAAGACATTTTAATTACATAATCACACAGTATTTTTTCCTGAGAATAACTGCCTGTACACAGAATTAATGATGTTCACTTAATGAGCAGCTATTCAGATTTTTTTTTTCTTCATTTTTAGTGAATGGTCCCATTGTTTATTTACAATACATTATTCAAATGTAACATTACTGAGGGTATTATTACTTCTCCTATCAGTTTTTCTGGGATTAAAAATAATGTAGAAGCTACAGTTAGAAATTACTTCTTTTAGGAAAGGAAATAAGCTCTTGCTGATCTCTGTGTTGTACATGTTGGCTGTTTATGATAAGCCAGTGAAGTAATTTCCAGATAGAATATATGTAATTTTATTACTAACATTACAATAAAGATATATTTTAGAGTTTTAATTATTATTTTTAACTTTGAGTTACTGAATTTATTTTTAAAGTATTCCTTAGGGTTTAAAAGACCACTTTTAAAATTAATATATATATATTTATATATGTTTTCCAAAGTTTTCATTTCAGTTTGATTTTTACTTTCATTTCAGCTCACTATTTGGTTAAATTACACCTATAAAATTAATGGGGTATCAGTAACAAGACAAATTATAGGTGATGAGCAGCTATTGTTATACAAAATTCTAAGGGGGAAGATAGAAATAAAATGAAGTTTTTGAACAATGTTAATCATTCTTTCTTTCTTTCTTACTGTGGAAAATGTTTGCTTACCTGAACATTCTACTAGGGAAAAAAAAAAAAAAAAAAAAGTGGAAAATTAAGAGAAATAATATTACTTAATTTTTCTACACCTTACATGAATTTATTTTAAAGATCTCTGAATTTATGCATTTTAAAAAGTCCACAACTGTCTGACTTCTGCACATAAGAAGAGAAATTTCATGCATTAAGCTAATATTTCCTTTTACTTTATGACAAGTTAAATAATTAAATACTGTTTCATAAATAGAAAAACAGGTGGCCTTGCTTATAGATCTCACAAGAGATAGATTTGGCTTTTGAACTAAACTCCATTTCTATCCTTTCTGGGATAAAGGTTATCATTAACTGGTTAACAGGTTGTCCTTAAAGGTTATCCTTCCTGGTTAACAAAAATATTTTTGACCTGTAAACTAAGGATATTTTTCTACCACAGAGAAAATTGATCAGTCTGCTTTGATTCATTAAGATGTTTTCTGTTATTCTAACAGAATAAAAAACACTGTGTCAGAAACTTTGGTCTGTGATTTTTATCTCAACTCATAGAAGAGCTCAGACAGAAAAAGAACGTGTGACAAATTCACAATAAATTTAAGAGTCTGGTTTAAATAATAACAGTCTTTTAAATGAAAGTTTAGACATCATAAATGATAGGGGGGGTTGTTTTGTTTTGTTTTGTTTGTTTGTTTGTTTTCTTTTTTTTTGTTGATTGTTGTTGTTTGTTTGTTTTCTATAGAATGTTACAAAATTTATTATTTTTTTCTCCCTGGCATTTTAGCAGGTCTATAGCTTTGCTTTCCCCACACAAATAAAAATTAAAACCTTCAACCACCTCCCACTACCCCTTCCCCATTTCCATTTCAAAATACAAAATCTGGCAAAGCAAAACAAATAAAAATAATCCCAGATTTATGCCAAAACAGCATAAAAACAGTATAGTTACATAATATATTTTCTAAGTAATTCTGTAATCATAAGCCTGGGTTATGAAATATAATGTCCCAGAAAAAAATCTAACAGAAATCAAAAGCTCTAATAAGGGAAATTGCTTTCTCAGTATTAATGATGAAATTCTGGGTTGTTTCATAGTTAAGGAAAGAGCAAACTTCATTTGTGTGATCAACAAAAAAAAATAAAATAAAAAAAGCACTGTAAGACTTCTACTTTCCTGGTGGTCATAGAATTAAATAAAACTTATTCAATTATTATTATTATTATTTTTTTTTTGATATTTAAGAACAAAACTATTAAAAAAAAAAAAGTCAGTAATAGCTGACAATTTTGTCATACATCTGAGGACTTCTTTTTCCTAACTGTCCTTGTGTTACTCTTAGGGATTTAGTCAGGAGGCTCATGACTGGAAAAATTCTCCCTAAATTGGTAGATAGTACTTGCCATTGCTGTTTTTCGTTTCTTTTAGTTTGTTTCTTTGCTTTGCTTGTTCTTTGTTTCATTTTGGTTTTGTTTATTTTTATTTATTTACTTTTTAATACTATATGAAGAAAAATGCAGATTTAAGTAGATGAGAAGTCAGTGAGAGCTGGGAAAAAATAGTTATTAGTCCACCACTAGTCCAGAGACCATCCTTCTCATGATAGGTCTTTTTTAGCAACAGGAACCATTGAATACACATGAGTAGAGGTAGAGTGATAGACAAAATTAAGTCTTCTGTTTCTTTCAATCACAAAATAATCATATTGCAATTCAAATATATAGTAATGCAAGAATAAGAAATACTGCCTTCTGCTCACACAGCTAACATGTTGGGGAAAAAAAAAATCTTTGAAAGAAATGGCATTTGTTAAATACTGGCTGTTTGTTTCTTTAGAACACCCTGTATACAATTTATAATTCAATCTCCCTATGCATTTTCAAAAAAAAATGTTTCAATTTTGTTAATTCAAAAAATATATATACTATCATATGAGGAAAAAAAGAAAAAAGAAAAAAAAAAAGTTTAAATAACAAATGCACTTATATAAAAGGAATACACTGCCAAAGCCTGTATCAGATATACACATATTTAATCATTATCATAAATGCATGCACATACACATAAATATTTGCATTCATAGAATCATAGAATGGCCTGGGTTGGAAGGGACCTTAAAGATCATCTAGTTCCAACCCTCATGCCATGAACAGGAAGGCCACACACTAGATCAGGTTGCCTACGGCCTCATCCAGCCTGGTCTTAAATGTCTCCAAGGATGGGGGTGTTTCACTATTTCTCTGGGCAACCTATTCCAGGGCCTTCCAGGGCCTCTGAGTGAAGAATTTCCCCCCTAGCCTCTAATCTAAACCTCCTCTCTTTTAGTTTAAAACTATTCCCCATGTCCTATCTATATCTGCCTTAGCAAAAAGCTCTTCATCTTTTTCTATAAGCCTAAGTTGAGCTATGAAAAGCTGCAGTGAGGTCAATCTAGAGCCTTCTCATCATGCTGAACAGACCCAGCTCTCTCAGCCTTTCTTCACAGGAGAAAATTCATGGATGTTCACATCTGTATAAGCAATAGTTTATACAAATTCCTTCTCTGTCCATTCCACACGCATTTATGACAGCAGAAGTAAATCACACAGCTTCAATAGTTCCAGCTGTCCAGACTTGTTCCAGTGTTTATGGACTACAATTGAGCTCATTATATAAAAATATATACCAAGAAAAGAGACTGAGAAGAATGGATTTGTCCAGTCTCAATAAAAGGTTAGAGAGGATTATTATTGATGTATCCATGTACCTAGTGAGAGGATAGACAGGAAACAACCAAATCAAACTCTTCTAATAGAAAAGTATCAGACTTTATGAGAGAGAAATTCTGATCAGATATGAGTAAATACATTTGCACAAAGAGGGCAATCAATTATAGGAGCAGGTGCACGGAGAACATTCACTCCAGTAGATACTTAAACTCAACAGGTAACAACAACCTGTTGGTTGTCCCTTATTCCCCTTATTTTCCCTATGCTTCTTATTTCAACAATGGATTTCATCATCAGAGGTCACTCCCAACATAAATTATTCAATGACTCTGTAAGTTAGTAAGAGAAAATAACATTACTAGTATTTCCAAGGATAAAAGGTCATTCACCTTCTTATAGGTCACTATTATATTGTGATTTAGATGTTTTATTTATTTATTATTATATTTATCAGACACAATTCAAAAACTATTAATATTTTTTCCCACTTTTGGAATTATTTATACAAATTATCTGATGTTTCAAAACATTACTATTTAGTTTGGAGAGACTCTACAAATTTGTTCAAAACAAGCACAAATTACCATCTTTAAGTTTCCTATGTGAAAACATTCTTCCATTAAGTTTCCTATGTGAAAGCATTATTGTCAAGAGCATTGTTGAATGTAATTCCTTGTTCATTACTTTGACAATTTAGCCTATAAAGTTTGAGGATGTTCATTTTGTATTCTGTGAGTTGAACTTTGTAAGAATAAGAATTCAACAAAATCAAAAGTGATGTCAGCATATTAGAAAGAGTACAAAAGTAACTCTTAGAGGTGATTCAGTTAACTAATTTGAAAGACTACCTAAACTACAGTTAATGCTCACTGACACACCCTACAGCACACCAGCCCTCTGATTATTTTTGTGGACATGCTCTAACAGATCCATGTCTCATGCTGGGGGCCCCGGAGCTGAACACAAATACTGCAGGTTGGGTCTCGTGAAAACAAAGTAAAGGGAGCGAACCATCTCCTTAGACCCACTAGCTACACTCTTTTAGATGCAGCCCAGGATAAAATTGGCTTTCTGGTCTGAAAACACACATTGCCAGCTCACATCCAGTTTGTTGTTCATCAGTAGCCCAAGTACATCTTGGCAAGGCTGCTATCAATCCATTCATCCCCCAGGTTTTATTCATGTTTGGGATTGTCCCAACCCAGATGCAGGACCTTGCACTTTGCCTTTTTGAACTTCAAGAGGTTTGCACAGGCCCACATTTCAAGCCTGTCAAGGTCCCTCTGGATGGCATCCCTTTTCTCCAGTGTATTGGCTGCACCACACAGTTTGATGTCATCAGATAACTTGCTGAGGGTCCACTCAGTGGCATTGTCCATGTCACAATTAAAGATGTTAAATAATGTTGGTCCCAGCAGTGACACCTGAGGGACACCATTCTTCACAGGTCTGCACCTGTACATCAAACCATTAACTACAACAATTTCAGTGCAACCTTACAAACAATTCCTTATCCTTGGAACTGTTCACTCAACATATCAATGTTTCTCTATTTTAGACATAAAGATATTGTGCTGGACTGTATCAAAATCAGTACAAGTGCAGGTAAATAACATCAGTTGCTCTTCTGTTATCTATCAATGCTGTAACTCCTTTCTGTAAGGCCACAAGATTTGTCAGTTGTGATTTACCCTTAGTAGAGTAGTTGGCTGTCGCCACCATTATCACATCTCTGTTCTCCATGTGCCTTACTGTAGTTTCCAAGAGGATCTACTCCATGATTCACAGAGGTGATGCTGACTGACCTGTAGTTCCCCAAGCCTTTCTTTTTAATCTTCTCAAATTAATTAACTAACCAACTAACTAACGAAAATCTCTTTAAAAAAAAAAAAAAAAAAAAAAAATCTCTTTTCAAAGAAAAAGAAAAAGCTATAGAAAAGAAAAGCTATATTTCCTATTTTCCAATTACCAGTGTCTTAAACTTACCACCACAATTTTGTAAATATTAGTGAAAAATATTTACTAATATTTGTAAATATTAGTAAAAAATTAGTATTAGACAGTGACTTAAAAACTTCATTTGCTGGTTCCCCTTGGATACATCACATTGGATCCCATGGACTTGTGCACTTTCAGGTTCCATTAATGGCCATGTTTAAGACATGTTTAAGACAGTTTAAGATTGGAGTCAGTCTGGGATTCAGTGACCACATCCAGGTTGAATTTGTGATCTTGAGGAACATAGGCCTGGTGAGGAGCAAAGTCAGGACTCCGACTTTCTGAAGTGAACTTTCAGCTGTTTGAAGACTTAGAGGAGGAGATCCCCTGGAATACTGTCTTGAGGAACAAAAGAGCTGAACAAAGCTAGCAACTCTTTAAGGATGTTTTTTCTTAGAGCACAAGAACTCTCTGTACCCTTGTATAAGAAAGCAAGCAGGGAGTACAGAAAACTGGTATGGCAGAGCAAGACCTGCTTGTAAAAATGAGGTGCAAAAAGGAAATGCACAAGCAGTGGAAGCAGGGATATGTGCTCTGGAAATAGTATACAGATACTATTTATATGTGCAGGGATGGGATCAGGAAAGCCAAGGCACAGAAGGAAATGAGCTTGGGAAAGGATGAAAAAAGTAACAAGAAGGGATTCTATAGGTACATTGGCCAGAAAAGGAAGGCCAAGGATAGTATGACTCCTCTGACAAACAAGAAGGGAAAACTACCAATCACAGATGTGGAGAAGGCTGAGGAGGCAATTCCTTTGCCTCCTTCTTCACTGCCAGTCAGGCTTCCCTTGTCTATTGTTTCCCTGAATTTGTTGTAGATGTGGGCTGGGGTATGGGGGGGGAGAAGGTTCCTCCCACTGTAAGTGAAGAGCATTAGGTCAAGATCACCTAATTAAACTCAATAGGTACAAGTCTATGGGGCCTGATGACATGCATCCCAGTGTCCTGAAGGATTTAGCTGATGTAGTTGCCAAACCTCTCTCCATTATTTTTGAAAAGTTATGGCCATCAGGTGAAGTCTCTGGGGACTGGAAAAATGAAAACATCATTCCCATTTCTAAAAAGGGTAGAAAGGAAGACCCTGGGAACTACATACCAGTGAGCCTCACAGAAGCTCTTTGCATGGAAAGATCATGGAACTGCTCCTCCAGGAGGCAATGTCAAGGCACATGCAAGACAGGTAGGTGATCTGATACAGCCAGCATGGCTTCACAAATGGCAAATCATGACCGACCAATCTGCTGGCCTTCTATGATGCAATGACTGCATCAGTTGACAAGGAGAGACCAACTAAAGTAATCTACCTCGTTTTCTGTAAGGCCTTTGACACAGTCCCATACAACATCCTGATCTCCAATTGGAGAGATATGGCATTGAAGAATAGATCATTCGGTGGATAAAAATTGACTGGATTTAAATTAGATGTTAGTAGAAAATTCTTCACTCAGAGGCTGGTGAGGCACTGGAACAGGTTTCCCAGAAAAGCAGTGGATACCCCATCCCTGGAGATGTTCAAGGCCAAGTTGGATGAGGCCCTGAGCAACATGATCTAGTGTGTGGCCTCCCTGTACATGGCATAGGAATTGGAACTATATGATCATTAAGGTTCCTTCCAACCCAAGCCGTTCTATAACTTTATGATTCTATGATTCTCCTACAGTGGGAACTACTTCTTTCTCTTGGCCTCTGCCTTTAGATTCTGTTGAGTTTGGTAGTATAGCTAGAGCACTTGCTAGTGAAGACTGAGGCAGAGAAGTTGTTGAGTACCTCAGCCTTCTCCATGTCAATTGTAGCTAGGTCTCCTTTTTTACTCATCAGGGGAGATCCAGATTCCCCTAACTTCCTTTGTTGTCCTATGAACCTGAAGAAACTTCTTGTTATTTTTATATATCTCTATCCAAGCTCAGTTCTAACTATGGTTTGGCTTTCCTGGTCTCTTCCCTGCACACAGGGACCATATCCCCATAATCTTCCCATTATATGTATCTCTGCCTTCACAACTTATGTATTTTGATTTTGTGTTTCCATTTGACTAAGAGGTCTTAACTTAGCCAAGTTGGTCTCCTGCATTCTGTGCCCTAATTCTTGTATGTTGAGATTGAGAGCTCTTCTGCACTGAGGAAAATGCCTATATATCTAGTAGCTGTCTTCTGCTCCTTTATTGCTGAGGGCAGTTTCCCAGTGGAAATGGCCTTAAACAGCCAAAAATTTGTCTTTCTGGTGTTTTTAGGGTCTTGACTAAACATGTTGCCCATCCCGTAACTGATTAAGGTTGAGAATTCTGTCAGATCATAGTCATTACAGCCCAGGTACTCTATTTGTGAACTTTCCAATAAGTCCTTCCACATTGTTGAGCAACAGGTCCAGCAAATACATCTCTTCTGGTTGGGCTTTCTATCACCTGTACACAGAAATTATGCTCAATGCTCTCCCATAGTTTTCTGGACTGTTTGAAGTTTTCTCTGCCACTTTTTCAGGGTGGCTTAAGTCACCTAGTAAGATCATGGTCTGCAAGAGTGTTGCTTTTTGTAGTGGAAGAAAAAGCTCTTCATCAACATCCTATCCTTGATCTGGTGGTCTGTACCAACCACAAAGTCTCCTTTCATGTAAGCAGAGGGAGTCATCCTGCAACCACAAGCTACCAGAGACCATGACATCTCCTTTTCCAAGATGGATGGAAATGTCTGGATCTTGTTGATATTTGTTTGCTACTTTTTGGAAGTCAGTGCAACAGGGCCCTAGTAATTCTTTGTGAAATTTCTCAAGTAATACTCTATTTCTTAATATCCTTCCCTAATGCAGCATAGATCTTGCAGTTCCTCCACCTGCTGCCTGAGTGACGCTACTAGCACAGGAGATGTACAGACGATGCACAGGTGGAGCTCCCACTTTCCTTCACCCTGGTGAGTGGGAAGCTGATTTTGAAGCCCTCCATTGGCACAAATGCCAATTTGTTCTGAAATAGTTCTTAATGTGTGTAAGTTTAAAAAGGAAACAAACAAACAAAAAAAAAAAAGTATTTTTTTGTCCCAAAGAGACACATTACAGCAGAAAAAGCTATGTAAGTGTGTCCATGTAAACCTGATGAGGTTCAACAAGTCTCAGTGCAAAGTGTGGCGGCTGGGTCGGGGCAATTCTAGACATGAGGATAGACTGGGTGAAGAATTCATGAAGACCAGCTCTATAGAGAAGGACTTGGGGGTTCAGGTCGATAAAAAGCTTGATGTAAGCCAGCATCCCAGAAGGCCAGTTGTATCCTGGGCAGCATCAAAAGAGGAGTGGACAGCAGGTTGAGGGAGGGGATTGTCCCCCTCTACTCTGACCTTGTGATACCCCACCTGGAGTAGTATGTCCTTGTCTAGGGCCTTTAGCGTGATAAAGAGGGTCCAAAAGAGGACGATGACTTTGATCAAGGAGCTGGAGCACCTGTCCTATGAAGAAAGGCCAAGAGAGTTGCGGGTGTTCATCATGAAGAAAAGAAGACTCCAGGCTGACCTCATTACAGCTTTTCATTACTCAAACAGGGCTTATAGAAAAGATGGAGAGAAATTTTTTGCTCACATAGACAATGACTGGGTAAAGGCTTTAATCTAAAAGATTAAGATTAGAGGTTAGAAGGAAATTCTTCATTCAGAGGGTGGTGAGGCCCTGGAACAGGTTGCCCAGAGAAATAGTGGATACCCCATCCTTGGAAGTGTTTAAAACCAGGTTGGAAGAGGCCACAAGCAACCTGATCTAGTGTGCAGTCTCTCTGTCCATGGCATGGGGATTGGAACTAGATGATATTTAAGGTCCCTTCCAACCTAGGCCATTCTATGATACTATTATATTTCTGAAATAAATAAATAAATGGCTAAAGTAAATAATTTTACATTGATCTAAGACAATAATTTCCAGCTGCTCAATTAGACTAGAAAGCCAATGTCAACATTTGCACAACATTGATCATCTCTATATAAAAATACATGTATATGCATATAAGTACCTTAAAATAACTGGCCCTTTGCTGCAGAATCTGACATAATTGCACAACCCTTTTCAAGATATTTTACATGCATTTTCCATGATTTTATGAGACACAACTATTTTTATCCTATATTGAGTAGCCAAACATAACTTTTTCATTATTTTTTGGCAGACACTTTGAACTATATTCTGCCTTTAAGGGGAAAAAAAGAAAAAAAAAAAAAAGAAAAAAAAAGAAAGAAAGAAAGAAAGAAAGAAAGAAAGAAAGAAAGAAAGAAAGAAAGAAAGAAAGAAAGAAAGAAAGAAAGAAAGAGAGAAAGAGAAAGAAAGAAAGAGAGAAAGAGAGAGAGAGAGAGAGAAAGAAAGAAAGAGAGAAAGAGAAAGAAAGAAAGAAAGAAAGAAAGAAAGAAAGAAAGAAAGAAAGAAAGAAAGAAAGAAAGAAAGAAAGAAAGAAAGAAGCAAGCAGTGGAATAGAATTGCCATCGAGCTGTCCATTTTTCTGTACTTCAGTATAATGGTTTTGTAGAATATTACCTTGTCTGATATTGTAAATGTATTTTTGGTTTCATCACAATATTCCTGTTTATTTTTTTCTTCATTATATTAAAAAATATAATGATGTTCTTTGTGAGAACTTATGCTTCCTAGTGATGAAGGGATGAAGGTTGACAACCCTTACAATCATCTTGAATATTTTTCCAGATCTAGATAACATGAGAATTTTAGAATATTACATATAGGAAAAAATATTATCTTAAAGCTTCTAATAAATGGTACATAGATTTTCTTTTAGAACAACAGAACCAGCAAATAGTTTTAATGCACATGGAAGAATGACCTTCATTTCCAATGCTGTGCAAAGAAAAATACCTGATGTCCACAAAATTTCCTTTTACAATAGTTTGAAAGTCATTTCTATAAACAGTCAGAAACCAAACTTTATTGGAGAAGAAACAGAGGATTAACTTTAAACCATTAGAAATTTTGGGGAAAAAAAAAAAAAAAAAAAAAAAAAAGTCAAATTCCTACATATTATTTAATCAAATAAGAATAACACTGGTTAATAACACATATTAATTCCAAGAAGACATTATTGTTCAATCGAATGAGATACAGACTGGGAACACTGAGATTGAAATGAAATCCTTCCTGTTACAAGCAGATTTAATAAATTTGAGGACATCTTTAGAAATTATTAAATTAAACAAAACACTAAAAAAACTTCCATCTGCCTGCCATTATATGGGATTCTGGTCTTGACCCCAGTTACTTTCAGTTTAGAGCACCACAAATATATTTTTTCCCCATTCCTGAAGTGGTAACATTAAGTACTAAGCTCATTTTACGTAATGAATATTCCTTCATATATGCTTAAACCCAGTAGTGAGGTAATTGAGGCTCCTGAAATCACTAGGGAAGATTCAAGAATCAAGTTTCCACACCCCACCCACTGTGGGTGCAGAATTTGGACTAAAAGTTCAGTTCCAAAAAAAATAATGGAATATTATAATGAAAAAGTCATCTGTGGCTTTTTGCTTCAAGAAAAATAGAGGAAGGTAACCTTCATTGACACACATCAAATTTCTTTAACATATACCAAATTATGATAATGAAAAGTATTTACTGTATAATATACATCTCTTTAATAAAAAGGATATTTAATCTGTTATTAGTATTTTAAGTACTATGATATCCAGATATCTCGTTCAGTTTAACATGCTAATATACATGCATATACAAAGGTAATTAAGCATTTACAAAAGAATGGCAAGGGAAAGAAAAATGTGGAAAAATATGAAATATATTGAGTAAGTGAACGCATGACAAAGCAGCATGAAGGGATGCAGGGACAATTTTGGTATATTTGTTTGCTCAGAAGAGTTGAAGCCAAATCACTTAAATGTTAATAAAACCTTCATAGTTTTCTATATATCAAAATAAGAACAGGAGTTTACTGGTCTGTCAAACATGTGGCATATACAACCACTTGGGAATCTGCAGATGTGCCTGATTTTTCTTTTTATGCTGTTCAACTCTTTCTTAGCTCTCAGATACACATTTATCCCATACCATTTTCAGTACACTAGAGATATAAATAATTTCAAAATATATGTCACTACAAGTGGAGGAATGAAACAAAGGAGCAAAACCAAGATACAAGTGAGCCACTCCCAAATCTTTCTGTGTTTTTCTTGTTGTGGTAGTGGTGTATTTTCTTTTGTTTTTGTTTTGTTTTATTGATTGTTTGTTTATTTTTGTATTTATTTTTTCAAATTTGTAGTATAAATAGTAAGAAGTTTTCACTGTCAGTTGTTTCAGTGGCCTATATAAATCACTCCAGGCTCTTGGAGTATATCCCAACTTTATAACTATAAATCATTTGTAAGATAACAATATAAATTTTTTTAGTGTTTACAGAAGTTGTAGACAGTATGCAAAATTGTATACAAAGGCAAAGGTTATGTTTATATGATACTTTAGATAATAAATATCATCTGGCTTAAAATTGATGATGATGACAATGATAACAACAACAACAACAAAAACAATAACGATAATATTTTATTATTTTTGGGGGGTAAATGCTTCTGTTTTTACATTTCCTGTCATGGGATTACAGTCTGATTGTCTAAGGTCGGCAACAAAAACAAATGTCATATTTACAGTCAAATACAATATTATCAAACAATTCTATACAATTATGTAATATTTATCTCTTTGATAATAAATAACATTTTAATTTCATAAAACAGTGATCATTTTGTCACTGAGGAAGCTGTAACTTCCACAGAGCTTGTCAACTGTTATTGTAAATCAAATAATTTGATTATTCTAACCTGATCATTATTCATCTTCCCTTCTCTTCTTTAATCCAAGTGATACATGTATGATTAATAAATTTTCAAGTGCACGATATCTCATTTGCAAAAGGGAAATCCACAACTTGGAATTCAGTGAAAGTTTTGCAAAAGGGACCAGGGACATGAAAACTGCCTTCACTTCTCTTATGTTAATCGACTTATATGTCTTAGAGAGATTTTCACAAGTAATGAGACAATTGAGTTTAAGCAAGAAACTAACAGGGGGTAAAATCATGTGGTAAAGTGTGGTAAAATCATACTGACCACAAATGAGGTAACTTGACTTCACATCTTGAGATTCTTCTACAGAGTTCCCCTATAGTGCCATTATCTTTCTGACATGATGAATCTAGCAAAAGCCAGAAACAATTAGATTTGGATGTGAAGACCACCTGCTCATCATTATTACTAGTAGGTGGATGGAAAAGATTTAGTGTCAAGGGCCTAGAGATTCACAACACACATTATATCTTCATGAAATCTGGAGAATATGTGGTTAATTATGCAGCTGCTATCACAACTGTGTAGATGTCTGAGTGCAAAAAAGTAAGGAGTGGAAAGGTAAGTGGGAAGACATTTTAGTAAAAATATAATAGTAATTTATATACATATACATACATACATAAGTCTCTCAAAAATATTTGTGGAAATATTTTGTTTTACAGGGACAAAATCTCTATTCCTAAAATCAATGCTAAAAGTGTAACAATACTAGTGCTCAGAAGGCATCTGATCATTACTCATCTCTGGAGGGCCTTGCTCATCTTCTAGTACACTTAAGATGAAAGAGAAAAATGATTTATTCTATATGCTGCTGCTAAATGATTTTGAGCCTTTGATTCCAGTTTGAAACAATTTCAGAGAACATAAGATTCTTTTATTTTCTTTCTGCTTTTAAGATAATGTTTATAGTTTTCCCAATTGTGGCTCAAAGTTCTATCTGTGAAATTTCCTGACGCTTTCTGATAGCAGTTAAACACTTTGCTGATGGATCTCTGTTGTTTGCCATAGTGGCTGCTGTTTACTGATTTTTCCACCTCTCTGTCTTTTATTTTGACATATCATTCACAGCTTATGTGTGACAGCTCCTTTGTGTAACCATGTTGCATTATATATCACTTCCTTTCTTGAAGTTGTAATGCAGAATTTTTCTACTCCCAGAAATACTTTTTCATTTGGCTTTAGAAACATCTGTCATATTCTGCAGGATAATATACAGTACACTCACTTCTTACATCATTTATCTTAGAACCACTTATTTCTTCCTTATTTTGATTCCTTTCAGTTAACATCCATCTTCTCTCTTCAAAGATAATAAATACCTTTTCCACTCCCATTTCTCCTTATCCAGTTGTTCTTTACTTATAGTAAGCCAAAATGAAGTTAATATTTCTCAGTATATTTTGTCCAATTCCTTTTTTTTTTTTTTTAATATCTGTCAATGAATAAAATTTTAAAGTAAATAAAATTTTAGTCTAACATTGACATAACAGAGAATAATTTTACAGTCCATGCTGTACTGAAGGAAGAACATAACAATGTAGCTTTTAACAGACTAAAATATCTACTGTTTTTTTCATATAAATCTCAGCTTTGTTAAAAATATATACCTATAGACATGCATTTAACATGTCATGTCCTACATAAACGTATGTATGCATGTATGTATATATATTTATGTATACATGTATGTAATATGCACATATGCATACACTAATTCTCATAAGTGCATATGTTATATGCACATATGCATACACTAATTCTCATAATAAATGAGAACAAAATTTGAAGAGAGAAGGTTAGGGGAGAGAGAGGAAAAGAAATACAGCAGCAACAATATTACTCTCTGGTAAAAGCAGTATTTTAGTGGCATCTTCTAAGTGTAAACTTTTCTCAAACTGCATGAGTGAATGATTCATTTAATCCAGCATAGGCAAAATGGTTGTTATTGTTTTTCTCACAGGCACAAGTGTCTACATTCAACCTTTTTATTTATTTATTTAACTATTTATTTATTTATTTTTGACATAAAACATTAATTAACTGTAAGTCAACTTTTTTTTTTTCTAAAATAAAAATAAGGATTATCGCTAAATTTTTAAAGATCTAAATTAGGTATTCTGAAATTCCTTCAAATATCTAATAAAAGTATAATTTATGTAATAGTTGCTTAACAAGGTTTTTTAAAGGATAGTAAAATATTTAAAAGTAACTTTGCAAGTAATGTAATATGTACTCTACTTATTAATTATATAGATAGACATGTTATATAGTTTTATATAATTACAAATATGAAAACAGAAACCATAAATTTGTATTAATTTATACATACATATATTATTATTATTATTATTGTTGTAATGCATAAAATCCCTGCCCTGTCCATAAAACAAAACTTATGATTCAGTAGTAATAGAGATTATGCGTCCACATACCTCTAGGAACCCAGTGGTTCTGCCTCTAATTCCTCATCTCTTGCTTTTTCTACTCTAACATCTCTCTTCTTTACATTTCTGACCGTGCAGTTCATCTTATTGTAGCTGTTATCCTCTGATATTTTCCAGTGTCAGTATAGTTAAAGAACTGAGGGTTGACTGAGGTGTGATCTCCACTTTGGATGTATATGCAGTTGCCTAGTTTTGTTTGTTTTTTATTCCTTAGAAAACTGAAGCAGAATATGTACCTATAGCTGTTAGAAGACATAAACATAAGCTAGTTAATAAGAATTGTCATTACCTTTCATATATATTTAGAAAGACCTCTAGAAAAACATATAAAGAAAATAGGATTCTAGAGAAAATAAGATGGAACTCTTAACAGAAACAGTTAGTTTTATTGATAAAGATTCTGGTAGAGATAAATGAATATTTTTAATATAAACTGAGTAGAAAGAAACAACTGAAACTTTAACATTTTACTGAAACAATAGATCTAGATCTCATGAAAATATTGGATTTTTGCTAAGTTTTATGCTACTAAATATAGGTACTACTTATATCTTTCCAGACCCCGGAGTTACTTGTCGTTTGATCATAAAATACTTCAGTGGCTCTGTTAGGCTTACCATGAAATAAAGATATCGAAGATATTGATTTTTTTTTTTTTTTTAAACTCCTCCTTATCTGTATGACTTCTTCACATTTTGCATTATATGCAACTCCTTATAGCCTTGGATTTGAACTAATGTAGTGGTGTGTTTTTGTTTATTTGTTTGTTTGTTTTGTGTGTGTGTGTGAGTGAGTGTGTGTGTGTTTTTTTCCTTAAATAAGACTAATTCTCAACATTAAACAAAGGCCTTATCCCACTTTCCAGCTGAGAAATACTTTAAAGACTAATATGGGGTACACTGAAAATACAGGGTACTATGAAAAGTTGGGAAAATAATTTCCATTACTTGAAATCTTAGTATTTAATTATCAGTGAGAAAATGAAATTAGTCAATAACACACAAACTGGAATTTCCAAGACATAGCTACCAATTCTTGTAAGCATTTATTGTTTGTGGTTTTTTTTATTATTGTTGTTATTTGGTCATTTATGAATTATTTTTTTCCTTTTTTTTTTTTTTTTTTGAAAGAAAGCACATAAGGCATGACTCTTAATTAACATTATGTAGTGGGTTTCCATGGCAAGGTTTTGGTAGCAGGGGGCCATAGAGGTGGCTTCTGTGAGAAGAATCTTGAAGCTGCCCCATGCTAGGTAAGGGCTGTGCTGCTGACCAGAGCTGAGCCAAAAAGCAATGACGTTTGTGCCTCTGTGAGAGCATATTTAAGAAAGGGAATAAAAAACGCATCTACACAGCAGCTGGAAGAGTCAGAGGAGTGAGAAACAGACTTGCAGGCATCAAGGCCAGTGAAGACAGAGGGGGAGAGGTGCTCCAGTGTTGCATTAAGGGGTGTAATTGATTAACCGTTACGGGTCCAGTTGGATTCAGGGTACTGACCTATCACAATCACAGATTCACCAATAACGCATTAACCGATATTGATCTGGTTGGATTCAGAGCACTGAACTACCACAGTCACAGATTTACCAGTAATGTATAACCACCCTTACTCTAGTCGCGTTCAATGAGAACTATCATGGCTAGGAACAATGCAGTTAAGTGCAATTTATTACAGCAACAGGTACACAGATTCTTTGGATTGATGGCGATAGTTACTGTCTGCACAAGCAAGCTAGCATGCATGAAATACACAGGTGACACGGGAGGACAGTCTGGAAATTAATGCATTAAAAGGCACAAAGACTTTATAGAGATTTCTAAGTTTCTGCGGAAATGCACAATATAACCAAGTATTCAAATCTCACACAAAGGTGTCCCAATGGGGGGGAAGAGAGGCTCAGCTCGTTGACTGATCCCAGGGGTCAGGAGATTGTCTGGGTGGTGTATTCCCTCAGGAATCTCCCCTGAGGTGGTATCTTCCTTGACATCCCCTCTCTCTTAGGCCAATTTATATTATTTTCTATCTTTTAGGTGGAGCTTGAGTGACTCTAGTCAGGTATATTTTAGTTATGATTGGTGAAAAGTTTTCCCATCTCTGTTTAAAGGTATAGTTATATTACCTTTGAGGAGGGGGAGTGAGAGAGCGGTCGTGGTGGAGCTCAACCACCCACCCAAGTAAAACCACCATGCATTATTGAAATGAAATCCAAATATTTTACATTCAAAGTCTTATTTAATACTTTGATGTTTGGAGCCTCAATATGTTTGTAAAAGTGGTTTGCAGGATCAAGATAAAAGATATTCTAATGTTCATATTAGGAGAAATGAATATGTTTCTAGAAAAATATCTGAATGTAGACCTCAGAATTAACTGGAAGGAATATGACAAATTCCTAGAGACAATAATTCTATCTATTAAAAACATATATCTTCTAAAAATACCCAATGCCATTCTTATTTCTGTTTGATATTTCTTGATATATGAGCTGGCAGAATAGTCAAAAAATATTTATTGCTTATTTGTCTACACTGTTTTAAAACATTACAATATTACAACTATAGTCTATAGGTACTTGAATGCAAGGAAGTTGCTTTCAGAATGTGGTAAATGGCTGCTGCTTTACATAAAATTGGTTATTTCCATAAAATACTTTAAGGGTCTGAGAACTATGCCTCTTGAACCTTTTCCTAATATTGAATTTATGCTTTGGAAGATATTTTATATTCTACTTACTTCTTACAATATAAATTTTACTGTACATTTGACTCATCCTGCTTTAAACTAATATAATATTTGTAATATGTTGAAATAACATTTTCTCAATATTTTTTATAAGATCCTTACAGCAAAAATGTAATTATACTGTAACAGAACATACCTATACAGCTTACAAAACCCTTTTAAAAGTCATGTACAAAGTGAATCCTTTTCTTTCATATTAATCAATTTTACTTACAATAATCAAAGTTTACATCATCAAAATATGTCCTGGAAATGTGTATCATATTGCCAAACTCTACTCAGTGGTAGCCAGTGATCAGACAAGGGGTAATGGATATAAATTGAACCACAGGAGGTTTCATCACTATATGAGGAAAAAAATATGGTTTTGGTCACAGAGCACTGGAAGAGGCTGCCCAGGGAGGGTGTGGAGTCTCCTTCTTTGGAGATATTCAAAACCCATTTGGATGCTATCCTGTGTAACATGTTCTAGGTGACCCTGCTTGAGCAGGGTGTTTTGACTAGATCGAAGTTCCTTCTAACCTCCACCATTCTGTGATTCTGTGACTACCAGCACTAGATCCTATCACCCTGTCTAGTTTCTCTCCAACACATGAACATACACAAATTTTGCAGAAGTTCCAACAGTTTTTTAGCTTGTGTCTCTGACCTTACATACCTAACCTTACAAACCTGAAGTCAGTGAGAATTTTAACTAGTCATTTCCAAGATTCATGTTCTGTTCAAAATTTCCCATCTGGTCCTGTATTAAGCAGTTTAGATTATTTAAATAATCGGTATCAGGTAGATGAGGAACTTGAGATTACTTTCAGAAGAAATAGCGAGGACGGGACATATGAGAAAATAGTCAGTTTTCATTTGACAGCTTGGTGGCCACTACTTAAGCTTAGCCTGTTCTTAGATGTTCAAAAACACAATATTGTTCATTTTTTAGGAAGAAATGACCAGGGTATATGCATAAATAAATAATAATAATAATAATAAAAATAAACATTAAAAAAATACAGATTGAGGGACAGGATATAGAATCAGAATCTCAATGTCTACTACTTTATTTGGAGAGAAACCTTTTTTTTCCCTGTACATTGGATGTGAGAAAGCTTCCAGAAGGATATATTTTATCATAATGGTATGTGAAACCTATTTATAAATTGAGACAAATACATTATTTTACACAGCACTTTTTTCCCCATTTTGTAAAGAACATATATGATTCTTTCCAGAAAACACCTGATTGTTTTCTTTAATTTATTGACTGATCATTTTTGGCTTGCTTTAAAGTGATCAAGATTGATGGGAAGACTTCCTTTCAAAACCTATTCCACAGAATTAGAGAGTGCTAAGAAAAGTTTCTTAATATTCTTAAAATTCACCTTCCCATCTACCCTTATATAACAGGTATGAGGGTCTAGAACATGACAGTCAGAACAATGAAGTAGATGAAAACCCATCCCAGTTGAAGAGGGCATCTAAGGTAAGGCAACCTACCCCCTGCATTGCTATGCCATCTGTCAAAAAAGAAAGTAGAGTTATTGTCATGGGGGACTCCCTTTTGAAAGGGACAGAGGGCCCAATATGCCAACCGGACACAACCCACAGGGAGGTCTGTTGCCTCCCCGGGGCTTGGGTGAGAGACTTTGTTATGAAACTCAAGTGCCTGGTATGGCCCACTGACTACTACCTGCTACTGGTCTTTCAGGCTGGTAATGATGAGGTAGCAATGAGAAGTCCGACAGCGATCAGAAGGGACTTTAGGGCTTTGGCGTGACTACTTAAAGGATCAGGGGCACAGGTTGTGTTTGCCTCTGTCCTTCCGATATGGGGAACTCATTAAGCAATAAATAGATAGATCCATGAATTATTATGGGAGTTCAAAGTAAGGATGAGCTGAACTGCAAAGACAAACACACAAGTATTTGTAGAGGCAAGAAGCCATTACAGGGACATAAATAACTGTAGTTATGTCTTCTTTTTAAAAGTATGACTACACAGTGTATCTTGGACAAAAACAGACTCTGGCCAATCTGGTAAACTGCAGAACTTGCAAACGATTATTTTTTGACTAGGTACTGAATGAAAAACTTGCAACACATCTTTACAGAAATGTAAAGCACAGGTGAATGATTTGCACACCAAACAAATCAGGATCACATTTTAAGGGATTTTTCTTGGTCCTGTTTAAGCTAAGGGCTAAGAAACTGTTAATTTCAGTAACAGCAGATTTAACTCTATAGGAAAAAGTCTTAAACTTCTCTAGTTAGTGGAATTTGAATCTACATTTTGTCACTAGAATTCTGTCATCTAAACTCTCATATGTTTTTCTGAGAACCTCAGCAGTGGACTCCTGCTCACATCCACAGTGAAGTTCAAGATTAAATCCTTAGGAACACAAACGTAAATGTGTGACCTTTACATACAAAACAATGATTTATGCTGGGCATTTTAATTAAATTAAATTTGAATGTATGAATAGATTCCTATGATCTTATTACTTTACATTACAGTTGGGAATTTGAATTTTGTTACTCTAGAGAGTTAAAATTGTACAAAACATATTTTACACTGCACATTTAAAATGTATTCTTTCATTAGATAATCCACAATTTTTCCCAAAGGTATAACTGATATGAAAGCTATACAGATTGGTAGCCCCATATCCACATGAACAATAAAGTTGTATGAGACATAAGAGAAATCAATTTATTTGTGCAGAAGCTAGAGGGACTAAAAAAGTAGATGAGCTCATGGTAAAGCAGATGAGCTCAAGGTAAACCACATAAGCTAAAGTGGATACATTGCAGATAGTGGATACATTGCAGATACATTGTCATAATGTCATGACAAAAACCACACAGGATCGAGACTAGCTATTTATGAAGAAAAAGATAAAATAATGGAAGATTTTATCAATAGGAAAAGAAAATAAAAGAAAAAAAAAAAAAGTAGGAAAGAAACTAGGGATATTTACATTATGCCAACATACAGGTCAAACATACTTATCTTTTCAGAATTAGCGGATGCTGAGATTGTACAGTGGCTAGTTATAGATATTGGTGTGAAAAGCAACAAAAAAAGAAGTAAACATAAAATATTCAGAGATAAATATTCTGTTTTAGTGATGGAGATACTAAAGAATGAGAAAAGAGAGGCTCTGAAAGAAAACAGAACTCTGACACTTTCCATTCTCAGAAAAAGATTTTTTTTTTCTTTTAAATTAAACTAAACATTTTGACTGACTTTCACACATACTTGAAATTTGTCTGTTTTTCATGCTTGCCATGCTTTTTCCACACTTTGAGATGATGTTGATTTGTTGTTGTTGTTGTTGTTGTTTGTTTATTTTTGAGTCTATTCTGTACCTATCTGAAATGTGAATCATTCCCAACACAAAATGTTGGATTCTAACAGAAACAACTACTGGCTACCTGGACAAGACTCAAAACCTTGATCATTTAGCTTCAAGGAACACAAGCAGAAAATTAATAAGGACTTTGTAAATGAAAATATGGACTATTTTTTCTACAAATAAATCACAAGGAAGTAGAAACAAGGGCAAATGAAACTACAGAGGATAAACCTCAGGAGAAGGAGGCAGCAAGCCCCTTCACTGTAACAACATCTTTCAGATTCTGGTAAGTCTATTGATGTTTACACAGGAGGGAGTCCATGGACAAATGGAAATTTGTCAGATTTAATATAATAGGAGCTTAGAAAAGCATTTGATACAGTGCCTGATGAAATTTGCCTTCAAAGAATAAGTAGGAGTCATCTTCTGTGAACTGAAAATTGCCTGAAGCATAAGGAAGAAGAGTACAAGAGAAGTACAAGTGTTATGTTACCTGTACTATGGAAGCAATACATTAAATAAAATCACTTGTGCTATTAAATTAGGAGTTGCAATTACAAGAACAGAAGTAACACTTATGAAAGGAGAAAGGCACAAAATCTCAAACATTGAGGAAAGTAGCACAAAATTAACTCTGAAGAACATTTACTCTAAAAGCAGTGAGTAAAATTGATCGTTGCATATTACTTAGCTGTGTTTTCAATGGTGTATGAATAAAAATATTTCTTTCAGCATCACATCAAAAGCAAGTTATAAAACAACATTCTGCAATTCACACTTACAAATATTTATAGAGATAGGCTTATTTGCAGGGATTTTTTTTTCTCCACATAAATGACCAGGGCAAAGCAACTGATTACTGGGCCTTTCATCCAAGTAAAATATTTATCAAGTTCAGTGTCTACACACACATAGAAATGATTCTAAAGACAAGATGAACAACAGTTATCTTCATTATGCTCAAGAGGAATGTTGGCTTTGTTGGAGACTATAGAAAGTATAAAGTGAACAACAAATTAGGAATTAGCACTCAGCCACTGCCTCGCATGTGGTGAGAAAGCAGAAACACCATTTTCTGTTTGATTAAAATATGAAAATTTTGACCCAGATTATTTTTTGAAAGAAAATTACAAAAAACTATTTTACTACTTTCTATTTGACCCTACTCTAATCACAATATTAATCCAGACTGAATCCATGATTCTGTACTGATTTAACTCAAATAATGTAAAATTGAGAGCCACTACATTTAACATTTTGTGTAGGATTTCCTTCAAAAAGTTTACAGGCATGACTGAAACAAATGGAACCAATTTTAAAATTCTATGAGAAGCCTATTTGCTTTCATTGTCTTTGTTACCTAAACAAATTTTATCAAATCTTTTTCAGCTGAACAATTTCAATTAGAATTTTACAATCATATTTTCAAACAAAAGGTTTATTTTAATGTTGTAATAAATAATTGCTAGTATGTAAAACTCTGCTCAGGTTGTCCATTTTTTACTTCTTACCTTACCTTACCTTACCTTACCTTACCTTACCTTACCTTACCTTACCTTACCTTACCTTACCTTATCTTAATTTATTTTATTTTTAGTGAAGAGTTAACTGATTTTTCCAGGACAGATGTCAACCGATACTTTTCTCCTAATTTACTTTTTTTTTAAAAAAAATCTACAAAACTAATAATACTAATATTAAGATTAAATTCATACTAGCACTCTAGAGCACTTTCATATGAAATTATCTTATGAACACATTTCTGACTGGGGAGAAAGTAATCTGTTCCTGTACACAAATCTGAACCTCACTTTTTTCCCGTAACCAGTTTTTTATTAGGACAGATTTATCTCTTCTTACCATAGTAATTCCTCTTTTAGTTTAAAACTATAACTCTTTATCCTATCACTATATGCCCTGACAGAGTCCCTCCCCATGTTTCTTTTACCCTTCCAGTACCCTCTAGGTACTGGAAGTGGACTATAAGGTCTCCCTGGAACCTTGTCTTCTCAAGGCTGAACAACTTAATCAGACTGTCTTCAGAGGAGCTGTGTTCCAGACCTTTGATCATCCTCATGGCCCTCCTCTGGACTCACTTTCTGTATATGTCCTTCTTATAAATGGTCTTGCCCCTTTTAGGACTTTTTTTGTGGTTTCAACTCTTAACATCAAGCCAATTATTCATGGTCCTCTGAGTACTCTTTGAAGAAAATATAAAAATTAGTGGCCCCTGCCTCTGGCTCATGCATTCAAGGCAATGTTCAGAATTAGTGAATTTGTTCTTAGGGTTAAGAGTGAGACCACTCCTGTAGTACAGATTGACTATAGAAGAATTACATGTTCCAGCTATTTGGTACTATCAGTGTGCTCAGGAAGATCTATTCTTTTTTGTTGTTGTGGTTCATTTCAACCATAACTCCTCAATAAAACAGTGCTATTTATAAATTGTTTTGACTATTTGTTCATAGGTTTCTAGAAATATCTTAGATTAAATATATATATATTTGATTGGTTCAGTTATTTAATAAATAATTTCTGTAGAGTAATGCTTTTTTTTTTTTTTTTTAAATAGCAAGCTATATAAATAAGTATACTAACTATAGAAATTTGCAAACACTGTAGCTGTTAATGTCATAATGTCTTCTTGTGTTTTTATAAGTTAGAAATTCAATTTGCTTCAGTTCTCAGGTGAAAAGATTTGTTATTGTTGCTTGTTTGTTTGCTGTTTGTTTTTGAATATATTGATAGATCATTTAGTCAGGATTCTTCAAGAAATATCTTCTTTTTTGTTGTTTGTTTGTTTTGTTTTGTTTTTCCATCAATGCAGATTTATATTTTTTGTAATTGTTTCTTAAGAGAGTGTTTCAAATTATATTCTCATGATAAAACCAGAAATGCCTTCTCAGTGACCTGTTCTCCTTTTCAAATATTGTAAACTAAGCCAGAATCAAATCTCACTCTTTTGTTTTATACCATAAAACTGATATTCTACAGTATTTCTTCTGAGTTCAGGTACAAAAATTCACTTTTATACATATATTGCACAAAATCAGTGCAAATACTGCCTGTCACATTTGACTTCACAAGTCTGCTACTCCAAGCTCATTTTAAACTGCTATGCTCACTAAATAAACCCTTGCTTTTCTTATTTATATTAAAGAAGCTTTATAATAATTTCTGCTTTTAACATCCTCCTTCCTTCAGGTTTTATTTTAATTGCTTCATTAAAATATTTCAATGTCCATCTGAGAATCTCATCTGTTCACCTTTAAATCTTCTTTCAGAGAAAACTGATTCATTTCCCTTCTGATTCCCTGTCATGAGAGTGAATTTTGTAAATGAGATGAAAAAATACTTGATTGTGAAGCTAAAAGCTGGTGGGAATTTGTGGGAAACACAGGCTGGAGGACATGAGGGACATGAAATAATAGTGACTGCAGGGATAAACAGAGGCAAGGAATAAAGACAGGGTCCAAATTCCATTAATGGGTTAATATTCAACATATACTTTTCATTTAAACAAATTCAAAGTTTGGGGAGTAGGGACAAACTTCAGGAAACTTAAATCAAGCATAAAGAATATTCTTCAAACAAAAAATGTTTTCTTCATACAAAACATGTATGCTTTAATTATGCGGATTTAATTTTTATCTTTTTTTTTTTCTTATTTCTTAGTTATGATGTCTTCAAGTGCAGATGACATAGCTGATTTAATATAATGAGAAAAAAAAAAATGTTCTAATATGCTAGATGAGGTCTTCTTCAGAAAAACAATCTTGTACTGTATTTTTGCTAAGTATTTAGAATCAAATACCACATAAGTAAGGGACAGTTAACTGGTAATCAGAGAACAGTTACAATTTGATTCTGTAATTTTGTCTGCCTGAAATGAAAATTCTGATACTCCCAACACTCATCTAAAATTCCATATTGATATTTTGGACTGTGGAACTGTAATTATTCTAACAAAAAGTTTTAGTCAGAAGAAACATAAATTTACTTTTTTGTTTTCAAATACAATGATGTCAACTAAATTTGATGTGACAGATACAGATGTATGTTGAAATATGTGGTTTTCTTTGAAGGATTGGTAAAACATGCATGAATTCATGACAGGTATTTTTTGTTTGTTTGTTTTCTGATTTCTGTTCTGTTAGTAGAAGTGAATTTTGAACTACTATATTACTGTAGCTTATTTATTTATTCAATTTCTATGCAGCTAATATATAATATATATATATTATATATATTATATATTATATATTATATATTATATATATAAAATTATAATATATATAATATATTATATATTATATAATATATATATTATACATATATATTATATATATTATATATATAATATATATAATATATATATTATATATATATAATAAAATATGTATATATAATATATATATATAAATTGTACACAGAATCACAGAACTGTAGGGGTTGGAAGGGACCTCGAAAGATCATCAGGTCCAACCCCCCTGCCAAAGCAGGTTCCTCAGAGCAGGCTGCCCAGGTAGGTATCCAGACAGGCCTTGAATATCTCCAGAGAAGGAGACTCCACAACCTCCCTAGGCAGCCTGTTCCAACGCTCCTTCACCCTCACCGAAAGTTCTTTCACACGTCAGTGCAGAACTTCCTGTGTTTTAACTTGCAGCCATTCCCCTTGTCCTATCCCCACAAACCACTGCAAAGAGGTTGGCTACATCCTTCTGTCCCCCACCCCAAGATATTTATACACACTGAGGAGATCCCCTCTCAGTCTTCTCTTCTCCAGGCTGAACAGACCCAGGTCTCTCTGACTTTCTTCATAGGGAAGATGCTCCAGGCCCCATATCATCTTTGTGGCCCTCCACTGGACTCTTTCCACGAGAGCCCTGTCTTTTTTGTACCGGGGAGCCCAGAACTGGACACACTACTCCAGGTGAGGCCTGACCAGGGCAGAGTAGAGGGGGAGGATCACCTCCCTTGACCTGCTGGCCACGCTCCTTTTAATGCACGCCAGGATCCCATTAGCCCTCTTGGTCACAAGGGCACAGTGCTGGCTCATGGTCAACCTGTCGTCCACCAGGACCCCGAGGTCCTTCTCCGCAGAGCTCCTCTCCAGCAGGTTGTCCCCCAGCCTGTAATGATACTTCGGGTTGTTCCTTCCCAGGTGCAAGACTCTACACTTGCTCTTATTAAACCTCCTTTGGTTCCTTCCTGCCCATCTCTCCAGCCTGTCCAGGTCTCGCTAAATGGCAACACAGCCTTCTGGCATTTCAGCCACTCCTTCCAGCTTTGTGTCGTTGGCATACTTGCTGAGGGCAGACACTATTCCTTCATCAAGGTCGTCAGTGAAGATGTTGAACAAGACTGGACCCAGCACCGATCCCTGGGGAACACCGCTAGTCACAGGCCTCCAGTAAGACTCTGCGCTGCCAATCATCACCCTCTGAGCTCAGCCTGTCAGCCAATTCTCAACCCACCTTACTGTCCACTCATCTATCCTACACATATAATATGAAAATATAATTATTGTTCCCTTTCACAGAATCACAGAATTTCTAGGTTGGAAGAGACCTCAAGATCATCAAGTCCAACCTCTGACCTAACACTAGCAGTCCCCACTAAACATATCCCTAAGCTCTACATCTAAACGTCTTTTAAAGACTTCCAGGGATGGTGACTCCACCACTTCCCTGGGCAGCCTGTTCCAATGCCTCACAACACTTTCAGTAAAGAAGTTCTTCCTAACATCCAACCTAAAACTCCCCGGGCACAACTTAAGCCCATTCCCCCTCGTCCAGTCACCAGGCACGTGGGAGAATAGACCAACCCCCACCTCACTACAGCCTCCTTTAAGGTATCTGTAAAGAGCAATAAGGTCACCCCTGAGCCTCCTTTTCTCCAGGCTGAACAAGCCCAGCTCCCTCAGCCGCTCCTCGGAGGACTTGTTCTCCAGGCCCCTCACCAGCTTCGTCGCCCTTCTCTGGACTCGCTCAAGCACCTCGATGTCCTTCTTGTAGCGAGGGGCCCAAAACTGAACACAGTACTCGAGGTGCGGCCTCACCAGAGCCGAGTACAGGGGGACAATCACCTCTCTAGCCCTGCTGGTCACACTGTTTCTTATGCAAGCCAGGATGCCGTTGGCCTTCTTGGCCACCTGAGCACACTGCTGGCTCATATTCAGCTGACTATCAACCATCACTCCCAGGTCCTTCTCTGCCTGGCAGCTCTCCAACCATTCATCTCCAAGCCTGTAGCTCAGCTTGGGGTTATTGCGCCCCAGCTGCAGGACCCGGCACTAGGCCTTGTTGAACTTCATGCAGTTGACCTAAGCCCATCGGTGCAGCCTATCCAGATCCTCCTGCAGAGCTTTCCTACCCTCAAGCAGATCGACACACGCACCTAGCTTAGTGTAATCTGCAAACTTACTGAGGGTACACTCAATGCCCTCATCGAGATCATTGATGAAGATATTAAAGAGGACCGGCCTCAGCACCGAGCCCTGGGCAACGCCACTAGTGACTGGCCTCCAGCTGGACTTGACTCCATTCACCATGACTCTTTGGGACCGTCTATCCAGCCAGTTTCTAACCCAACGAAGCGTGCACCAGTCCAAGTCAAGAGCAGCCAGTTTCTTGAGGAGAATGCTGTGGGAGACAGTGTCAAAAGCCTTGCTGAAGTCAAGGTAGATGACATCCACAGCCTTTCCCTCATCCACCCAGCACGTCACTTTGTCATAGAAGGAGATCAGGTTCGTCAAGCAGGATCTGCCTTTCATAAACCCATGCTGACTGGGCCTGATCGCCTGCTTACCCTGCAAGTGCTGTGTGATGACTCTCAGGAGGATCTGCTCCATGAGCTTTCCTGGCACTGAGGTCAAACTGACAGGCCTGTAGTTTCCCGGGTCTGCCCTCCAGCCCTTCTTGTAGATGGGCGTCACATTTGCTAGCCGCCAGTCAGTTGGGACCTCCCCAGTAGCCAGGACTGTTGATAAATGATGGATAGTGGCTTGGCCAGCTCCTCTGCCAGTTCTCTCAGTACCCTTGGGTGGATCCCATCCGGCCCCATCGACTTGTGCACATCTGTCGTGGTTTAACCCGGCTGGCAGCTAAACACCACGCAGCCGTTCACTCACCCTCCCCCCTCCCTCTCTGGGACGGGGGAGAGAAATGGAAAGTGAAGCCTGTGAGTTGAGATAAAGACAGTTTAATAAGACAGGAAAATAATAATAACAAAATAATAATAACAATAATAATAATAATAATACAATGGTGATAATAGGGAAAATAATAATAATATGTACAAACAAGTGATGCACAATGCAATTGCTCACCACCCGCTGACTGATGCCCAGCCTAACCCCGAGCAGTCCGGCCCCCTCCCCCCCGGCTAGCCACCCCTATATATTGTTTAGCATGACGTCAGATGGTATGGAACACCCCTTTGGCTAGTTTGGGTCACCTGTCCTGGGTCTGTCCCCTCCCAGCTCTTACTGCACCCCCAGCCTGCCTGTTGGCAGGACAGAGCGAAAGGCTGAGATGTCCTTGGCTTGGTATAAGCACTGCTCTGCAACAATTAGAACATCGGGGTGTTATCAGCACTCTTCTCATCCTAAGCCAAAACACAGCATTCCACCAGCTACTAGGAAGAAAATTAATTCTGTTCTAACTGAAACCAGGACAACATCCAAGTGTCGTAGCAGGTCACCAACCAGTTCTTCATGGATAGTGAGGGCCACATCCTGCTCCCCATCCCCTTCCACCAGCTCAGGGTACTGAGTATCCAGAGAACAACCGGTATTGCCACTAAAGACTGAGGCAAAGAAGGCATTGAGCACCTC
Source organism: Aythya marila (assembly GCF_965140915.1). Taxonomy (NCBI): domain Eukaryota; kingdom Metazoa; phylum Chordata; class Aves; order Anseriformes; family Anatidae; genus Aythya; species Aythya marila. Next base: position 46,344,429 of record NC_139080.1, on the reverse strand, counting down.
CACTTTTTCCTCATCTCTTGTAACTAAGTTTCATCTTTGTAACTAAGTAAAGGATGGAGATTCTCCTTAGTCCTCCTTTTTGTGTTGATGTATTTATAGAAACATTTTTTGTTATCTTTAACGGCAGTAGCCAGATTGAGCTCCAGATGAGCTTTGGCCTTCCTAATTTTATCCCTGCACAGCCTCGCAACATCCTTATAGTCCTCCCTAGTGGCCTGTCCACTATTCCAAAGATTATAAACCCTCTTTTTTCTCCTAAGCTCAAGCCACAGTTCTCTGTTCAGCCAGGCTGGTCTTCTTCCCTGCCAGCTCATCTTTGGGCACGTGGGGACAGACCGTTCCTGTGCCATTAAGATTTCCCTCTTTCTTGCTATGTGTATTTTTCTTCTTCATTGTTATTGACTCCACAATAAATGACAATGTCCATCTGTTATTCACTTAAATATTTTGTTGATTTATTTACAGCTGTTGTTTTGTTTTGTTTTTATTAGACAAAACTTTTATGAAGAATTAGGGTTTACATTGTTTTCTGAAAATAGTTTATCATGGGTTTAGTTTAACCTGGTTAATAAAGAGATTATAGTCAGAAGTTTAAAAAAAAAAAAAAAAAAAAAAAAAAAAAAAAACCTGTCCAAAGGAATATTCTATAGAAATAATTTTAACTCGTCCACATTTTAGGACTAGTTAAACTCAAAGTTGAGATCTGATCTTTATTGATGGAATTTTTATATACAATTACACAAATTTTGTGTAATTTTTTTTTTGTAAAATATTATACAAATATTGTCATTTGTAGACCTATATCTTGCCTTTTAACTACGTTCTTAATCAGTTTTCCATTCCAGGTGCAGCCCACCACTAGAATTTCTCCTGAAAGCAAATTCATATTTATCCAGTGAATTACCCAGTGAAGTTAAATGAGAAATGTGCAATTGAATTGAAACAAATGGACATACCATCTTTTCATTTCTAGCTTTGGGAGTGTTTTAACTGTAATCATAATTTTATTGTTTAATCTTCTATTTAATAAGTGTTTTTCTCTCCAAAGCATCAGCCATTTGTTGGTAGATATCCTTCCCATCTAAAATTGTGAGTTCTAATTATAGTATCTACATCTTTGATGAGAAAAGATCTTTTTAACTGGTGTTAATTATGATTAATTTATTAATTGATGCTGCTGTCATCTATACTGTAATGCACTTGCTAAAATGGCAATAAACATTCAAGCATATCTTTTTATTCATTTATTTTATTTATCTGAATAAAAGTATTTTTAATCAGTAATAATTCTTATTTATATCATGTTTCATGAGATATAAAATAATGAACTATTATGACAAGACTTTTGTCAGCTCTGAGACAAACTGGAAAGCATCAAGAGATACAAATGGGTAAATTCAAAAGAGCAGGTATTATAATTATATATCAGTTGCAGATAGGCTGCTTCTATCATTTAGTTATGCATATTATCTGTATGGAAAGAGTAATACCTTTTCAAAGAAAAGCAAACATGACTTTAAAAGAGATTTAATGGGAATGTAGTAAGTTTTTATATTGTTATTACATGTAATACTATTTCTCTGCATGTATCTCATCTTACTTCCTAGAGAGAGACACAAATGCTCAAACAAATACTCAAATCTCCAGCATGTGCAACAAGGAAGATGGGTATCAGTTATGACACTTAAAAAAAAAATAAAAAATAAAAAAATAAATCCTTGTTGGTCTTTAAGAACACATGAAAATTCAGTAAAGTCAGTAAAGTCTTCAGTAAAGAATCCACAGAATTAAAAAAGGAGATATACCAAATACATATACGTTTGCCTAAGTGTCTTCACAAAAGCTATGTTGGGTTTTGAGGGGTGGCCGAGTCTTCAGCTAATCCTACTCCTACCAACAGGTCCACACAGAGCTCTGCAGCCCCAGGACTTTTGATTAGCCAAAAGGTCTTTGATGTGAAAAAATGCAGACACTTTCAAAATGCTTTTAAGTGGTTCCTTATCAAATATTAAGATAACTGCTGGACATTCATTAGAGCAACAGAAACATTAGAAAATGTTTCATGAAGTCTAGCACGACTGAGTACATTTTTGAATTGTGTATAGGACTGTATTAAATAATGAGAAAAACTAAGAAATTTGTCAAATAAGCAACTTTGCTCTGCAAATATATCTAAACTACTTAGCAAATAATAAATACCCTTTTTGTCTTCATTATTTGTATGATTATTTGAGCAATTGAATGATTTACTAGCTAAAATTCCTGAATGTTTCACTAAGTTAAAAATGGCCAGCATTAGTAATAATTGTCCTTTATGTAGGACACTTAATGGAGTTTACAATACATTCAAAGATACTGTAGAAAGTAATTACTCTTTTACCTTTTACCCCTTCTTCTTAGTGACATCCATCTATCTTGACTTCCCAACACAGAAAAGTTTCAAGCAGTGTTGTGACTGAGAAATATATATATATATATATATATATATATATATATATATATATATATATATATATATATATATATATGCATATATTTATATTTTTATATATTGGCATTATTTATATTGTATTTTATGGCAATATTTATATATATTGGCGGCAGATTTCAGCAGAAGACATAGCTCTCCTGGTCATAGATAAGCATGCCCTCAAGTTTACAATGTTCAAATTAACTCAATATTTTAAGTTAGTTCTGAGATTTTTTCCTGGAGAGATCCTTGAGATATTTAATCTTTAACACCAGCCCCAAGTATTAGCGGTCTTGAATGGAATCTGGGAGCCTGCCATACTATAACCTTAAGCACTGTTACTTGGAAAGAATCACATGTAGACTTCAGCCTTAAGACTCTGAAATATGAAATATTTTAATTTGAAAAATCTCAATATTTTTTTGATTTAAAATTGCTAAATTAGCTATGTGATTTTGCCCTAAAATGCTTAAGTTTGACACAGTCTTTTTTTTTTTTTTATAGCAAAATTTTTCATCTGGTTCTTGTAACATAGCCACATTACCAAAAAAAAATAATAAATCTTAAATTATCCATTCAAAAATAGACATAAACTACGTAAATAAATTAGTTAAGTAAGTGAGCAGAGACATCTGTTACTGTAAGAATATAAAAATAGGTGAGTAAAAATTAGATAAGTACATAAAAATCTATCCAACATATTACAAAGAACAAAGACGTAATTGCAGTATTCATGCTGCAACGCTTTTCTGAGATGCTGAAAACACCAGCTGAAGTTAACACAAATTGAGGATGTTTCAAATTTCTAAAAAGTTAATAACTCTCTATCATATTAGGAGAAAGAGTCAGGTGACATATCACTTTACTTCTACAAGCAAAATGTTCTTGCATTGCAAAGCAAAATATTTTTGCATTGCATATTTTCCTTTTCATTCTTGAACATAGAAAGACAATAAGTATATTATTTATTTACCTGAAAAATTAAAGATCTGTGAGGTGCTTAAAAATACAGAATACCAAAACTACTTTGATCACACTTTCCTATAGCAGGATTATATATACATTTCTAATACTGTCTGAAATATATGCTGCTGTGGGTGGCATCACCTGTTCCCTAGAAAGTAATTTGTTAGTGCTGACTACAGTCAGGGAGAATGAGCAGAAAACTAATTTAAAGAAATAGTTACTCAATCAATATTTTTTGTCTGAGAGTAGAGAAACAAATTTTCAAAACCTTCCTTTATAACACAATATTATGCTTACTTGTAATTTTAACTGTTCTTGCTACAAACTCCAAATGTACACATAGCATCACATAACAAAAAATATTTTTTGTTATCATATATTTATCAACATCATATTTTGGGAACACACATGAGTGTAGCAGACAATAGATGTGAATCTCTGCCCGTGGATTCAGTATTGTTTACTTTTAAATATTTCTGAAATATATATATAATAATTTTTTTTTCTTTGTCTGGTTGCTCATGTTTTGTTTTGTTGTACCTCAGAAGAGTAATTGTGGTTGTTTAAGAAACAAATTTCATGTTAAAATATTTAGAAATGTTATTTTTAATTTGTTATTTTGTAGTGCGTAGTACAATTAAACCTGTTATGAGGTTTGCTTTGGTGTTGTTGTTTGTTTTGCTTTGTTTCATTTGTTGTTACCTTTGTTGTTTTGTTTGCTTTTTTTTGTTTTACATGTTACCAGTGCCAATTTAAATTTAATATCTCAGAGTATTTATGACTTGTTTGTTTGAGTTAGGTAATTTTCAGAGAAACATGAGAAACATTTCAATTCTGAAGTTTCAAGAGTTGGGAAAAGGAGTTTGATTACATAGCTATGGTGTACACTCACATGCCAGAGGGAAAAATAAATAGTTTTAATAGTAACATTGAGCTCTTAGGCAACATGCACTGTTCTGGGGTTAGGAAAGATGAGACTGCATGGTGAATTTTGAGCTCTTGTGTTGGGAATGTGGATATTCCTTCTCTTAGTTTTTTTTCTGTTTTTAAAGTCTGGTTAAAATCCCATTCAAGTAAATGGAGAGATGGGTCTGAGCTTGAATGCCACAGTGACCTAAAACTTGGTAAACTTCTCAGAATTCAGATCCTTCACAGAGCTCTATTGTTGATTTTAAATGTCTTTGTGCAGGCAGAGTCTGAAAAACAATCCAGAATCTTCAATATTGCAGGAAATTAAAACAATTTTATCCTCAAATATCTACCATTACTGCTTGTATTTTATAATTACCTTGAACATTGATTTCCATAAACTTCCCTGTACACGTGTCAACAGAGTTTGTCATGAATTTTCATTTTGTCCTCTGCATTTCATCAGCCTCAGTCTCGCTTATTGCCATAGGCTACTAGAGTGGAACTAAGCTCTGTGTGAAGCATAACAAAAGAAGAGGAATTCACATATGAGAAAGCTGGTCTCAGCCACTACGATAGGTCTTAATCCTCCGAGCAGTGCAAGTTCTGGAACAACAGGCAGGTTACTCTGAGAAACAGGATGAAATATATGAGATACTGCTGATATTTTCTCTGCTGTGGATGTGAGAACAAAGGGTCATTGGCAAAGGGCTGTGTGAAAGAGCCCCTTCAAAAGAACAGCTTGACTTATTGTTCAGAAAATCAGAAATACCAGTGAAGAACATTCCCCTCAATAAATAAATAAATAAATAAATAAATAAATGTATTTGTAATTACCATAGGTATTGGAAGATACCTTTTTCTTTTATCTGAGCTGAATTAGAATAGTGATGTCCATCAACTTCTTGTTCTAGTCAAAGCTCTGCATTTGACTGAAGAGAAAATAAAAATATATTAAAAAAAAGAAAAAAAGAAAAAGAAAAAAAAAAAGAAGGAAAAAGTAAAGAAATAAAAAATGTAGGAGAGCTGGGAGAGCTGAGAGTGAGAAAACAAATAATATATCAGACATGGTTAGAATATTTATTTTCTATACTATAGACAACCAACTTAGTCAAGAAATGAGCTACATCTAACGATTACAAAACATATCAAGACATCACAAAGAAAATTAAAATTATACACATTAAAATATCACCAATGAAAACAAAGCATGATGAAGAGTTAGTATGCAAATAAGTTTAAGTAAGTGATGAATATTAGGTTGAGTTTAAAAGCAGCAATGTAGTCAGTGGCAAACCAGAGACATGGGTGTGTGATAACATTGGATAACAGGAAGTAGAGGAAACTGTGTTGCTTGGAGTGGGGAGAACAGGGAGGTCACATATTAGAAGCATCAACATGAACAACTAACAAAATAATCTTGTCATCTTTAGCACAAACTTTATGCATGTACATGGTATTGCACATAATGAAAAGACTGAAGAAGTGGCAAGATTTCTGAAGGGAGGAAAGATCTTCTGATCAATAAGTACATCTTAGCCTGATTGCATAGTGGCTCTGACAAATTGATTAAAAACACTGCTACCCAGATACTATTGCCCAAGAGGACTGTAGCTTGAATATGAAGCTTTGAAGATGGGATGAAAAGTCTGTAGAAATACAAGCAGAAGGGATTATCCTGGGGGGAAAAAAAAAAAGAAAGAAAAAAAAAAAAAGCAAACAAACAAAACACACACATACATGGAAAACAACAACAACAAAAACAACAACAACAAAACTGTCTGCTTGTCATGCTGATTAAACTCACAATAATATATATTGATTCCAAATCCTTCAAAAAGAAGGACATGAATGAATAATATAACATGCATAATAGACATCAGAGTTCATTGTTACTACACTATCAATGAAATGCACTGTGAATCTTTCTGTTCAAGCTGCACAGCAGTTATTGTTTTGGAACCACTATCAAGGGCAGCAGATTGAAGGATCATTCCTTTAGTGCATCACAAATTATGTTACAACTTGAAAGTGAAAATAGATTCTTTCTTTACTTCTGCTGTATCCCACAATAGACAGAGGAAGGATGAACCAGAGAACATCTAATGAATTTTAAGTATGTCCCAATATATTTCTAAGATGATACACCTTGTATAAGTCTGAGTACCATCTGCTTACCATGTTGTTCCAGCAAACTTTTATTTCTGTTTATGTCCTTACCATTTACAGTCAAAGAAAGAAGAAATATTTGTTTCACAGCTTGGTTTTATATTTTAATTTATTTATTTGTTTATGGACGATAATATCCATTGATACATTTTCATTTGACAGTTGGGATAAAAGGGAGGGAAGGGAAGGGAAGGGAAGGGAAGGGAAGGGAAGGGAAGGGAAGGGAAGGGAAGGGAAGGGAAGGGAAGGGAAGGGAAGGGAAGGGAAGGGAAGGGAAGGGAAGGGAAGGGAAGGGAAGGGAAGGGAAGGGAAGGGAAGGGAAGGGAAGGGAAGGGAAGGGAAGGGAAGGGAAGGGAAGGGAAGGGAAGGGAAGGGAAGGGAAGGGAAGGGAAGGGAAGGGAAGGGAAGGGAAGGGAAGGGATTTCTTTAAGGAGAAAAATCTTTTTTTTTTTTTTTCTCTGATTGTATCTGATTGACACTGCTTGTGTCTCTGTGAGAGCAGATCTAAGACAGTGAAAAAAATGCTATGCAACAGTAGTTGGGACAGTAAGGAGTAAGAAACAGCCATGCAGACCCCAAAGTCAGTGCAAAAGGAGGGCAGGAGGTGCTCCAGTCACCACAGTGCAAGTTTCTGTGTCCTGTGGCGAGGCCAATGGTAGAGCAGGCTATTTCCCTGCAGCCCCTGGTCCCCATTGCGGAACAGATTTCCACACTACAGTCCAAGAAGGAGCCCATGGTGGAGTAGGTGGATGTGTCCTGCAGGAGGCTGCTACCCATGGAGAGCCCTTACAGGAACACGTGATCTGGTGGGAGCTGCTGCCTATAGGGGACCTGTGTTGGAGCAGTTTGCTTCTGATGGATGGACCCTATGGTGTGGACCCATATTGTAACAGTTCTTGAAGAACTACAGTCTGTGAGAAGCCCATACAGGACCAGCTCTGGAAGGACAGCATCCTGTGGGAGGTACCCCATGCTGGAGCGGGGGCAGAGAGTGACTATGAAGAAAAAGCAGAGAGAATGTTTTACGGACTGACTGTAGCCCCCATTCCCTGTCCCCCTGCACTGCCTGTGAGGAGGAGGTAGAAAAGGGTGTGTGTGCAGGGCAGGGGGGGGAGGAGGAGGAGGATGGGGTGGAAACTGGTTTTAGTTTCTTACTGTTCTAGTCTGCTAGAGATAGGCAATAACTTATATTAATCTCCCTATGGTGAATCTGTTTTTCCAGATAGCTGGTGAGTGAGCTCCTTGTCCTTATCTCAACCTTTGAGCCCTTTCCATCATATTTTCATACCCTTTCTCTTTGAGGAGATTGTGTGAAAGAGCTGTGGTGGAGTTTACCAGCATGATAAAACCACTTTTTTATTTTTTTCTAATGTCTCTTCAATTCTATTTCAATTATTTTTTCTTTCCTTAACTGTTATTGTGAGAAGTAAAAAAGTGTGGAGGAATGATGAGATCTAAAAAAAAAAAAAAAAAAAGCTACTGTATTGTTATAACTATTTTTTTCCTTGTCTTTTTTGTTGTTTTTAAGTTATCTACAACTATTTTTCCCCCCCCTCTGCATAGATTAAATACAGCTGGAATACTTCTGTATTATCATTAAACTGAGTGCCCTGGGAATAAGAGCGCAGTCCTGTGAACTACATGCTGCATGCTAAGTTTTTCATTTTTATGTTATATAAGATAGAGCCTGAGTCATGTGGTAAGGGAGGATGCTGGACTGGAGGAACTCTGGATAAATTCCATCAATCCAATAGACTCCAGAAGACTTTTAGCTATTTTTATTCTTAGAGGTTTTCTTTAAAGCAGGAGTAGAATCAATGTGATTCATTCTATAAGAAAAGCAAGATGAAAAACAGGTAATCCATGAACAAGCTGGTCAGGATGATCTTACTTGGTCTCTAATGTGTCGTTATAGCCCCATCATATTCCAGCCTGCCATTATGTGTTGTCTGTTAGCATGTGCCACTGAATGTCCTGTAATCCTTTTTTCCATTTTTCTCCTCCTTTATCTTTTATTCATAATTTTTCATCGATATTGATCTGCTTGAAGGTAGAAAGTCTCTACAGAGGGATTTGAATGGGCTGGATTGATGGGCTGAGGCCAACTTTATAAGGTTCAACAAAGTTGTTTTGGGTCCTGCACTTGGGACACAGAACCCCACGCAATATTACATGCTGAGGGAAAGCTACCTAATGGAAAGAGACCTGGGACTATTGGTCAATAGCCAACTGAATATGAGCCATCAGTGTGCTCTGATGACCAAGAAGGCATCCTGACTTGTAACAGAAAGTGTCTCCAGCCGGACTAGGGAAGTGATTGTCACCCTGTCCCTCTAGTGAGGCTACATCTCAAACACTGTGTTTGGGTTTGGACCCCTCATTATAAGAACATCAAGTGCTGGAACATGTCCAAAAAAGGGTGATGAAGCTGGTGAAGGGTCTAGAGAACAACTCTTATGAGGAGTGACTGAAGAAACTGTGGTTATTTAGCCTAGATAAAAGGAGTCTCAGGGAAGATCTTATCACTCTCTACTACCTCAAAACTACCTCAAAAGAGGTTGCAGTGGGGTGGGGGTTGGTCTCCTCCCAGGTAACAAGCAATAGAAGGAAATGGCTTCAGGTTGTACCAGGGGAAGTTCACGTTGGATATTAGGAAAAAAAAAGTCTTCCCTGAAAGGGTAGTGAAGTATTGGAACAGGCTTCCCTGTGGGAAGTTGTTGTGTCTCTATCCCTGGAGGTATTTACAAAGATGTAGATGTGGTGCTTAGGGACATGGGTTAGTGGTAGACTTGTCAGTGCTAGGTTAATGATTGAATTTGATGATTTTAGAGGTTTTTTTCCAGCCTAAATAATTCTACGATTTTATAAATGAAAAATAATGTAAATCTATAGAAAAAGTTTGGACTAAGTGGTACAGCTTTGTGACTACAAAATAAAGTATATTATGGGAAAAAGAAAAAAGAAAAAAGAAAAAAAAATATATATGTATTTGTCAGTGCAAACAGTTTGTTAAATACTTTTGTTAAATCATTAGCTATGGTCCTAATGGTAAATGAAACATTAGAATGATATCAAATAGAATTAAAATCACAAATTATTTATCTTAAATCAAATATTGTATTCTCCTTTCATGATGGTGTTGCAGAAGCTGAGGCACTGGAGAAAAAGACTATTCAGAAAAATTAGACTTTTCAGTGAACAACACTTATGGAAAGAGAAGTCGAAAAGTTCCATGTATTCCATATGGAAAAAATGAATAGTAAAAATTACAATAATGTGTGAATTAATATTTAATGGCATGCAGAAGTCTGCTTCTCTTGCTTATGACATAACACAAGAAGAAAATGAATGTTTTCAGATCTTATGAAAAGCAAGATAAAAATTCATCAGATCACATACTCTTTAATGAAAATAGCTCATGTTATCTTTTGAAAACCAAAACTTTACTGAACATCCAATACAAATGTATAAGAAGAATACTCAAGAATTGTGAGTTAATTCATTAAAGGAAAACTTAAAACTTCTTGATGTGATGGGGTAAGTATTACGGGTGGAGTCTGAAACTTTGAGGACAAGGTGCCTGGAGAATCTCCCAGAGGAGTAATATCTTCAAATATGTAGTCTTAGACATGGTCTGGACAATATTCATCACCAGAAAAGCAATATTTCAAATCAGAGTCATAGGGTAAGCCTACAGAAATTTTTAAAGCTTTCATAATCCTGAATTATAATTCAACAAATTCTTGTATCATGATATGAACAGAAAAATAAATTCTATATGTTCCACTTAAGCCATCTTACTAATGATATCTTGTCCTAATGTTTGTATTGTACTGACAGAATTATTTATTCATCTGTGCAGTGATCACAGTATGGTCCAACTGAGAAACTGTGGTATAACAATGGTTAAATTACCTTGATTTATTTATTTTTCAGTGTCATAGAGAAACACAATTTGTAGCTATCATGCAGGGAGCAATGCATAGGCAGAAATTAGTTGGGGCTAGAAGGAAATATTTGTAAACATTTACTTTAGTTTGTTCTTATCTTGTATATAAGGTTGCTCTAGTTATGTGATATAAAGCTGGTACCTTCCTCACTGTGAAGGATGACAACTTGAAATGTTCTAGTGTTCCTCAAAACAACTAATTATTTTTGAGAAGGTCTACTGCTTTTCTGATATAATTCATCCTCATATTACTTAGTTTTGAATGAAATGGCTAGTGAAGCATCACAATACCTGAAGCTCAGCCTCAAATAATTAGAAATCACTGCAGCTTAGTAGAAGCTTTGCACAAGGATTACTTTAAGATGAGAAGTTACAGAAATATGCATGTACTTTCCTTCACCCATAGGCCTAACTATCAAACCAATGGAACTGCTGGAATAGGAGTAAAACATTTTTAGTGCCCACTTCTAAAGAGTGTATGTACTATTTAAAGCTTTAAAATATACTGCTGTGCCATAATTTGAATGACCGTAAATATTAAGAATTCATTTTAATAGTAAACATCATCTTCATGAAATGAGCTGAGCCTCTTCATCCTATCTCATGCATGTCATACTTAAAATTAATATTTAGTCTATGAAAATACCAGAACTTGAGATTTCTTTTTGGCTCAAAGGAAGGAATGAGCGGAATGAGCCAAATAGACATACAGTGTGTTAGATGACTTCAACCTAAACACTATTAAAGCAGAGAATAAAAATGAGGTTATTAAATATAAAAGCGAGTAGAGGTATTTTTATTTATTTATTTTTTTCATTCTGTGTTTTCTCAGTGGCTGAATAAACAGATGGAATTAAATGAACACATTTGCAGATGTGCTTAACTGGCAGAGGAATTAATGAGAAATCTAAGGAAGGATGTCAGCTTCCAGGTGTTTGGTATTTCAGCAGTGTGAAAACAACAAAAAGGGTTGTATGACTTCATTTATGTGACAAAAAAATCAGCAATGACCGCACACAGAAACAGAGATACATTTTTTAAGGAATGTTTTGAAAGAACTCTAAAGTTTAGAACTTTTTTTTTTTTTTTTTTTTGGGGGGGGGGTGTTGTTTTGTTGTTGCTGTTTTTATGTGCAAATTTAGATATAAAGAAAGTACTTAGAATTAGAGCTACTCATAAAAGTTTCAAAATGGAAAACAAAAGCATTGGTTTTGCAAAAAGTTGTGACACTTTCTGTTTCATAGACAATGGTACTGGCAGATGTTTTATTTTCTGTGGATCTGACAAAACACTTTGTCTTCTTTTATAGGAAAACCCTGTTGCTTTGTAATGCAAACAAAATACATATTAAGTACTTAGTACTGTCATTTTTAAGTGCTTTAATAATAAATTGAACTGCATAAAATAAAAATATTGGATTTTGCTAGAATGTTGAAAAATTTACAGACATGAATTCCTGTAAATCAATTTGCTCTGATTTCCTGGTAAACTACATTTCATAAAAGAAACAATCATAAGTATGGAAATGGCCTACTTAATTCTTTTGTTGCTTGCATGATTAAGATTAAGTTAGTAGGGGGGACTATTTATTTTAAATGGGAAAAAACATTTCCTTGGCCCCCCACAGGACAGTATAATTTACCAAAATTCTTCACAGGATTTGATTGGTGCCAGCTGTGAAACCAAAATAGTAGTTATATGTTTTCAATATTATTTCAACAATTCAACACTGAAGGATATCTCTAACACTGTCATCTCCTCTAACTCTCCTGTTATCCCAGCTGACATTCATTCAGTGGCACACTGTAACCACAAAAGAAGTAATGCTTTAACAATTACAGTTAAATATAGCAATGCGACCTCAAACCAAAAATGATAGGGCTGCTAATCCTTAATGTCTCAGTGTCAGCTATACGATACAACATAAATGAGCTGGGATCATGCAGTATCTTCTAGAATGGCTGTAACTTGTAGCTCAGATCCTGGAGAAACAAGGATGTTCTGGAGAAACAACATGTTCTACCCACATTTCTACAATTTGCATGCTGTATCAGAATTAATAAAAATCTGCCACTACTCTTTTCCTTTGTCTTTGGATAAATACCCAGAAAAATTAACATCAGGTACAGCTGTTGAACAGATAAATGTTCAGCCTACCCTTAAAAATCTTGTAGTTTATATAAAATGATAAATTATTAAAACCACATGCAAACAATATTTAAGAACATCATCCCAATATGTATTTATAGCACAAAAGCAGATTTATTTCACCTGCATAAATCCAGATATAAAACTAATTTATTTCTTTCCTTAACTCTTATTGAAGAAATACATGTGCCTTTTTCTTGCTGAATTTCCAAATAATTGAAATACTTAGCTCTGATTTGATGAAAAAAAAACCCTTAGCTGTTACTGTTGAAGATGTTTGCTGCTAGACCAGTACTTTCAGATAAATAATAATTTACAGTATTGCTAGTAAAAGTGATTGTGTATTGAGCGTCCCATATCAGTACTGAGGATGCTGGAGGAGTGGTTTCTGTGGGAAGAGACCAGGGATTGCTCTGTGCTATACAAAGCTGGTTCCTCATGGAGAAAGCTGAGCTTATCAGTAAGGCTTGTAATACCGCTGTAAAAAAAAAATGTTTAAGAAAGGGCAGAAAACACAACATGGAGAGAACAGAAGAGAAGGTAACAAGAGAAGAAAGGAAGAATAGAGAGAACACCAAGGTTAAAGAAGAAAGAGGGGACGAGCTCCATGGTGGAGCTGATGTCCACATTCCAGCCAGTAGAAGATCCCACAAGTGAACAGGTGGATTCTCCTGAATGCACTACAGCCTGTAGAAAGCACATTCTGGACCAGGAGAAAACTGTGAGGGAAGGAGTGGCAAAAAGGTGAGAACGTTTGGAAAGAAATGGTGTCTGGAGTGAAGATGAGCCTGGAAAAGGGGGAAAAAATGTATTGGTTTAGCATTTTATTTTCTTTTCACTACCAAGATCAATTTTAACTGGTAATAAATTATTGTGATGGAATTGCAGAATCAAAGAATGGTTTGGATTGAAGAGACCTGAAAGATCATTTGGTTCCAACAGCCTTGTTATGGGCAAGGACACCTAACCCAGGGCCAGGTTACCCAAAGCCCCATTCAGGTTGCCCAAAGCCTCATCCTTGAACACTTCCAGGATGGGGCATCCACACCTTCTCTGGGCAATCTGTTCCAGTAAAGATCCAATCTAAATCTACCTTCCTTTAAATTAAAGGCATTACTCCTTTTCCTATCACTACATTTACTGACATGGAGTCTCTCCCCATCTTTCTTGTAAGCCCCTTTTAAGTACTGGAAGACTGCTTCAAGGTCTCCCGAGTCTTCTCTTCTCCAGGGTGAAAAACCCCAACTCCCTCAGCCTGTCTTCTTAAGAGAGGTGTTCCAGCCCTTTGATTATGCTTCTGTCCTTCATGGACCCACTCTAACAGGTCATAGATTCATTGAATCATTAGGGTTGGAAAAGACCTTCAAGATCATCTAGTCCAACCATCACCCTACCACCAATATTACCCACTAAACCATGTCCCTAAGTACCACATTCAACCTTTCCTTAAACTCCCTCAGGGACAATGACTCCACCACTACCCTGGGGTCCCGTTCCATTGACTGACTACTCTTTCTGAGAAGAAATGTCTCCTAATTTCTGACCTGAACCTCACCTGGTACATCTTGAGGCCATTCCCTCTAGTCCTATCACTGGTTAGCTGTGAGAAGAGGCCAGACCGCAGCTCCCCACATCTTCCTTTCAGGTAGTTGTAGAGAGCAGTAAGGTCTCCTCTGAGCCTCCTCTTCTCCAAAATGAACAACCCTCACTAACTCCCCACAGGACTTGCAGGCCCGTCACCAACTTTGTAGCCCTTCTCTGGACATGCTCCAGGGCCTCAGTGTCTTTCTTGTAGTGAGGAGCCCAAAGCTGAACACAGTACTTGAGGTGCAGCCTCATCAGAGCTGAGTAAAAGGGGACAATCAGCTCCCTGATCCTGCTGGTTACACTATTCCTGATACAAGCCAGGATGCCATTGGCCTTTCTTGGCCACCTAGGCACACTGCTGGCTCATGGTCAGGTGAGAATCAACCAACACCCCAGATCCCTTTCCTTTGCATAGTTTTCAAGCCACTCTGCCCCAAGCCTGTAACACTGCATGGGTTTGTTGTGGCCAAAGTACGGGACCTGGTACTTAGCCATGTGGAACCTCATCCCATTATCCTCTTACCATAGATCCAACCTGTCCGGGTCCATCTGTGGGGCATTCCTACTCTCCAGCACTTCCCCCCAGACTGAAGTCATCTTCAGACTTACTCAATTCCCTTGTCCAAACCATCAATAAAGATATTAAGGAGGATAGGTTGCAACACCGACTCATGGGGAACCCGACTGGTGACTGGTCACCAGCTGGATTTCATTCCATTCAACACTATGCTCTGGGCTTGGCCATCCAGACAGTTTTAACTCAGCAAAGAGTGTACCTGTCCAAGCCATGGACTGCCAGCTTCTCCAGGAGACTACTGTGGGAGATCGCATCAAATGTCTTCCTGAAGACTTCCTGGTCTTCATTTTGACTTCTATGGAAGTCACTGTGTCTCATCCACCTGGTACACAGCCTCATCCACCACCCAGGTCATCTGGTCATGGAAAGATATGAGGTCCTTGTCTTTCTTATGCTGGAGGCCCCAGATCTGAATGCAGTACTCCAGATGGAGTCTCACAAGAACAGATCTGAGGGGGAGAATCACCTCCCTTGCCTGGCTGGCCACAATTTTTTTGATGCAGTCCAGGATATGGTTGGCTTTCTGGGCTGCAAGTTCATGTTACTGGCTCATGTGAAGCTTCTCATCAACCAGCACCCCTACGTCGTTCTCCTTAGAGCTACTCTCAGTTCATTCACTGCCCAGCCTTTATTCATGCTAGGGATTGCCCGCATCCAGGTGCAGGACCTTGCTCTTGGTCTTGTTGAACATGGTTTTGTTTCACTGAAAATGAGAAAACAAATAGAACAAATCTTTCAAAAACATTGCCATAGATGTATATACAATAATAATATGCATAAATTTAACTCAGATTCTTAATAGACACAAAAAAGACAATTTTTCTTCAGACTAATTCATACAGATTTATTAATATCACAGAATCTCTGCTATATTATTTTTAAAATAGAAACATATCATGAACCTAAATTAATATTTGTTTACTATCACTTAATGATGTTTTATTTCTTCAGTCCTCCCTACTGATTCTATTCAATTGTTTAACAACCAAATAACAATCTTTCCTTTTATAAGATTTCTCCCTTGAGACTGCTTCAGATATAACATGGTTAGCTCTTGGTAATTCAAAGAATCATTATTGCCAAGAGTAAGTTCTGTTGGGATCTGTAAATAAGTCTACAAGTCTCTCCCCACCACCCCATTCCCACCCCCCACCCCCCACCATTTAATTAGAACATTTTATTAGTCTTATTAATAACTCTTCTCTCCTTTGGAAAGGAGAGAAGAATTAATAACCCATCTCTTGAGTGACTGTCTTCGGAAATAGTTGAAAATAATTGAATGACTGTCTTCGGAAATAATTCTTTTAATACATGACCTCTCCATCTTTTTTTTTTTTTTTTTTTTTTTTTTAAGGTTATGTGAATTAAATAAAGGTGATGGGTATTTGTTGAGGGATTTCTTGAAACAGCAATGTTTGCTGTAGCTGAGCAAA
Source organism: Aythya marila (assembly GCF_965140915.1). Classification (NCBI taxonomy): domain Eukaryota; kingdom Metazoa; phylum Chordata; class Aves; order Anseriformes; family Anatidae; genus Aythya; species Aythya marila. The sequence goes on along the minus strand of NC_139080.1, from coordinate 46,328,221 downwards.
CCAAGCTACCAGGGCAACTATGAGAAGTTCCCATGACAGTGTTCCCACATCGCCCAATTGAGGAATTTAGAAAAATATTGTTACCAGTAGCTGGCCTCAAGGACAAGGTCTATGTGACTGCTAATCACAAGGGGGTTGTTTTCTTGCAGGTGGGGTTGTTTTCTTGTAGCTGTTTGTCTGAGTGCTTTTGACCAATAATCTTGTGTGAAACACTGTCCACCCCTGTTAAGTTCTCTATAAAAGTTAGGCTATTCGGGCAATAAAATGGAGCATGATCTGACTCTACTGGTGTCTGTCGTGCTTTCGGCCGTGCTTCCTGCAACAGGTATTTCTAACATTAATATTTACTCCTTGCAAAGTACTCCTATTCCACATTCTGAAGTATTTTTTCCTTATTTTGTGAGCTATGTCTCAGCCTTCGTATGAATATATTATTATGTTTTATCATAGTCTTGAGACAAAATACTGATAATTCAATCTTTGGAGTGTGAAGACAGTGCTGTTGTCTTTGATATTCATTTTCCAGAGATTTCTAGCCTTTTTTTGTTGTTGTTGTTCAAAAAATGCAATACAGTTGTGTAGTGGGTTTATGTGGCAAGGTTTTGGTAGCAGGGGACCATAGGTGAGGCTTCTGTGCGAAGGATCTAGAAGCTGTCTCAAGTTTGGTAAGTGCCCCACTGCTGACCAGAGCTGAGCCAATAAGTGATGTTGCTTTGTGCCTCCATGAGAGCATATTTAAGATGGGGGAAAAAGATACTGTGCCACACACGACAGTTGGGAGAGTGAGAGAAGTGAAGAAAAAACTTACAGGCACCAAGGTCAGTAAAGAAGGAGGGGGAGAGGCGCTCCAGGCGCTGGAGCAGAAGTCCCCTGCAGCCTGTGATGAGGACCATGGTGAACCAGGATGTCCCCCTGCAGCCACGGTAGAGCAGGGTTCCACGCTGCAACCCCTGGAGGAGACCACAGTGGAGGAGGTGGACCTGCACTGATGGAGGCTGCGCCTGTGGAGGACCCCTACCAGAGCAGATTCTGGGCTGGACCTGTAGCCCATGGAGAGGAGACCACACAGGAGCAGGTGACCTGGCAGGAGCTGCTGCCCATGGAGGACCCAGGTTGGAGCAGTTTGCTCCTGAGTGATGGATGCTGTGGCACAGACCCATATCTGGAGCAGTTCTGGAAGAGCTGCTGCCTGTGGGCAGCTGTAGTGGGTTTACGTGGCAAGGTTTTGGTAGCAGGGAGCCATAGGGGTGGTTTCTGTGAGAAAGATCTAGAAGCTGCCCCATGTTTGGGAAGGGCCCCATTGCTTTCCAGAGCTGAGCCAATAAGCGATGTTGTTTTGCCCCTCTGTGAGAGCATATTTAAGGCAGGGAAAAAAATGCTGCACCACACAGCAGCTGGGAGAGTGAAGGGAGTGGGGAATGGCACCAAGGTCAGTGTAGAAGGAGGGGGAGAGGTGCTCCAGGCGCTGGAGCAGAAGTCCCCTGTGGCCTGTGGTGAGGACCATGGTGAACCAGGATGTCCCCCTGCAGCCCATGGAGTACCACGGGGGAGCAGGGTTTCACGCTGCAGCCCGTGGAGGAGACCACGGTGGGGCAGGTGGCCCTGCACCGATGGAAGCTGCCGCCTGTGGAAGACCCCTGCCGGAGCAGATTCCGGGCCGGACCTGTAGCCCGTGGAGAGGAGCCCACGCAGGAGCAGGTGACCTGGCAGGAGCTGCTGCCCGTAGGGGAGCCAGGTTGGAGCAGTTTTCTCCTGAGGGATGGACCCCGTGGTACGGACCCATATCTGGAGCAGTTCTGGAAGAGCTGCTGCCTGTGGGAAGCCCACGCCGGATCAGTTCATCAAGGACTGCATCCCGTGGGTGGGACCCCACAGCACAGGGGACAAGAGTGACCGAGAAGGAGCGGCAGAGAAGAAGTGCTGTAGACTGACCATAACCCCCATTCCCCGTTCCCCTGCGCCGCTCGGGGGGAGGAGGTGGAAAAGGGTGGATGGGGGGGGAAGGTGCTTTTGTTTTTTTTTTTTCCTTTGTTTTCTCACTTCTCTCGCTTGTTAGTTGTAGGCAATAAATCTTACTATCTCCTTATGCCGAGTCTGTTTTGCCCGTTACAATAATTATTGCATGATTTTCTCGTCCTTATGTCAACCCTTGAGCCCTTTTCACATATTTTCTCCCCATTCCTCTTTGAGGAGGGGGAGTGAGAGAGCGGCTGTGGTGGAGCTCGGCTGCCCACTCGAGTGGAACCACGACAGCAGCCCAAGCCAGATCAGTTCACCTAGGACTACATCCCGTGGGAGGGACCCCACAGCACAGGGGACAAGACTGAGAAGGAACAGCAGAGAAGAATCACTATAGACTGACCATAACCCCCATTCCCCTGTTCCCCTGCACTGCTTGAGGGGAGGAGGTGGAAGAGGGTGGATGGGGGGGAAAATGCTTTTGGTTTGTGTTCTTTGTCTCTCACTTCTCTGGCTTGTTAGTAATAGGCAATAAATCTTACTATCTTCCTATGCTGAATCTGTTTTTCCCATCACAATAATTACTGCATGATCTCCCTGTCCTTATCTCAACTTTTGACCCCATTTTATCGTATTTTCTCCCCATTGCTCTTCAAGCAGGGGGAGTGAGAGAGAGGTTCTGGTGGAGTTCGACCACCACCTGAGTAAAACCACCACAAGCTGGGAGTCTAAATCCCATTAAAGTTTTTATCTTAAGCATTTTACAAAATTATATCCTCAATACATTGCTGGGGATTACCTGCAATATGTCCATATTACTCAAAAGAGTTCAGTGGTAGAGGTGTCTAGCACCTGAGGTCCAAAATGATTCAGAGATTATGGCACAGAACAGGAAATCAGTGCAGCTGGATTTGACTGCCAATATAATTTATCAGTGGGCAATAATAACACTCTCATACAGCTGTGCTGATTTTGATTCAAGAGCTTAGAATCACAGAATCACACAGAATTTCTAGGTTGGAAGAGACTTCAAGATCATCGAGTCCAACCTCTGACCTAACACTAGCAGTCCCCACTAAACCATATCCTTAAGCTCTACATCTAAACGTCTTTTGAAGACTTCCAGGGATGGTGACTCCACCACTTCCCTGGGCAGCCTGTTCCAATGCCTCACAACCCTTTCAGTGAAGAAGTTCTTCCTAACATCTAACCTAAAACTCCCCTGGCTCAACTTAAGCCCATTCCTCCTCGTCTTGTCACCAGGCACGTGGGAGAACAGGCCAACCCCCACCTCACTACAGCCTCCCTTGAGGTACCTATAGAGAGCGATAAGGTCGCCCCTGAGCCTCCTCTTCTCCAGGCTGAAGAAGCCCAGCTCCCTCAGCCGCTCCTCGGAGGACTTGTTCTCCAGGCCCCTCACCAGCCTTGTCGCCCTTCTCTGCACCCGCTCAAGCACCTCCATGTCCTTCTTGTAGCAAGGGGCCCAAAACTGAACACAGTACTCGAGGTGCGGCCTCACCAGAGCTGAGTACAGGGGGACGATCACCTCCCTAGCCCTGCTGGTCACACTGTTCCTGATACAAGCCAGGATGCCGTTGGCCTTCTTGGCCACCTGAGCACACTGCTGGCTCATATTCAGCCGACTATCAACCATCACTCCCAGGTCCTTCTCTGCCTGGCAGCTCTCCAACCATTCCTCTCCCAGCCTGTAGCTCTGCTTGGGGTTATAGCGCCCCAGCTGCAGGACCCGGCACTTGGCCTTGTTGAACTTCATGCAGTTGACCTTAGCCCATCGGTGCAGCCTATCCAGATCCTCCTGCAGAGCTTTCCTACCCTCAAGCAGATCGACACACGCACCTAACTTGGTGTAATCTGCAAACTTACTGAGGGTGCACTCAATGCCCTCGTCCAGATCATCATTGTACTACACAATTTCTCACACTAGATATATCTCAAATATTATTTTCAAAAGAACCTTATTTTCAAAGGATTTTGTGGTTAATAAAAACATAAATAGCTGCAGGAAGGATTCACAGTCCTGATTAGAATGAAAGCTTTATTTTTTGAGTGGGCATCAAAGGAGCTCTGTTTATTAATATAAACAGTGGAAAGTTAAAACTCTTAACCTAACCCCAACTTTGTACCATAATTCTGAAACCTTACATTAACTGTAGGTGTAGGTGAACCATAAATGAGCAGAGACTCTAGTCTGGATTCACTAAGTCATTTTCTCTATTCTAAAAACTGTAGTGACTGTAAATTACTGTAGCCTGGTGTGTCTTTGTGCACAGGTGCAAATAGCAATGCTATATCAATAATACTTTTAATGTACAAGAAATGCTATAAGTGGGATTTTTGAACTAGAAAGGAAAGTTCATGTATACTATTCAATTTAAACATGTTCACCTAGAAATATTAATCATGATATTTAAATATTAATGTATTATACTTCAGTTTGCTATTTTTCCGTTTTTTATTTATCTATATATAAAGAAATATAAATATAACATTTATATTTATCTTTATATTTATATTATGTATTTATATTATATATATATACATTCATAAATATATATATATCTATTTGTGGCTCCAATTAATAACAGAATTATGCTAATTTACATTACAAGAATTATGCTTATTTACAGAAGCTTTTCCAATTTCATATCCATAAAGGAGAGCCCTTTTATGAATTGACTTTTATACATAACTATAAATTCCCAGGCACATCCCTGTCAATATATACATGTATTCTCATGAATCCTTATGTTAAGTTATACCTTAGTATATAAATATATAAAAATATTAATTTTAAAAATCACCTAAGACTTCTTAATGATTTCACTAATTATTTGATTCATAAATTTTCATAAAGAAACAAGATATAGGAATCATAATAAACAATTCCAAAAGAAAATACTTTAAAAAAAAAATGTGTAACAATATTTGCACAGGTTTTTAAATTATTGCATGAAAACTATTGAGGTCAGGATGCATTATGGAAATGATTGCCACATACATACATATACATCAAAATTTAATATATTTTCCCAGTTATATTTTATTCTCATTCTTAGTTTCACTAACTCACTCTGAATTTCATAATATTAGTTTTATTTATATTAATTATGTTTTCTATATTTTATTCTGAGGTTACAGATTTCTTCTTTCTCACATGTGTGACTCACTGAGAAACTCCTACGTGGATATGAATTGGAGTATAATACTATCTGAGAAAGCACATTTCTTTATATGTCCAATTTTTAAATTCACAGAATGACTTGACTAAATTCTTTCTTGAGGGTGAAGGCATTACTGTGCAATAGAATTGGTCTTTAAAACCAGATGCAAAATCTGGTTATAAATCTTCTAATTTACTTACCATTATCAGTCAGCTTTGAATAATCAAATATTGAGCAATATAGATCAATGCTCTTACATTATATGTTCAGAATGTTTTAGGACTGTGAGATACAAATGGTATTCTAAAAAATCAATGAATACAATAAATTATTTAACATAATAACAATAACAATAACAATAACAATAACAATAACAATAATAATACATACATACATACATACATACATACATACAATATTAATAATCAATAAATCAATCAACAGAATAATGAGGATACAAGTGTTGTTATGGTGAGAGTTTACAACGTACAATAAGTCAAACAAGAAATATGTAAACCTCATACTGGAAATACAGTATGCTTCTTTAATCATACTGTTTTACAAAACTAACTTATGTTTCCTACAATTTGCAGCTAAACTTCAGATTAAATGAAAACTAAGGAAATCTCAACTTTTGGGAAAAAAAAAAAAAAAAAAAAAAAATAATAATAATAATAATAATAATAATAATAATAATAATAATAATAATAATAATAATAATAATAATAATGTGCTTGCCACATAACATTATGTCAGAACAAATAGAACTTTTTCTGACTCAGATTCCCAGGAAAGGACAGGACAGGACAGGACAGAACAGAACTATGATATAGTTCAGATAAAATAGTTCAGTTCAGTTGGAAGGTATCTGTAAAATCAAAGCCTCATAAATTTTAGAGAGCAATGAGGCTGACTCCTAGACTTCTCCACACTAGACAACTAAAATGTCCTCAGCCTCTCCTCATAAGGAATGTCTTCCAACCATTTTGACATCTTTGTTGCCCTCCTCTGTATGCTTTCAAAGAACTTAACATCTTTTATATACTGTGGAGCCCAGAACTGCATGCAATATTGTGGTGGTTTTACTCAGGTGGGCAGCCTAGTTCCACCATGGCCACTCTCACTTCCCCATCCTCAAAGAGGAAGGGGGAGAAAATACAATGCAAAGAGCTCGAGGTTTGAGATCAGAATGATTTAAGGAAAAAAAATATATATATATTTGGCCACATCCAGGGAAGCAGTGTCTCAAAACGTGTAATGGTTATTTGGGAGGACAGACCCCTCTCCCACAACAGCCCACCTTTTTATTGCTGAGTGTGACATCATATGGAATTTCCCTTTGGTTGGTTTAGGTCAGCTACCCCTGGAGACGTCCCTTCCCCCTCACTTGCCTACCCCCAGCCTGCTGGCTCCTGGGGGCTTGGAAGGAGTCCTGATGCTGTGTCAGTACTAGACACAACACTGGATTGATACCTGTGATGTTCTACATGTAGCTACAAGTGCAGAGCACAGCACTGTGTGGGCTGCTGTAGGGAATGTTAACTCCATCCCAGACAGACCCAGCACAAATATTCAAGATGAGGCCACACCAACAATAAGTATAGAGGGAGAATCACCTCTTTTGACCAGCTGGCTATGCTGCATTTAATGCACCCCAAAATGCCATTTGTCCTCTTGGCTGCCAGGGCACACTGTTGGCTTTTGCCAACAGGCTATTATCCTGCTGTCAACCAGCCAAGAGGCAGCCTTTTTATACTGATGACAATGAGAAGCAGAACATATAGAAACTGTAGGTTCCTCTCAGAATCCTCTTCAGGTTAATAATTATGCATTACCATCCTTTTGAATTATTTCACTTGCAAGTTAAAGGCATTGTTATTTTGAAAGAAAGTGCTCTTTAAACATATGAAATACAGACCAAGAAACATATTAAAACTGAAATCTTCTAAGACCTCAGTTCAGCAATCAGTCTCTATTCAGTCAAAATATTCTGGTTTATATCAAAAAAAAAAAAAAGTTAATCATATATTTCAAATCATGAAAGCATATAGAATATACCTAAAAGAGAGAGGAGGCACAAGTTTATTTCTCTGGAAAACAAAGAAATGTAGAGACAAGAACAAAAGAGCAGCTGGTTCCACAACAACAGAGGAAATGAACAAATCAGGAACCAATGTCTGAGAAAAATAATATAAATGTGTGATTCTGTGTGAATTGTGATAATTGTGGAAAAAAAAAAAAATGTAATATGCAGTTATAGAGAAAACATTCATTCTGACAGCTAAGTGACTAAGTAATCTATCAACAAAAATCCACAAGCCTTTTACCAGAGCAGACTCAGAGAACCAAGTAGGTGTCTTCAGAAGTCAATAAAAAATTCCATAAATTCAGTATGGCAGAAAACAATAATTCAAAGAAATTAATGCTCTAGATTTTTTTCCTTTGGACTAACTTAACTTCTTACATGGAACAACAAATGCTAGAGATTTTCATCTGGTTAGGTATTTCCTAATGTAGAGTTAAATCTTGTCCTCATAAACTTAATAAAGGTATCTCTGAATTTCTCATGTGTTGAAGTTGACGCTTTCCAGGTCCCGAGAAGTGGTAGGCTAGTGCAATAAAATGCTTACTAAGTCCCATTACAAGTACATTTTGCTTTTGAAGGTTAATCTTCTTGGCAGATCAAATAGTTTAATACTATACCTTCTTTACTAAAAGTTTACAGTTTAGGTGCAAGTGTAGGTAAAACATTGCCCCATAACAAAACTACAGTAACTATTTGCAGATATTTGGAAATATTTGGTTAATGTTTCAGAAAGACTGTGTTTTTATCACAGCCCCCACAACAATGCTTAACTTTGGGGTGCACCTAGTAGCTATCAGCTTTTCCATACTTCATTTTACCCACTGCTGAGTCATCTAGTAGAATTTTCCTACAATAGGTCACTTGTACTGTGGACTTTATTTCCAGTTACTAAACACAGTAACTTTGTTTCTAATTCATAGACAAACACCTCTCTTTCCATTATGGGCCTTAAATGCAGGGCAAATTAAGGTGGTTAAATATATAAATAGAATAAAATAAATAAAATAGAATAAAATAAATAAAATAAACTATTAGTGACTGTTTACTCAAATTTTGTTCTCTATTGTTTGAATATCTTGTATAATTATGGTAACATGGTAACATATGATAGATTGGCATACTGATTCCTTGGATACTACTCTGATTTTTGTTATTATATGATACCAGTTATCACCTGTTGTTATCAGACACAAACTATGTTTTAATATTTTTCTTACAGAAGCAAACAGAAGCATTTTTGGCTAGTGTTAACTACTACAACATTTATATGAGATTATGTAACCTTGAAATAGAACACAGAGGATTTCATTGAAATCTATACGGGAATTACTTGAATAGATTCTACCACTGTTTTCCTTATGAGCTTTCAGAATTATTAAAAAGAGAGGACAGAAACATTAGCTTTGTAGAATTCTGGAGTCCCAGGGTAGAGTGTAGTTATTACAGCACAGAATTTAGTACTGAAATAAGATAAGAGCGGTGAGAGAACTGAAATTATACTGAAATTTATATATATTTTAAAAAAGACAGAAATCTGAAAAGAAAAAAAAAAAAAAAAAAAAAAAAAAAAGTTAAGTTCATATGTATTAACTTGCTGTATATTCTATTTATTATTTAGCCAGAATTTTGTTCAGCTATATATGCAGGAAACTTCATAAAGAATACAAAATATACTTTTTTAAATTACACTAATATAATTATGAGGAAAATAAATTAAAAGGGGAATTATAAACATTTAAATGTTCTTAAAGAGGAAGGGACCAAGAAATATGATTCAAAGTACTTGACCATACTTGTATTAAATTTAATTGACACATTGGACCCTGAATTATCCTCAGTGATAGGGTGAAGGGTGAAGTTAAATATTGAACTCAGCTACAACTCCTATTTGAGCTATATCGGGGAAACTTCATTTTCAGAAACATAAAATAACATAAAATAAGTTGTATTTTATGAACAGTTTATGATATCAAAATAAATAAATAATTTGAGCATAGTATTGAGATAAATAGAGAAGCAAGGTAATTTAACACTGATTACAGAGCAGACAGGCTGGTGACAATATCTGAGTAGAAAGATTGGCATTCCATCTTTGTGAGAAATGCTGAAGTAGATAGTGGAAAACAGCTGTAAGATAAAGTACTATTGAAAGTCCAAAGGGGAAGGAAAACATCTTGGGCTTGAGATGAAAATCTCAGTGGGATAAACAGAGACAGGAAATAGTTGTTTTAGGAAATGTGGTCTATCTTCTGTACAGGGTAAAATGTTAGTCAAGAGCAGAAAAAAGCAATATTAAAAGCTGTGATTGTGCTAAACAGTCTCTCACAAAATAATATAAAACTGAGGAATATATTATTATTATTATTATTATTATTATTATTATTATTATTATTATTATTATTATTATTATTATTATTATTATATGAGGAAACATTATATATATTATATATGTATTTATAATATATATTTTATATATATAATATATATATAATGTTTCATCATATTATAAATATTTTATATATATTATATATTATTATATTATATTATATATAATATAATATATTATATATGTTATATATATATTGTATATTATATATATTATATATATATTATTTTATATATATATAATGTTTCCTCATTCTTTCTAAAGAAATGTTAATATCACCTATTGAGAGAAAGAGGCAACACAATTCTTGATAATATAAATTCACTTCAGCAAATGAGATATTTAGATCTTTTGAGTCCATGGAAGATCAAAAACAATATGGGAAACCCTATTATGACATTATTACTATGGAATTTCTGGTTCATTCTCCCCAGAATAGTTAAAATGAATAAAATATAAAAAGTACAAATGAAAGATCCATCCTTAGTCTCCCACAGAGATGTTGGTTCCTTCTGTTTTGCAGTACCATCCCACACAAGCTACCTGTGATTGACCAACACCAGAAGGAAGCAAGCAATTAAGCAAGTAGGTATCTCTTCATTGCAAAACATATACAAATCCACATTCTCATATTGTAGCGATTTAAAAAGAATGACAAGTGACAAAATAAGTGAACGTCTTTTTACCAGAAATATTCTTTGAATTTTCTGTTTGATTTTTTAATTAGAAATAAAATAATGACGCGGTTTAAATTCTAAACATAAAAAGATATTGTGGACCACACTTCCAAATTGGTCATATTGTTCTGAAGTGAGTTCAAGGGCAAATAAATGCAAAATCTAGAGATGAATATTTTTACTGAACCTAAGAAATGGAGTTTACATCCCCTTACTAAACAGTAAAAAGGTGGCATAAAAAAAAAAAAGGAAGTGGTGGGGTTGTTCACCTCATATGAGCTAGCAGTACTAGACTCTCTCACAGTTTATTTCAGCCTTTTAAAATAAAAACAATGCTAGAAAATAATTACAGATAGTAGACAGTGGACTAATGAGTCCAGCTAGCTTGCTGCACAGGGTGCTCTTGCCCCACTTCATCAGATGTGCCCCATATGCTCTCAGCATTCCTAGTCTCTCAAAAAAATGCCCAAGATCGTAGAACCCGAAACCCTGAGCATGGCATCAGCTATGCAGCCAGTCATTCACCTGATTTGTACATTGCTTCCTCCTTAGGTCCTAGTCTCCAACTGGGAAGATTGTGGAGAACCCTACTTACACTTCCGATCCCTTCAATATCTTTCCAAGGGACATAAAGTCCCTTTTGATGTTTCATAGTTTCTTTGTTGTGACCTCACTTGTCCTTATATGAAAGAGTAGGAATGGCTGGTAGTCATTAACCAAGCTTGGTAGGCTCTTTGTGATGTTGTGAATGTGGGCCCCAGACAGGCAACAAGCCTGTCAAGAGAGATTGTCTGGGTGGCAAATGGGTGCTTCAGTGACTCTCAGAGAGGAGTCTCCAATTACCAACACCCTTCATGCTTTTTTTGTGGCACTGGTTCTTATACACATAGTTTGCTTGTCCACCTTCATACTGTTGCCCTTCCCTGGGGCTTGACCATTGCTATTATACCCTCCTTTTCTGAGCCCCAGAGCATCATATCTATTGCATAAGGGGACTTCAGGGCCAAGGGGAAGATTTCTCCTCCTGCTCCAAGTGAAGACAAGAGTCCCGCTTCCCTTGTCTTGTGAGTCCATCGGTTGTGCCAGTTCAGGGTTGGAGGCTCTCTTGCCAGTCCCTTGTGAGGACTTAAAGCAGGGCTGTTGCTCAGCCTGTACCAGAGCTTCTTCATACCATGCATCAACCTCTTGCTTGGATTCTCGGATGTTTCATAGACTGTTGAGTGCCTCTCACAAGACAGCAACTTGCTCAAAAAGCTCATCCAAGTGGGCATACTTGCACCCGCGACACCCAGTTCTACCTTTGACCCTAGGGGCACTGTGGCAATGAATGCATGGACTCGGATGCAAGTTGCAAGTAAAGGAAAAGAAGATTTTTTATCTCTGCTCTTTTATATCCATCCTAAGAGAGCACAATACCATGCAAACCTCCTAGCAGCAGAATAGCCTACGTGCACCTTGTTACTTTCTCAATGCCCAAAGTTAAACAATCTCATGGTAGTGCTTATACTACAAAAACAGCCTTTCTGTGCTTTCCCAAATCTCTCCTAACATCACATTCACAGGGCTTTCTGCCAACCAAAGTGATGAGACTTCGGTGGCTATCCAAGTTCATATACACCTCTGTCCCCTCAGAGGACTTTCAGATTCTGGAGTTCCCTGCAACTGGGAGTCTGGGAAGTTCTTTCAGTCCTCAGGGGCTCTATCTGTGTGTAGGCATCTACTATGGGGGGTCGCGGTGCCTCCATCCATATTTTCATCTCAGCCCACAAGAGAGACGCCACAAGAGAGGCAACAAGAGATGCAGAGGCCATGGTTTTGTGCTGGGTGGATACACTGGTTGAGCCCTCCACAAGCAGGTCACAATCACCATTTTTGTTGGTGAAAAAACATTGGAAAAGAGCAGTGAGAGAACCCTACCTGCTCATCCTGCCTGCATGCACTACTGCACAAACTGCCATGTCACACCCTGACTGTTGCACCACACTCTGTTTGCCCATCACTCCTTTGCAGCACTCCTGGTCACTTGCACTCCCTAGGGGCTGCCTTTGTGCGGCAGGGGAGTGGGCACTGCTGGCTCTACACACTTCTCATCAGCCTCCCTAGCAAGGGCTGCTGGGTCCTGGCCTTAAGTGGATACAAGATATAAGAAAAAAAAAAAAGCCCAGCCTGCCTCAATCCCCCACTCTGCTACAGAAGACATCTGCTCTGGAGCCGATTGCCTTGGCAGGTCAACTTCTGGAAAGCTATCCCACTGTGTGGATCAATGGACAGACAGCCTGTATCAAAATTGTCTATAAAAACATTCAGCCATAGAGAAAATGGAGATGGAGTTTTGTTACCTGGACATCTGTGCTATTTAAGAGTAGAGTGCCCCAGACTGAACTACCATGACTTGGATCAGAGCCCTTGAGTCTGACTCTAATGCTGGTAAGAAGGAGATTATGCTGTAACTCCATTACGCAAAATAAAAAATAATAGATATTTATACACAATGGAAAATACCTAATACTCATGATGCAGGATATTCCAATTAGTTAGTTGGTTTTAAGAAATTTTCAGAAATATATTTTCAGTGTAACCTTACACTAATTCCGAGATTATTTTTCCCATGGCAAAGCTATATAGTCATCTTCACTACTTGCTGGAAGAAATATCACAATTTTCCTTGTGGTATTGAATTTTAAAGCTGCAGTAAAAAATATACATATATATGTATTTTAGGAGAGAAATTAAAAAATATATATATCATTTTAAACTCATGTTTAAAAGCTGCAATGGTGTTTTATTTATTTAAATGCATTATTTTAAATACATTTTACTTTTTATTTTACTTGGAAATAAGAGTTTCATGGCCCACATTTCCAATGTTTCCATTTGTGATTTTCAATTGCCACTTTAGAAATGCAGTACTGAGTACATTATGTAATATCAGTTGTATCATATGAGATTAATTTTTAACAACAACAAAAAAAAAGTTCTGTTGTTCTGTTCTTGAAGTAAAACAGCAGCATGTAAGCCATTTAAAAATGGTTGGTTGTCATTTCTCTTCCATTTCTTTTTATATTTTCCAATTAAAAAAAAAAAAAAAAGGCTGTTAAATATATGCAGATTTACATTTTAATCAACATTTTTTCTTGCTTTTTTTTTCCTGAAAGATTATCTGTTAAACCTCAAAAAAATCACCAAATCTCCAGGTGTCTTACAGCAATTCATCTGAAATAAATTCTTATTTTTCCTTTCTCCTTAATCTTTATAGGCCCCACAACATTATTCTCCCTTTACAGTCAGCAGTGATTAGTGGCTCTGCAAAGCAAAACGTTTCACAGATGTAAACTAAAACATAAGAAATAAACAGAGACCAGATAATAAAGCTTCCAACTTCTAAAATCAGTAACTGTCCACAAAACTTTTAATGGGTGTAATGACATGGTTCTAACTCATATATACACAGGAGGAAAAAAAAAAAAAAAGGAAAAGGAAAAGGAAAAGGAAACGGAAAAGGAAAAGGAAAAGGAAAAGGAAAAGGAAAAGGAAAAGGAAAAGGAAAAGGAAAAGGAAAAGGAAAAGGGAAAAGAGGAAGAGGAAGAGGAAGAGGAAGAGAAGGATTTAGTTCAGTAATCATCCTGGAAGATCTGCAGTCAACAGCTCATAGGCAAATGGTATTCCTCAGGGTTTGATATTGAGACTCGTGTTGTTTAACACCTTTTTTGTTGACATGGGCAGTGGGATTGAGTGCAATCTTAACACATTTGTTGATGATGTCAAGCTGTGTGATGCAGTCAACATGTTCAAGGGAAGGGATAACATTCAGAGAGACCCAGATAGGCTTGAGAGGTAGGTGTGTGCAAATGTCATGAAGTTCAACAAGGCCAAGTGCAAAGTCCTGCACCTGGGTAAGGGCAATCCCAAGCACGAACACAGGCTGGGCAGAGAATAGACTAAAAACAGTTCCAAGGAGAAGGTCCAAGGTGTTTCGGTTGATGAGAAGTTTCGCATAGGCCAGTAACATGAGCTTGCAGCTCAGAAAACCAACAGTCTCATGGATTGCATCAAAAGAAATGTGGCCAGCAGAGTGAGGGAGGTGATTCTCTCCTTCTGCTCTGATCTTGTGAGTTTCCATCCGGCCTACTGCATTCAGTCAGCTCTGGAGCCCCAAGCACAAGAAGGACATAAATCTATTAGAACAAGTCCAGAGGAGGGACACAAGAATAATCAATGGGCTGGAACACCTCTCTTATGAAGACAGGCTGAGAGAATTGGGGTTTTTCACCCTGGAGAAGAGAAGACTGGGGAGACCTTGTAGCAGTCTTCCAGTACTTAAAGGGGGCTTACAAGAAGAATGGGGAGAGACTCCATGTCAGGGAGTGTAGTGATAGGACAAGGAGTAATGCCTTTAATTTAAAGGAAGGTAGATTTAGATCAGATATAGGGAAGAAATTCTTTAATGGAACAGAGAAGGAATTCTTTACTTGCCAGAGAAGGTGTGGATGCCCCATGCTGGAAGTGTTCAAGGCCAAGTTGGATGGGGCTTTGGGTAACCTGGCCCTGGGTTAGGTGTCCTTGCCCATAACAAGGCTGTTGGAACCAAATGATCTTTCAGGTCTCTTCAATCCAAACCATTCTTTGATTCTGCAATTCCATCACAATAATTTATTACCAGTTAAAATTGATCTTGGTAGTGAAAAGAAAATAAAACGCTAAACCAATACATTTTTTCCCCCTTTTCCAGGCTCATCTTCACTCCAGACACCATTTCTTTCCAAACGTTCTCACCTTTTTGCCACTCCTTCCCTCACAGTTTTCTCCTGGTCCAGAATGTGCTTTCTACAGGCTGTAGTGCATTCAGGAGAATCCACTTGCTCACTTGTGGGGTCCTCCACTTCCTGGAATGTGGACATCTGCTATTTCACAGAATCACAGAATCACAGAATTTCTAGGTTGGAAAAGACCTCAAGATCATCGAGTCCAACCTCTAACAGTCCCCACTAAACCATATCCCTAAGCTCTACATCTAAACGTCTTTTAAAGACCTCCAGGGATGGTGACTCCACCACTATTTATGTTATGTCAATGTGAAAGTCACAAAGTGGATATTTCACTCAGAGCAATCCACTGTTTTCACATAAATAAGGTAATTTATTTTACCTAAACAAATGTGATTTATTTTTTTTTCTTCATGATTACAAACCTGCTCATTTTTTTCTTCTCTGTAACTCTTTAGTCTCCTCTGCAAAGTCTTTTAACCAGACATAATATCCTCTCACTTGGTTCTTATTGTTGTTTCTGTTTCTTCAGTCCTCCCTTGACATCAAGATTCTGTTTAAGATTATATGTCCAATAAAATAAAATAAAATAAAATAAAATAAAATAAAATAAAATAAAATAAAATAAAATAAAATAAAATAAATTATGATAAATATTTATTCTTTTAATAGTTTCTATCATTTAGGTCAAAGTCACAAGTTTTTATCTAATGCACCATTAGAATTATAGGGCAGAGAGACCTTGAAAAGTCGTCTAGCTCATATTTTGCCACAGGCCAAAGTCACCAATATACTAGTATCATTCATTACATTCTATCCTCTTCTGAAAAGCTTCTATAAGTGGAGAGTAATGGTATCCACAGACAAACTATTGCAATGCTTAACTGTCCTTTCTATTACAATGCTTCCTAATGTCTAGCCTAAATCTTCCCTGCTGAAATTTAAACCAATTACATATTGTCTTATCTGCACTGGACATGAAGAACTGATTACCTCCTCTTTTCCTTTGCAGCAGGCTTTTAGAATTTTTACTGCTGTTATCAGATCTCTCCTTAGTTGCCTCTGTTATAAACTAAAAGTATTAAAAGTTCTCATTTCATTAACTCTTTTCTTCTGTTTTATAGGTTTAGATTTTTAACTATTGTTGATATCCTCTGTACCTTCTCCTGAACAACACTCCAACAACACCTGAAGAACTGTCCTTTAAAACTTTGCTCTATTGATGTAATCCAAAAATTTAAGAACCATGCTTTCTATATCATTGAAGTTCCCATTTGTTGCTGGAAGTTGTTGAAGCTGAAACTGTTGTAGATCTGAAAGGAAAATGTATAGAATCATATTTTTATACACATTAGTTGTTTGAAAAATATCCTTTTCTTTTCAGGTATAGTTTAACAGCAATCCCTTGACAGAAAACAAATAATACTATTGCTATTTTCCAAAGTCTTATGAATGCTTCAGTTTCCTGAATTAAAATAGGTTGTCCAAATTATTAAACATAATGTTCCTTGATGATGCATGTCTTCCAGCTATTACCTCATTGAGAAGGTTAACACCACAATATTACTTGAAAAGATAACCTGTTTTTTGTGTGTTTGTTTTGTTTTGATTTGTGTTTTGTTGTTGTTGTTGTTGTTGTTGTTTTATAATAGCACACAAGGTAAAACTCTACTGTCAATATTATTAAATTATTTGGTGAAGGAAATTCCATCATATTTAAAAAAGTATGGATTGTCTAGCTGCTTTTCAGAGAGCAATACTGAATCTGAACTGCAATCATAAAATTCTTTAGTTTAAAATGCAGTTAAAGAAAGAAGAAATTTGTTGGCAAAAAATACAAAAAAAAAGAAAAAAAATCCACTTCCCTGTCTGTATGTGTGTCCTCTTGAATCATCTGTTGACCAGAAGATCCTTAACTAAAAACATAAAAGTTCTGATTCAGCCTTTTTCCTTTTTATTCTGAATTCTTCAATTTTCTCTGATTAATTAACATGCAAATCTCAGGGACAGAGGTCAGAAGATATTTACCTGGATTCCTAGAAGCATTTGTATTTTAAGTCTTCTGAATTTATTTGTAAGTTGTTTTGAGTCAAAGAAGCTGTTAATCAATATGGTAACACCATTCCTCCCTCCATGGAAACGTTATGATTTTTTACAGTGGAAAAAATGACATATTAAAATAAATATAAATTACGACATGGACCACAAAACAAGAAAAATGTATAATGCTAGGCAGCTGTAGCCTGTTGCTCCTGCCTAAAAATAAAAATAAAAATAAAATAAGAAATCAGAATTAACAAGTCTTTTTAATCCTGCAAGGCAAAAACCAAAATCTCATGTTTCCATGACTGTCAAAATGCATACTTTACACACATATTTTACAGAAAATAAATAATTGTGTGTGCAAAAGGCTATTACTGCTCATTGTACCATCCTTTCCACTTGGAGTAACCACTGTGGCCCATGAGGCTCCTCAGAGACTCAGCAACACCTTATGGTTCTGCCACACCAACAGGATTTACAGTGTCTGCTAACACATATGTCTCAGGATTTGGGGGTGGTCATCCGTGACTCTATTTAATTTCCACATCTCCCTTCCTCCTGTTAAAAATTTTCCCTGGGATCCTTCTCACTAGTTATGTCTTTGCATCTAGCACACTGTCTATACCTTCCCTTTGGTAATAAAGATTGCCTCAGCCCCAGAGATTTTCCCTCATCTATTCTACCTTCTTCAAAGGAGAGATGTTAAAAGCAAGGAAAGTTTTCATTAAGTAACAAGGTGCAAGACAAAAACAGTCTCTACCATTTTGATCACCGTCAGTAGACAGAGAAGGGAGTTTCACTAACAACACAACAGGCAGCTCCTTCCTCCCCACCTCCAAAAGGGTTTTCTAATCATAAGCAGTTATAGTGTATTCTGAATCGAGATTTTTCAGCAAGTATCAGCTTTTCTGATTCCTACATGACGATTAAAAATAAATAAAAAAAATCACCTCCAAAAGCTCTTGAACCCGCCCCCCCCCAAAAAAAATAAAAATAATAAAAAAAATAAATTCACTTACTTCTTTACTTACTGGGCTACAATAATTAGATTTATTTTATACTTTCTACAAAAATGAGGGAGGTAGTGAAGAGAGAGAGAGAGGAAAGCAGAATATAACTTGAAATAAAATAATAGTAAAAAGACAGGTGCATCATTCTTCTTGGTTGTATAACACAGTTTATGTAAGCTTTGCATCTTATTTCATTCTGGTCTAATAATAAAATATTGGGCTTACACTATTACCCTATTAATTGTTATAATACTTAGAAAGCAGTAAAAAATGAATACAGTAGGGTTAGGACTATACTGTTGTGCAGCAGAAAGTATACTTCCTGGTTTTCTTGGTGATTTCTTCCATGTCAACAACAGAAATAAATGTTATCATATATTTCTGAGATAAATAAAATTAATATTACCAGAAAATTACATTTTCATACATCATCATTATTGCATTACATACCTCATCAGGAAGATGCAAACTGCATTGATAGGAACAGAGCTATTCTTAAATTACGAAAAGCTCCACAACAGCAAATTATGGCCCACCAAAAATGCCAATACTGAAGTTGACAAAACATAGTTTTCTGTTGAAGAATGGCTCAAAGAGCAAGGTCACGGGTCCCTAGAGGAATTGTACAAGCAAGGCAAAGAAAATACAGAGTTTATAACCATGGAGCAGGCCAGATGAGAAGTATTCTTGTGAAAATATGCAAGGAGCAGTCTGTCCTTGAGAGAGAGATAAACAGATGGATCTAAGGCCTGGGAAGATAAGGGAGTAGCTTATGCGCTGTAACCGCAAGTAGGAGAAACAGTATTTTTTGCAACACTTTTTAGGCTTAGCCAATAGGATAGTGACCAGTAGGCATAATTATAGCTGTGTGTATAAATATACGGATATCTGCACAATAAAGTTGAAGCTTGTATTACCACTCATATTGAGTCGATCACTTACTTCCCCATGCCATTAATCGGAGGGTCTCGAGCCTGCAGTTTTCAATATTTGAAAAAGCTGTCAGACTACCTAATTATCAAATATCTTACTAAGGCTAAAAAATAGTAATGTTATGCAAGTGTAAGAGAACACATACCATCTCATTATCTTTATATTTATGATGTATCTCAGCCAGTGTTAATTGATTGTTGCATTAATATTTAAAAATCAGCTACTCTTATAGATAGTTTAAAACCTCGCTATTATTAAAGAACACATAGATTTTTAGCTTAGGTAATCTATTTTTATTTTAATGGCTTTACAATAGACACTTTCTGCAATTTGTATTATAGCCTACACAGAAACTATATGTTAATGACATCATATAAAATTCATTATTTATTTGAAACATTGCAACTGCAAGAAAATACACATAGATATGATTTAACTTATTACAGATTTTATTATATTATACCTCTGCAAATGAGGGTCACATAAGGAATTTCAAGAAATTAATAAATATTTTACAAATAAAATCTCTTTCTGGACAAACATCAATGAATGAATCCCTACTGAAGGAAACAGATCTGTGTAAAAGTATACCTGGGTAAATACTGTAATACATGTAGTATTTTCAGTAAAACTATTTAGTAATAGTAATTTCATTAATACTATTACTTTCAGTAATATTTTCAGATACTGTAATAGTATCCTTCAGTTGTTATGCTTGTAATAATAGCAATACAGGAGAATCATCAAAATAAAGTTGATTTGTTTGTAAACTTCTTTATAAGTTTTATATTTCACATTATTATATACTCTAAATGGGAACAATGTTTCATAGATGTTGGATCTTGTGAAAAAATACTGTTCTGGGTTTTTCAAGGTTACAGTTAGAATTTAATTATTTAAGTTTACTGCTGGGTTCTGTAAAACCTAATAGTAAACTTTTGTCATGGAATGACTCTGTAGACACATGTTTTAAAAAGGTTTTTAATACTGATTAATACTTAGAAAAGATTCAAAACTCAAATATGAAATCTTTTCCTGATTCAGATGTTTCTTCTTTCTTTCAGTAAACTTGTAGGCAATGTATGATAAAGAATTTTAAGAAAGCAGCTGCTGAAAAAAATAAAATTAAAATTAAAAATTACATTTTGAAAAAGAAGGAAGACCCAACACCAAAAAAGAACATTTTGGAATATGTAATAATATTTTGTTCTTTCTTACCTCATTGTTTGACATTGCTTTGTCAATATCAGTATTTCAGGGTTCACTTTGGACATGGTGACCTCACTTTCAAATATTGTTATGATTTACTGTTTTGACTTTTGGAGAATAAATGTCAAAGACATGAAAAAGAGATACTGTTTCAGTATCTCAGGAAGGGTAGCCAAAATCATCATTCAAAAGCACCTAATAATCTGAACTTGTTCCCTAAGTCTCATTATTCTTTTTTTGTGGAAGCATTTTTCACATCAGCAAAATCAAGTCATTTGCTTCTCATCCTTTGTAATAGCATTGGAAACATCATGTTGATTTTATTTCTTTTCATCCCTAAGGACACTCTCCTACTTCAGCAAACAGGTGATGAAAGTGCCATCTATTATTGTAGCAATGAATTGCTTTATTAGTTGTTGTTTTTAATGTTTTAAATTTTTTTTTTTAATGTTTTAACATTTTTGTTGTTGTTGTTAATGTTGTTGTTTTGTTTGCCTTTTTTCCATATTTGCATTGAATAATAATAATAAAAAAGACTGTTTCTTTATTTAATCCCTATTAATATAAAATAAAATTAAAACTGCATGCTATTGTTAATTTCTCAGAATAAAAATATTTCTGTTACTCAGGGCATCATTTTCCTTTCCTTTCCTTTCCTTTCCTTTCCTTTCCTTTCCTTTCCTTTCCTTTCCTTTCCTTTCCTTTCCTTTCCTTTCCTTTCCTTTCCTTTCCTTTCCTTTCCTTTCCTTTCCTTTCCTTTCCTTTCCTTTCCTTTCCTTTCCTTTCCTTTCCTTTTCAAATTTAATCATTTTTAATTACACATTTTATGGAAGTAGAGGGAACTACCATATCACTTCAATAACATCAGAGAATTTTCATACCCAAGGGGGTAACCAGAAAATACTTAGGCCAATTTACAGCACTTGTCATATACCTCACTTGTTTCATGAAATTTTTTCCCATGTGATCTCATCTTTAATTTCTTTTTATATGTCTCTACTTTACAACATTAAGGAATACATTGCAAATCAGAACACATTGTGCTTTAAAATTCACACAAATCAAAACCCATGAGTTATCCAAGCAATATGTAACCATACACTTATCTTTATTTTTTTTTCTTTTTTTTTTTTTTTTCCTCTAAGATTGTTGATCAAATAGCTGAAGTCAAAGACAATTGAATAGTGTTAGATTTAAACATGTGGAGATTTATTCCATATAAGAATTTGTGTATTGCTCATTATGAAAATCAGAGAGTAGCATTTCGAGTATTAATTAATTCAAGATTGTTGACTGTAAAGTCAAAGAAGAAAATAAAATATAAGTTGCATGAATGTACACAATAATATTATTTTTGCATTGCATATATTTCCACTGAAATAGTGTGTGCTAAAATTTGCTAAGAATCACCATTAATTTTAAAAATAAATCTTTTTCCCCAAAGGGAATACATCTGTGATAAAATAAACATTTTATATAGGAAAGGCTTATCCTGAGCAGACTCAAAGTCATGAATACATAATGCTAGCATACATATCTGCAATCAAGAGTGTTAATGTACTTGTAGACATCATGTATTGAATAGTACAGTGACATTCAATTTTGACAATATCTGTACAAAATAAAATTATATCTTATTCTTATTGCTCATATAAAATACTTATGAATTATATTATACTTATGAATTATATTGCACAGAACAAAAATTATCGAAATAAACCTCTCTCTCTCTCTCTCTTTTTTTTTTTTTTTACTTCTTTATTTATTTTCTTTTATCATTTTTAACATTTTTAACATTTGTCAAAGAGAAGGCAAGTTGCCAAACAACATAGAGATCACCTCTGGACAAATTCATCTTTCTTTGACATCTCAGGTAAGCTCAGAATTTATTGAAAAATCCTGGAAACAAGTTTCAGTAGAAAATTTTAAAATAATTAATTAATTAATTACTTGAAGAAAAAAAAAGTTCTAATTCCCAAGAAAAAAATAAATAAAAGGAATCCAAATGGGGGGAAGGAGACTGGGGGGGGGAATCAAAGAAAATACATTCAGAACAGAACTCAGTCAGGGACAGGTGATAAAATTATGCAGAAAACATAAAACAATTGGTCGTGACTGGAAGGAAACATCTTAAATCAGCCAGACTCACAACCCTTACAGGCAAAACTAGGTTAAAGTGTGTCTCCATGTGCTACCATTTAACAGCATGAACCTTTCTGATAATTCAATCTAGGTAAAATAATGCAGGAAATTTCATTGGTAATGACAACAAAAATAACGTTGCCAGATAAAAGAGAAAATGGATGTTGCAAAAACTATTAAGGTTGTTACTAAGAAATATGAGGGAAAATAATATTTATAAGCTAACATAAGGAGAAAAGGAGTGGCACAAAGACACATTCTATGTTTTTTTTTTTTTTACTGTATTCTAGATAATTCAACTACAAGTGACATCATTTAATTTTCATCTGGATATGTAAAGTGTAAAGTGAAAGTGTAAAAAATAGAGAAAAGGTAAAATCTGAATCTCAAATAGTTTAGCACTGAAGTCCCTTACTCTGCTTAAGAAGAATATTTCAAGATCCTGTGAAATATATGCATATATACATATCTTTTTTTTTAAAAAAAAAAAAAAAGAAAAAAAAAAAAAAAAAAAGCTTAAAGGAAAATGAATGTATCTGAAGTGAACTTGCATATTTCCCTGAACCTTAGCTTTGCAAAACATCATTCTCTTTCAGTATTTAGAACCCACTTTTCAATAGAGGTATAATATGGATGTAATTTGAACAGAGAACGGTCAGAATTTTCTACAACACTAGGAGAAGGATAAAGTTAGTTAAAACCCTTCGTATATTTGTTAGAGAAGCCCACAGAAAATTTGGATGTATGATGACATTTTATTCTTCACCATGGGAAGGGTTCCTGTGTTTTAAAGGAAATTCCAGCACTCAGCAGGTCAAAGGATGTCATCCTTCCCTTCTACTCAAGACTGGTGAGGTTGCACCTGGAGTACTGTGTCCTGTTCTGGGCTCACTAGTATAAGGGACACCTGGGCACACTGGGAAGAGTGCACTAAAGGGACACCAAGATGATGAGGAGACTGAAGCACCTCTCCTATGACAGTCTCCTATTAAGAGAGTTGGGACTGTTCAGTCTGGAGAAGCAGAGGCTTAGTGGACCTCTTATCCTTTTCTATAAATATCTGGCCTGGTTTCAGTTAGGATAGAGTTAATATTCCTTACAGTAGCTAGTATTACATGTTTTGGATTTAGTGATGGGGTCTTCCTTCTTGGAGATCTTCACAGGTCATCTGGACACGGTCTTTGGCAACCTGCTTTAGGTGCCCCTGCTTGAGCAGGGGATCTGAAAAAGATGACCTTGATGTCCCTTCCAACATCAATTATTTTGTAATTCTGTGATTTTTTATTTTGAAAGAAATGTAAAGATCTATATTCTAACTGAACTACTGGAGAAAAAAATAAATGCACTAAATGAAAAATTCACTTTTATTTTTCTTTCGCAAATATTATTTAGAAAGTAACTCTTAAAAAGTCTCTTTTCCAAAACTATTTCCTTTATCATAAAACAGCCCCATTCTCTAACAATAATAATAGAAACAGGATTTTATCAGGCAAAAGGACAAAAGATAGTGACAACACACTTAAGGTTTTACTGATCCAACATTTTTTGGCATTTGTATTTTGTCATTATGTAATTTATAATTCTATGTACTTCCTGAGATAATTTATTTCTTACAACCAATAACTTTGCCAAGACCTGCACAGAAAAATAGTTGATGAATTTCCAAAGAGGAGATAATAGATTGCATAGCAATATATTGCTCATGCAATAGATGCATGAGCAATTGAAATTTAGAACATTAAAGCAATAGTACTATAAAATGAATTATATAAAAAGAAATTTGCTGTTCAACTCAGATAAAAATATAATGAATAAAAAAAAATAAACTGCGAAGGCTCCTACTTGTCAAGAGAATTAAGATAAATCTAGTAAAGGAAAAAAAAAAAAAAAAGTCAAATTTACACTGACAGTGATGTATTTTTGCCCTGAGAACAACAATTATTATAATTTCCAAGTGTCATAACTTCACAACATCTGTGAAAGAAATCAATGGAAAAATGAAATGAGTACTGAAAGTTGAGACTTTTTATTTACAGTCTTTTCCTCTACATTATCAGGTCATATAATTGTCTATATATCCATGTAGAAAATAGTTGCTTCATTTCACTGATTGTCTGTGTCTCCTCCCCATCTCTTTTTCTTAAATGAACTGAAAGCATTTGTGTAAGTATTTCTCTAAACAACTATGCTGAAATGATTCATTTGTAAGTTTCCTCATTATAAAATGTTGTCCAGTTGTATGTTATAACACTTTTGACATCTAATGTAACTGTGTCTTTATTTTCTGCATGAGGCCACCCATGGAAGCATTCCTCTCCCAAGGAAGCATGTCTGGGGCAGTACCTCCATAAGGCTCCTATTTCTCCTTGCTTTTAATGTGCATGAGAATGAGTATCCAGATAAAATATTTCTAAAAGGTAATTAATATCATAAAAAAACTTTAATCTACAAAACAAGGAAACCAAGTAAATGCTACTTGACATCATTAAAAAATCTGATTATCTTCTAGATGTATTCAATAATGAGTTCCCTACTACTGAAACATTACCCAATAAGTACTCTCAGAGAAGGTAACCTTAAAAATCTTGCTAACATTTGGATAAACATTCTAAAGGCACAATTATATATTTTCTGGTTTAGGACAGTATTTATTTTTATTTTAAGATTAACATTTCTCCAAGGAAATAACTCACTATCACTGTAATATAGATATTTCAAAACACATACATACACACACACTGGTTTTGTATAGACATCTTCTTAATTTTGACAGTAAATGATCTTCAAACAATCTTTTTTTTTCTTTTTTTTTTTTTCTGAATTCTTATTGCATTTTACCATCTTTTCTCATTTACTATAGAATTTTTCAGAGAATATCGTATTATCCCTCTACAAAGTCAAAAGTCTGTAATCTGTCGGGGTCCAAAGACCCATGGAATTACATTTACATTGTTGAATCAGTACCACCTACAAAGTATTTTATTTCTCAACACTACTATTTAAATCACAGTTTTTTTATTATATGCAGCTGATATGAAATCTGCAGGCATTGCTTGAAGGCTTAAATTTACAATGGAATTTAATTTTTTTTTTCCAACCTACACATAACCATGGTCAGGAGTTGTTCTCTACTCTTCCAGATCTTTTCCACTCTTCCATCCTTCCTTTCTGCCATGTGCAGAAGGGCACACCAAGGTCTTCACCTCCTTCCTGCAAGCTCTGATACATTATAGCACTTATCTGTAGCTTACATCATGTTGCTCACTCACATCCTTTTCCTTATTCTTCCACCATTTCCTTGAGTTTCATTCCCCATTCTTTCTATTCATCGTTTCCAATTACATGTAAATATCTAACATGGAAAAGTTTATAGAAGATGGCATCTGAATGGAATGATTTCCATCAGATTAAGAACTTTTAACACCGCTTGTCTGCCTTCATTTTTTCCCTCTGTCAGTTAAATTGTTCAAAGATATCTTTAAGGAGAACAATAGTCTTGCAAGACTACTTGGAGTGGTTGTTCTCCGCTCTTTCCTACACTATCCATAAGAAAAACTTCCAGATTTTTTTAAACTTTAAAGATTTATTTTTTTTTTTTATGAGTAGTTAAAGTGTACCTCTCCATTTTTTCTAAAAGTCAAGGTAATTTATATTAAGGTGAACAAAAGCACAGTTAGATGTCAAAGGCAAAACCAGAATATATGGAAAAACACATTTTACCTACCTAATTTATGGACAGAAAATGTAATATTGAATTAGATGTCTAAATTAAAGCTATGTAACTTAGAAAATAAAATGATAGAAATTGAAGGTAGGACATTATATTCATACTTATGCATAGCTTTTTGCTTTGTTTAGTTTTATTTGTTTTGTTGTTGTTGTTAATTTGTTTTTTAAGGTTCTGTGTAATGTTATTTGAAAACTCTATTTTAAAATAGAGTGTGCAAATGTATTCTCAGTAGCTTGCATTACACTGTTGTCAGCCAGATGGTTTCAGTTACAAAGGTGGATTAATAATTCGTTATTATTAATGCAGTCTAACCATCTAGTGTTTTTCTGTTCATGAGCTGTTCATCAAACGCTCCTCAGTCTTTAGACAGAACCACTCAAACCTCTCTGCAGCATTCTCTTCTTCCTTCTCATGTAGTATTTCAGCAATGCACGTTCATGCTTAGAAATGTGTTGTACAGCTTGAGTGGTATTGTTTCTATGTCACTATTTATGTAATTAGCAAATAGCTAGTAAGATTGAAGTTTCATAATCAAATAAATAACTAGAAATTTGCTTTAGGCCAATGTACAGCCTTCTGAGCTTTAAATGCTCAGTTTAAATATCAGTATTCACACCAATAAGTGTGGAAGCATTTTCTTTGCTCCATACTTCTTTTCTACATTTCAGTTTATCTCCACTTGATTTGTATTTTAGGACTATCAAACAAAGACTAAAATACTTCACAGAAAAACATAGGTCTGACCCTACTATCCTAAATCCACTAGTTTTGATCTTCTGTCACCAATTTTTCTTTTTCCTTTTAAAGTAGCAAACTACGTTTCATTTTTATTGGCAAGGACTTCAAACAGGCATTAGCAAGCAATTTGAGAAGTTTTTGTTTTTTGTTTTTTGTTTTTTGTTTTTTGTTTTTTTTCTATGGTGGATACATAGAAATTTAATCAATTTAATCAACATAACAATTCCCTTTTATATTGTCTGAGAAACTACCTTTGTGTTTATAAATCAGGAAAAGAGAATATTGTCTTTAAAATATCATAGCTCTGGGAGACTATTTTACACCTCAGTTTTGCAATACAGTATACTTCTTTCTTTGTCATCTTCACATTTTTGTGTGTGTTTTCTTTTCTTTGCTTTGCTTTGGTTTATTTTGGTTTGCTTTGGTTTGGTTTAGTTTGGTTTGGTTGGGTTGGGTTGGGTTTGGTTTGGTTGTATTGGGTTGGTTTTTTTGTGTGTATTTTTTTGTTTGTTTTTGTTTTTTATGCGTGAAAGCTATATTTCATCCTTACTTAATATGAATGGCAGTTTCTTAAGTAATCTGTAGTTTGAAAATGTCCTGATGAATAAAACTTCTCAAATTACCTAAGCAGTAAAAAAGTTTTACCCATTATACAAAGTGCAAAGATGTTACTTTAAAGGAGTGGCTGACATACTATGGGAGCGTTGCAATGGGAATCAACCAGCCCCATGGCTGGTGATAACATCATATTCTTAACGATGAGGCCATGAGGAATGTAAAGAGTTTAGCAGGAACAGACAAGGATGATTCAGGAGACACCTTGCCATCTCAGACTGCTTGTTCTCCAGTCGTTAAGACATGGAAATTGCTGGGTGTTTGTGGTTGCCGAGCAAAGTTTTTTGACCAATGAATAGTTAGTGGAAAAGTACTGCTGTGGTGGTACAAGAAGGGAGCCTGTCCTCAATAAGGGGGTTGAAGTTATGTCCTCAACAGAGAGAGCTGAAGTTACGCCCTTGAAAAAGAAGTAGCAGTTACTGATCCTAAAAGAACCCTGGTGTCTTTGTGGTCATCACACCACAACATACCTTGGTTCTCATTTTACTAAATAAATGAAAGACCACTTACCGTTACTTTTCCACAAACAACACTTTAAATCACCAATTTAGATTTTACTCTACAAAGTACATTTTAAATAATTTAATAAACACCAAATGTCCCTTCCCTGGCTCCATATTTATTTGAGGCTACACATAGAATTTTATTAAATTATTTTCGAGGTTTTATTCAAATAGCAATAATAAACCTAATTGTTTAAGAAAAATCGGGAAGTGCTTTTAAAGAATTCTCCAGGAATCAGTTTCTAAATTGCAAAATTAACTTTATATATATATATAAATATATAAATATATATATATTATATGTTATATATTATATATTATATATTATTATATATATTATATATAATATAAATATTTATATTTATATATTTATTTATAACATTAGTTTATATATATATAGTTTATATATATATATATAGTTTATATATATATATATATAGGCATGTATTTTGAGGTAATAAATACGCAACATACATAAACTAATTTTCATCATCAATTCTAAGAACAAGTTCAAGTGTTATATAAACTTACACTATGAATATGAGCAATTAGTAAATTTTGCAAAAGTTGTAATATGAATACAGAACAACAACAAGACTAGAACAATGGGACTGGGTAAACAATGCACTAACATCCATTTTCACTCATAAAACTATAAATTTAGGGAAAATTACCTTGATTTTTTCGATGATAATTTACAAAATACTAACCCCTAGCTTAGGAAAATAATAAAGGGAGAAAGATATTATATGACTTGGATTGGAAAAATATTTTGTGAGCATTAATTTTGATTTATGTGTTTAAAGAACTTATATTTTTTCCTTGGATGTATTTACTCTTTGATGTATTATTACTAGATGTCTTACTACTGACTTCACCAAAGTGAAAATAAAATCAGTGATGGAATTTTTTCTAATATTCTATCACAGAAAGAGCTTGATTTTTTTTTTTTTTTTTTTTTTTTGATTCAAGCCACTCCAAGGCCTAAATGACACACTTCAGGCTAAGTTTTGGGATTACAATTTATAGATCAGTTCCCCAGAGCAGATGTCAGAAAGCTGAGTGAGGCAGTTGGATTTCCAAAAAAAAAAAAAAAAAAAAAAAACCATCAGCGCACATAACCATCAGCACAGAAACCTAAACAGAGACTTAATGCATGGGATTTTAATTTAATTAATAACAGGAAAGCTCTAAATTGCCATTGTGTCCCACATTACCTCCAGGCAAGCTTCATATGTGAGACCTGACCTTCTCTATCTTCTTTTCCCTTTGAGGGTAGATGCCTACATTTATTATTTCAGAGAGTCAAAGAAGGTTCATTGCCTTCTTAGTCTTTCTCTCCCTCCCTCCTCCCCCCCCGTTTTGATATATCATGATAAAGGATTAAAGGATTCATGTAACAGCCTGTACAGGGAATAAGAAGTGAGGAATATTGAAAGAAGCAACGGGGGGGGGGGGGGGGGGGGGGGGGGGATAAATAAATAAATAAAGTTCAACATGCATGAAGTACTACCCTCCCTACAAAATGTGTTCCAGAGAATTCAAGCATATGTTGGCAGGACAATTTCTTCAGATTGCATTTCTTGCTCCAGTAAATCTTTGTTCATTTCCTATAAAGATAGTCAAATTCAGTCCTCCCCTTCTTAGATTCATATCTCTATCAATACTAGATTACAGAGGAGGTATATAAAATGCCTAGAGACAGGGAACAGTAGCATATATTAAGAACCTAGAAATATGTAGAGAAAACACTATCTTCTTCTGAAAATGCTCTCAGCCACTAACCAAATAAAAGGTGGACTGATGATCATCTTTCCTGTAAAAAAAAAAAAAAAAAAAAAAAAAAAAAAAAAGATAAAATAAAGTTAATTAATTGAATTAAATTAAATTAAATTAAAATGAACTCTTGGATCTTACAAGTCCGTCCTCAGACATTCATTCAGAAAATAAGAACATTTACGGCAGCAGACCCTATTGGGGACCTGGAATAAAACATTTCTACTTGGTGTTTGGCTTCAGGTTGTATTGAATCTTAATCATGTAATGGCCTAGGTTGGAAGGGACCTTAAAAATCATATAACTCCAACCCCCACACCATCAGCAGAGATGCTAACCACTAAATCAGGTTAGCCAAGGCCCCATTCCAGCCTGGCTTTTAACACCTCCAGGGATGGGGCATCCACAGCTTCTTTGGGCAACCTGTTCCAGTGCCTCATCACCTTACAGTGAAGAATTTGCCCCTAATGTCTAATCTAAATCTCCTCTCCTTTAGTGTAAAATGATTCCCCCTTGTCCTGCCATTATCTACCCAAGTAGAGAGTCCTTTTGCATCCTTTTTATAAGACCTCTTTAAGTACTGAAAGGCTGTGCTGAGGTCTCCCTGGAGACTTCTCTTCTCCAGGCTGAACAACTCCAGCTGTCTTGGGCTTTCTTCACAGAAGAGGTGTTTCAGTCCTCTGATCATTTTTGTAGTCCTCCTCTGGATTCGCTCAAACAGGCCCACATCTTTTTTGTGCTGGGAGCCCCAGACCTGGATGCAGTACTCTACAGGGTGGGGGGCGTGGAGGGGTGTTTACAAGGACAGAGTACCTCAACTACTAGAACAACTACCTCCCTCAACCTGTTGGTCACACTTCTTTTGATGGAGCCCAGGATGCAGTTGACCTTTTGGGCTGCAAGCGCACACTGCAGGCTTCTGTCGAGCTTTTCATCCCCCAAGTCTCTCTCCACAAGGCTGTTCTCAATGAGTTCTTCTCCCAGTCCATGCTCATGTCTGGGATTGCCTTCACCCAGGTGCAACACCTTGCACTTGGACTTGTTGAACCTCATGTGGTTCACATGGTCTCACTTCTCCAGCCAGTCCATATCCCTTTCGATGGCATCCTTTCCTTCTGTTGTATCAACTGCAGCATTCAATTTAGTGCAAACCAAGTTGCATTCAACTTGGTATCTGCAAACTTGCTGAGGCTGCACTCAATCCTATAGTCTATGTCATTGATAAAAATATGGAAGAGCACCTGTCCCAAGACAGAACCCTGAGGAATACCATTTGTCACCATCCTCCCCCTGAATATAGAACCATTAACCACTACTCTCTGGGTGCAGCAATCAAGCCAATTACTTGACCACCAGATTGTCTACTCTTCAAATCCATATCTTTCCAATTTAGAGATTAGGTTGTTATGTCAAAGCGTGTCAACGGCTTTACAGAAGTCCAAGCAGATGACATCAGTCAGTCTTCCCTTGTTGACTGATGCAGTTACACCATCACAGAAGGCCACCAGACTGGTTGGTCATGATTTGCACTTGATAAAGACATGCTGGGTGTCTCAGATCATCTCCTGGTCTTGCATGCACCTTAACATTGTCTCCAGGGGGATCTGTTCCATGATCTTGCCAGGCACAGAGGTGAGGCTCACCAATCTGCAGTTCTCCAGGTCTTCCTTTCATCAAGTGAGGTTTTCTGGTTTCCAGTCACTGGCGACTTCATCTGACTGCCATGATTTTTCAAATATGCTAGAGAGTAGCTTGGTGACTACCAAGTCAACTGACCCTGTGATGCATAACATCAGGGCCCGTACACTTGTAGTTATTAAATTGCCTCAGGAGGTCCTGAACTTTCTCTTTACTTACAATGGGAGAGACTCTGCTCCCCAGCCCCCATCTAGAGATTCATGGACTCGAGAGAAGTGGCACCCTGACCAGTAGTGAAGACCGAGGCAAAGAAGTTGCTGAGTACTTCTGCCTTCTCCAAATCTGTCATTATCATTTCTCTGACTTCTTCCGTCAGAGGTGATACACTCTACTTAGTCTTTCTTTTGTGGCCAATATATCTGTAGAACCCCTTCTTGTTTTTCTTTGCATCCCTCACCAAGTTTAGCTCTGTTAGTGCCTTGGGTTTCCTGATCCCATCCCTGCACATCCTGACGACATTTCTGTACTCTTCCCAGGGCACATGGCCCTGTTTCCACCACCTGTGCATTTTTGCCTTTTGCCTAAGTTTGAGCAGGAGGTCCTTGTTCCGCCATGCTAGTTTTCTACCTTCCCTGCTGGATTTATTACATATGGGAATAGAGAGGTCTTGAGCTCTAAGAAAGATATCATTAAAGAGTTGCCTGCTTTGATCTAAGGGCAGTGTCCCATGGCATCTTGTCCACTAATTCTTTGAAAAAGCTGGAATTTCACTCTTCTAAAGTTCAGGGTCCTCACCTTGCTCTTAGCCAGGCCCATATCCCTCGAGATGACAAACTCAACCAGGACATGGTCACCGAAACCCAGACTGCCTCCAGTCTTAAACTCTTTAATGAGCTTTTCCTCAGTGGTGAGCACCAAGTCCAGCAACTTGTCTCCTCTGGTTGGTTTGTCTAATATGTGGACAAGGAATTTGTCTTCAATGCATTCCAGGAGTCTCCTGGACTTGCTGCCTGTTACATGGCTTTCCCAGCAAACATCCAGGTTGTTGAAATCCCCTGGCAGCATGAGAGCCTGTGACCCTGATGCTTCTTGTTGTTACTGCAAGAAGGCTTCATCAACAGGCTTCTCATGATGGGGAGAGAGAGGGCTGTAGTAGACCCAAACCACAAGGTGTCCTCTGTTGTTCTGGTCCTTAATTTTCACACACAGGCTCTCAACCTGCTCTTGGCTGTTTCTTAGAGGCAACTCTTCACAATCTATCAATTTCTTAACATAAAGGGCAACACCCCCACCCGCCCTTCCCTGCCTCTTTCTCTCCTGTAAAGCCTGTAGCCCTCCATTTGAATGTTCCAAGCTGTGTGATTCATCCTACCATGTTTCCATGATAGCACAGATATCATAGTTTTCTAATCACACTGTGGCTTTTAACTGCTCTTGCTTGCTTTCCATGCTGCATGCATTGGTGTAGAGGAAGTTCAGCCAGGCAATGGGCTGCATCACCTTTTTAGAGCAATCCTTCCTAACTCCCGTGGGACAATTCACAGGTGTTTCCCTGTTGTTTTCTAAGGTATTGACATTCAGTCATTTTTTTGTGTCTTTGTTGATGTTTCATTGTCTCCTTGTCACAGCCTCAGTTGTCCCTATGTGAAAAAGCAGGAATGGGTGATAGCCCTCTAGCTTGACTAAGCTCAGTACCTTTGTGATGTCACGAGTACAAGCAGGCAACAAACCTCTTGAGAGAGATTGTCTGGGTGGCAAATGGATGCCTCAGTGCCTCTCAGAGAGGAATCTCCATTTACCAACACCCTCTGTGCTTTTCTTGTAGCACTCGTTCTCTTTGCAGTTGCCTTTTCCTCAGTCTCAACCATTACCATTGTTGTTTTTGACACCCTCTCCTTATTTTGAGCCCCAAAACATCATATCTGTTGTGTAGGGGCAAGGGGAGAGATTCCTCACTCTGCTTTGAGCAGAGATGAGGGTTTAACCACTCTTGTCTTGTGAGTCTATCAATTATGCCAATTTCAGGTTGAAAGCCATTTTACCACCCCCTTGTGAGGACTTAAGGGAAAGCTGTTTTTCAGCCCATGCCAGCACATGGTACCACACATCAGTCTCTTACTTGGATTCCTGGATGCATCACAGACTGCTGAGCTCCTCTTGTAATGTGGCGACTTGCTCAGAGAGTTCATCCAACTGAGCACAAGCATCCCTGACACCCAACTCTGCCTTCAGGCTCTAAGGTGACCTTCACATTCTAGAGATCACTGCAACTGAGGGTCTGGGCAGATTTTTCAGTCCCTGAGAGGTCTGTCCGTGTAGAGGTATCAGTCGGGAGGATCGTGGCTCCTCTGTCTGGGTTTCAGTCTCAGTCCGGCAGCTGTTGTGGGTTGACACCATTGGTGCCTCATTGGAAAGCCATTTCATGTTGCTCCCAGAATAGATGGCAGAAACTGGTCCACTTCCCACACTCCTCAGTCACCCTGCCTGTGCCCACTACCATGCAAACTGCTAAGCCATGCCCTGACTACTGCGCTGCATTGTGTTTGCCCACCCTGTTTGCTGCACTCCTGGTCTCTCAAGCTCCCCAGGGACTGTCTTCATGGACAGAAGAGGGGTGCTCCTGGTTCCACCCATGCCTCATCAGCCACTCTCATGAGGGCTGCCAAGTCCTGGTGGCTCCCTCAGCTGCATCGAGTCACCTTGATGCAGGGAAACCCCTATGCCATGATCCCCCCTATGCTGCATTCCACTGCAGAATGCATTTACCTTGAAGCGGATCTCCATGGTGAGTACCCAGGTAATACCTAGGTTTCAGCTTTCTTAGACTATAACATGCATCTAGACAGAACTCTAATAGGAAAAAAAAAATGTTTTAAAAAGGTCTATGTTATATAAGTAACACCTAGGAGCAGCAGGAGAAGATTTGTGTATGGACATTATAAATTTAAACTTCTCAAATAAATGAATACAATGTAATACATCTAGTTCCTCTATTAGACATAGTTTCACTGAAAATATGCCCAGTCAGATTTTCACACTTTTCCAGCATTTCAAGTACTCGAAGTAAATGGAGAATTAGATATTTGTAATTGTGCTTGTCCTAGTAAAAACATATTTCTTCATAACAGTTTGTCTCTAAGAAAAAGTGACATACCATTCCAAAAATACTATGTTACTAACAGCAAGTGAAGATATTCAACATTTTTAGATCTTCTATGTTCTTCAAAATGCAGAAGGTGCTACCCCTCAGTGCCACATAAGAATCATCATAGAATTATAACAGATTTTTAGTAGATAATTAGATATTAGATATTTTAACAGATATTTGAGTTTAAGCTATCAACATGATAGTACTGATTAGGTTTGGTTTAGTGATAATGAACTAAATTCTGCCATGTTGAAAAAAGAAAAAAAAAAAAAAAAAAAAAAGGACGATAAGACAATTAGAGTTCCCTTCTTTCCTAACTCATTCTAGATTTTAAAATGTGCACATGAAACTTCCATTAACAACAATGGAAGTTCTGTGTATGCACTGAGGGGAAAATAAAGCCCTGCAGAGATTTTCCCGCATAAGCAGCATGAAGTAAATGGAGAATGATAAAACTCTCAAAGAAGTCATGCAAATTACAGTGTCCTGAATGAGGATAAAATGTGAGAGGGTAGTCCCAGGGCACAGGGAGGAAAATTAGAAGTGAAAACCAAACAAATTTAAATGAGACAACCATAGAGATTAGTGAAATTAAAAGTAAGGTGGGTGGGCGAGTCTAGATCATTCTGAGACAAAACACTTAAAGTAAATAATGACATTTTTGAATTTATTAAGACCAAATTAAAGAAAAAATAGATATCATGCTTGTTTATGGGCTGAAAATCAGTGATTTATTAATTGAAACTTGATATAAAGAGAGTCAGTATATTCACACAATGTAGACGTTAACAAAAATAACACTTCAGGTGTTATTTATAATTTTATAGTAGTTACAGTAATCATGTCGTTACAATGTTACCTTGATTGACTGATAAATTGATGAGCTGTCATCTTACTGATCCAAAGCTAATTTATTTGAATGGGTCATACAGGTCCAGTAACGAACACTTGTAGACCAAAGCATTTTAAAAAGTAGTGTTTATGTTCCACAGCAAAATAAGTTTTTCATTTAATTTTCATTAATCCTCCTTCTCAATTTTCATTTAATTGAACTAAATATGCAAGTTGGAAAAAATCTATTTCTTGTGTGTGTCTTCAACAGTTGAAGAGTCTCTAGGTCTAGACACTCTACCTAGTATACTTGTGAGTGAAACTCATTGGAAACAGACCAGTCTTCCAACACCAAATTGAAGCACAGACTCCAATGGTCAGGATGATTATATATCTCTGCTCTTCTTAACATTAGCAACATTGGAGAATTAATGTACTTACAGAAATAATCTTTGAGATACTTATTTTATCATAGGAACTCAACATCTACAGAGATTTTTCAGATCATGTCATTAGGAATTCATGCATTGAAGATCAAATTTAGCTGCATTTAACTTTCATCTTTCTCAGATTAAACCAAAGAAATCTGCAGTCAGTGTATAAAGCACGTGATGTACTACATGCATGTTTCATTTTCAAAATGTTTCTTGAATGATAGTTGTCAGGAGAAAGATTATAAACTAAATATCAGTTCTTTAGGCCCCAGATAAATGTTTAATTGCTATATGTTACAATTTTTGTGATGTATTTGACCTTCCTTTTTAACATATTTGCTTTGTAAATTCAGAAGAGTTACAAGTAAAATATCAATACTGAGTAATTTGTCCTTTATGCATCTCAGAAATGCTGTGGCAGAAGAATTTGTATTCAATATTACTTATTTTCCCTTCCTCCTCCCCATAGTATTAGTTTGGTTATGATCCTTTCCAACAGAATTGATTTGCATGTAGTTTTATTTGTTTTCATTTTTATTTTTTGTTTGTTTGTTTGTTTGTTTGTTTTGTTTTTAATTTTTATTTTTATTAGGATTTAAACAATATTGACTTTGCTAAATAGTGGTTATTACTGCAGTATTTATTATTTCTTCTGAAAAACACAGAAAATATGTATTATAAAGTCTATTTTTTTACCCCTTATTTGAAAGAGCACTGGTATCTTTTTTCTCTAAATTTATGTTGTATTATGTTTTTTCTCTAAAATTAGATTTTTTTCCCTGAAAACTTTACATGATTTTTTTCTCATACATCAAACACACACTCACAGATATACTCAAATGACAGGCATCGTATATATTGATATATTGATTGATACAGATATATTCATATGACAAGCACATGGTGTATAAAGATAATTGTAAAAGTCTTTAGAAATTGTAAAAGGATTTGGAGCTTGATAGTAAATTTTACATTACTAGCCCCCTAACAAGACTTAATGTTAATACTGATAGCCTAATCTGAACTAAACGTATTTAAAGTATCATTTCCTAGAGACAAGTAAACAACCTATGTACAGCTAATGTTTACTTGTTCAGAATTAAAAGCTGAATTCAAAAAAAAAAAACTTTAATATCGTTTTCACACATATTCAAAGTTTAAAATATGTAAAGGTTGAGATGGAGAGAGAGAGAAAATAAAAGATAGAACACTGCCTTGGTAATCTTTAATTCCCTAGATTCCAGCAAAAATTGATATGGAAGTCAGAAAATAAATAAATAAATAAATAAAATGAATAAATTAAAAAAAAAAAAAAAGGGAGGGGGGGGAAGGGATCCTAGTAGATGAGCATTTCTCCAGGCATATTACTTGTTAATTGACAATTGTTAGCTTAAATTCATTTGACTTAAGGGTTGTATCTCTGCCAGGCTACCAAAGGTAGGGAGAAAACTTATTTGCAGCAGTTACAGATGAAGAACGAAAAGATTACAGAGACCTATAGTCCAAAGCCATTGTCATTTTAAAAGGAAATATTACCTGAACCCTCTAGAATACACTGCTTCTGAAAAGCAAAGATGTTGGCATTTTTACCCTGCCGTATTTTAAGAGAACTCAGAAATCTCAGTAGTTTAACTCCTCCCAAAACTTTAGGCAAAGCAAAAAGTCTGCTTTGCCCCAGAGCTGCCTAATTCAATTAAAAGAATGGAAAACCCAATGATTTTTGCCTCTTGCTTTCACAAGTGATTACTTAGCCTTTAGCACCCTGAATTTGTAAAGTAGATTGCCTACTACCAGATGAGATTACAGGAGTAATCCCTGCCTGCTTCACCTAGGCAAACACTTTCAGGAGTGTTATCCACTCAGCTACCTGCCCAGAACAAGTAAA
Organism: Aythya marila; assembly: GCF_965140915.1. Classification (NCBI taxonomy): domain Eukaryota; kingdom Metazoa; phylum Chordata; class Aves; order Anseriformes; family Anatidae; genus Aythya; species Aythya marila. Next base: position 46,290,533 of record NC_139080.1, on the reverse strand, counting down.
ATTTCACTAAAAAAAAAAAAAAAAAAAAAAAAAAAAAAAAAAAAAGGATATTTAGTCTAAAAGTATTTCTATCTCATACTTAGTTCAAACTGTTTTACATTTTGTCCATTCATAAAACTCAGATTTTTACCATATAAAGGGAAGGATGTTAGGGAAACTTTATTTATTTATTTATTTATTTATTTTATTTTTTTCTACATTGAGATCTGTATTCCTGCTGATGTTTGCTGAAAACTTTATTCTTTATCTCTCATAAACGTACCTTTAAAATCATGGGATAATTGCAGTTTAAATGCTTATTCTATGCAAATTTTGCAAAACAAATTGCAGTTAACAAGGTATTCAGCTTACAGAAGCAACGTTTACATGAAGATCTGTTTCTAGAATTATAAAAACAATTATTTGAATAATTTTAATAGCTTTCAGTAGTGACTTAATCCATTCCAAGAAACTCTTCACAGATGAAAGTATTACTTATCTGGATAAGAATAAGAAAACAGACTGAAACTATTTATTCAACACACTTTTATTATACAGTAATTTTATTTCTAAAGCGTTAATATTTTATACCAAAAAAAGCAGGATGAAAGGAAAATGGGAGGTTGTGGTCATCCAAAGCTCTCCAACCTTTTTTGTTGTTGTTGTTGTTGTTGTTTTTAAACTAAAAATAAAGTATCTTCCAAACTTGGTAAAAGTGGAACAAAGAAGGGATGATAAAAGATTGTCTATTCCATAGGTCAAAGCTAAAATAAAGACTCAGATTTCAACATTTCATGCTGTGAACTGCATAGTTTTTCTTTTTCATGTTGAAGAAGAATATTAACTTTGAATTTATTAAATTAAAGCTAGATTCCACATCTATTACAGATTAAAATATTCATTCTTTATCATACAGTTCAGACATTATGCCTATTTAATCTTTTGTTTACCACCTACTAATTCACAATTTTCCACTACAATAAGAAGTGTACAATACATGTTTTGTATAGATAATAAGCAAACTGACTTTCAAGCTTTACCTAAACAAGTTAAGCTATTTTCTTCAAGGAAGTCTGAAGAGAAGCCTTACTGTTCTTGACAAGAGAGATATGCTTTAGAAGTTGTTATTGCAAGCTTCAAGTGTTAATACTTTGTTTACATTTACATTTATCCATATTTTGGATACATTTGTCCTGACTTAATCACAAATGAATCACAAATTGTTCCAAAAGGCAAGGTGCTTCCGTGAGAGTATACAATAAAGTGAATATTCACAACTGGATGTGAAAAATGTTCATATTTCATTAGATAATAATTAGTAAAGGGAAGGTTTTCAAGATCAAAAGATTTTAATTGAAAGTTGAAGAACAGGCTGTTGAGATACCATACTATTATGAAAATTATTATAAAATGTAGTTTGTCTGAATTACATTGAATTTATTTTTAAATACATCCTTAGGTTTTGTTTGTTTGTTTGTTTGTTTTGTTTTGCTTTATCAATTTATTGAGTGCATTGATTCTCCTTCTGCAAAAAGAAATAAGATGTAACTTTCAAAGCAAGATAAGCATATAAAGTGGATATACCATCTTATGTCCTGAACAGTTCTTTCTGCTTCCTTCCCCTTCCCGTTCCCCTTCCCCTTCCCTTTCCCCTTTTCCTTCTTTTCCTTCTTTTCCTTCTTTTCCTTCTTTTCCTTCTTTTCCTTCTTTTCCTTCTTTTCCTTCTTTTCCTTCTTTTCCTTCTTTTCCTTCTTTTCTTTTCTTTTCTTTTCTTTTCTTTTCTTTTCTTTTCTTTTCTTTTCTTTTCTTTTCTTTTCTTTTCTTTTCTTTTCTTTTCTTTTCTTTTCTTTTCTTTTCCTCTGCTCTGCTCTCTTCTTTTCTCCTCTCATTTTATTCTTTCCTTATGTTTAATGGTTTTTGTAATGTTTATTGTTTTTTGTAATCGTATGCTACCCTGTAGATCTGAAAAGATAGCAAACTAACTTTTCTTTTTCCATCTCATCACATCTGAGCAGATGTGTTTCGTGACAGATTTGGATTCCCCAGAACAGAAAGTAGGACTTGAGTAGCATGGAAGTGCTTTAAATTATGTCCAGTTTTGGAAAGACCAGGAAACGGGTGAAGAAGAATGAAACAATATATACATGTACATGCATGTGTATATACATATATATAATATATATATATATTAGGTATTTTGAAACATGTACGCAGTGTTTCTCTGGTAGTCTAGCAGGAGTCAAAAAGTGCTTAACCAAGGCGGAAAAGTATAAAGCATTTTTTGAATACTTTTATATTCAATATCTCAAATCTCAATCTCAATTTAATATCTCAATTCTCAATCTGAGAACAGAGTTCAATACCAAGGGGTTATTAAGAATATATAAAATGTATTCATAGCATGGCCTTTCTCCATGGCTATGGCCAGATAAGGCCATAGCTGTAACCATACCACTGCGAAGCCCTGTCTGCCTACAACATGTTGGATCCACCCTGCACATACTGCATCAATATTACTCTGCATCTTTACTGTGGGTTCAATTTAATGCATAGAACTGTATATACTTGACTCTGAAAATAAGCCCTGACAGTTTTAGCCCAAACTGTAGTAATAATTCTTCATTTGGGTGACATTTTTTGTCTTTACCAAATTGATATGTAAGTTGTAAGTAGAAAAATATAAAATACATTTACTTTAAATGCAGTATCTGTGCTACATAAATGGAACAGTTCCTGAGAGCTTGAAGAAATTAAGTCTTCTGCTCCCCAGACTTCATCAATGACTGACATAATTAGTTCTCCAAAGTAAGAAAAGCAAACAATGTAGGAATATTCTCTCACCTCAATATTGTGTCTTCATACTACATAGAAGCAATAACCAATAATAAGCATCATTACCTCAACAGAATTAATAAGTGCCATCACATCAGATATTGTTATTTAACTAGCATTTCAAGGAATGTCTTATTGTGTATACACAATAATATTGTGTATATGCACAAGTGTATACATATGTGTTTATATATATACATGCACACACAGAGGAAAATATTTTTGGCACTATTCACTCTTCCTTCCTCCCACTTTTCTACCCAAGAGAAAAAGAGAAAAAAAAAAAAAAAAAGTACACTTTCTATTTGACCATACACTACAGTGAAAATATTTTTATAGGTAGAAATACGGGTATAATCTTATTGCTTTGACCCTGAAACTCAATTTACATCTTCTGGATATAGGTCAGCTTTACAGATATCTTATGAATGGAAAGATATCTTGTTCTTCCCATTCCCATTGGCATCTATTAGTATGCTAAAACTACAGGCTGCTGCACATGAAGAAGTGCAGTAAGAGGAGGAATCTCTGTTCAATTATGCAGACTATAAAAGATCAGCCTTTCTGTTTCTACACTCTCCTCAAAAGTAATAGTCAACCAGACCACATCCACAGTACTCCTCAGTTCACTGCATTCATTTACAATGTGTACATTATTTTCACTTGTCTTTAGAGATTGTGTGTTGAATCTAACAATTACATTTCCATACTGGAAACACAGTGATGGTTTCTGAACCCATGTATTAGCCAGAATGTAGTTTGTATTCACTTTGCATGCCCCCCCTTTCCCTTTTCCTTCCCCCCCCCCCCCCCCCCCCCCCCGCCACCCCTTTTATTTTATTTTATTTTATTTTATTTTATTTTATTTTATTTTATTTTATTTTATTTTATTTTGTTTTATTTTATTTTATTTTATTATTTTATTTTATTTTATTTTATTTTTTTCTTCAACAAAATGTACAATTTGTACAGACTGCTAACACTACTTTGTTACTTAGTACTGCTTGCTATGGATGAAAACATTGGTTCTCAGACTTGCACTTTTCCTTCATTATGCAATTTGTTTTCTTTCCAGTGATGTTAAGAGCAAGGTATATAAATTATCTGATATAAAATTACTGGATGAATATGGATGTCATGTGAATATTAATTCATCTTTCCTATTTGCATATTGGCAGACAATCTACTAGAGCCATCTAAATTATTTTTAAATAGTTCAATGTAGAAGGGAAGCAGTAAAGCACACCATGATAAAACAAGGATCCTGAAGGTTTCTACATCATTACATTTCAATTTTAGTTAGAGGAAGTGCAAATGAAACCTAAATTAACCTCCTATACAAGCCTGTAAGTTGATAGAACTTTTTCAAATATTCATTACATGTTAATGATCTGTCATATTTCCAAGAAGTATATAGCAATAATTTATCTCTAGATGCATTAACCCAGGAAAATATTGTAGAAATGAATAAAAAAGATATCTAAAAACTTTCAGGATGAATACCAACCTAGCATTTTCATATTCTAGATATGCTGTGTTGATACATTTAATATTTCATGGCTTGTTCCACTCAATTTCCTCTTGCATGCTTCTAGAAAAAGTATAGCCTTGGATATACACTGCACATGTGGTATTCCTATATAGATGCCAGACACCAATGAAGAGAGCAAGGAGATTTTTTATTATTACTTTTTGTCTAAAAAAGCCATTTTTCTAGATTGTAATATAAACAAATACGTAGAAGATTTCACTCTGAAATAGTTGAGTAGTGCCACCTTGTATTTTCTTACAAATACAACTGGTAAGAAAACCCAGTGAAAATGATTTACATTATAAAACAAATACAAAGGAAGGCCCTGCAGAGGGACTTGAACAGGTTGGATATATGTGTGGAGGCCAATGGGATGAGGTTCAACATGGCTTAAGTGCTGGGTCTTCCACTTTGGTCACAACAAGCCTCTGCAATGCTACAGGCTTAGGGCAGATTGGCTGGAAAGCTGTGCAAAGGAAAAGGAGCTGTGGGTGTTAGTCCAGGCTTGCCTAAAAATGAGGCAACTGTATGATCAGGTGGCCAAGAAAGCCAATGGCATCCTGGCTTGTATCAGGAATAGTGTAACCAGCAGGACCAGGGAGGTGATCATCGCCCTGTACTCAGCTCTGGTGAGGCTGCCCCTCAAGTACTGTGTTCAGTTTTGGGCCCCACTACAAGAAAGACATCAAAACCCTGGAGCATGACCAGAGAAGGGCTATGAAGTTGGCTAAAGGTATGTAACTCAATTTTTAAAAGGAACACCTAGGGAACTGGGTTTGTTTAATCTGGAGAAGAGGATGCTCTAGAGAGACCTTATTGCTCTCTACAACTACCTGAAAAGAAGTTGTGAAGAGCTGGAGAACAGAGCCTGTTCTCTCAAATAACCAGCAATAGGACTAGAGGGATGTTATAAATTGCTCAGTCCCAAAATAGGATTATAATCAAAGTTTACAATTTATTAAAAGAATAGAGGTAAGCAAACAGCTCTGGGTGCGTCCGGAGTCTCTGCTCCACCTAGACGCACACCAGTTACATCAAGCAGCTGATTTTTATGCTTCTAGGCTGATACGTATTCATTACTACTTCTAAAAAAAAAAAACAGGTTATAATTAGTTTCCAGAATCCAAACCCTCCTACTGGAGCATGCATATCAGTCTCCGGTGGTCCCCCTGGGGGTCTCTGGGGGTCTTTCATGCTGAAGGCTTGTAGTCTTCCTCTCAGTTTTTTTTTTTTTTCTTGTCCTTCCCCTTTGTACTCCTTGGCAGCATGTCAAAAGCTTATACAGCGTCCCCTGCAAGTTTCGTCTTCTAGCTGTCCTTCAGCTTCTTTCTTCTCCTTAATGTCCTGGCCAGATATCAGGGGCTTGCATAGTGTCCCATTCAGAAGTCATAACAGTTACTAGTTGTTAGCAGTTGTTCTGACATCAGAGACTTCAAAGAAAGAACATACAAATACAAATAGCTCTCTATTGACACTTCACAAATTGTTAAAACATTCCTCACAGGCCATTCACAGAGACACTCCAGTCACATCTACAGCAGTGCTAAATCAACCACAAAGAAGGCAAAAAAAGCTGTAACTGTTAGGAATAAGTGTTCGGAATCAGTAAAAAAAGCAAATAGGTTCATGGATTTGAGGAATATTTCTGAAGATTTGATAAATTGACTATAATGAGGGGGAGACTGGGACGCGGGGAGGAAAGGGAAGAAACCACATCTGTGGAAGAATTAAATTGCCAGTGCAGGACCCAGAGACAGACAGAACTGCTCTCTATTGACACAAATCAGATGAACATATCTCATAGCGAACAGTCTGAAGTTGCGCCAGGGGAGATTAAGTTTGGAAATTAGGAGACATTTCTTCTCAGAAAGAGTAGTCAGGCATTAGAATGGGTTGCCCAGGGAGGTGGTGGAGTCACTGTCCCTGGAGCTGTTTAAGGAAAGGTTGGACAAGGTGCCTGGGGACATAATTTTGTGGGTGATATTGGTGGTAGAGGAATGGTTGGACCAGATGGTCTTTTCCAACCTTAATGACTCTATGATTCTATGATTAATTATCCAAATATCCAAAATATTCTGTTCTTATTTTTCTCAATGTAACCATTTTAGTGTTGATGACTGAGAGAGGGACATACATTCTAACAGCTTTCCCAGTCTGTTGCCCAAAGTAGGCCAATGCCTACTAGGGTGTGCTGAGTCCTCTAAGAAACCTAAACGGTAGAAGGAAATGACTGGTGTGTGCTTTTCAATTTCAACCACAGAAATATATCTCCAGCTGAGTCAATCATTCATTATGTGTTGGCAACACTGAAAAGCCCTCAGCTTGCTTTGTGATGAGATGATGGGAGATCATTTAACAGAGGAAGGAAATTAACCCTCCATAGATAAGAAAACATTTCCTTTTGCAAGCAGATGTTGTGACATTAGAAAAATTGTATTTCATCACAAGGGAGTGCTGCTTGCTCAGAGAAGCTGTCTTACATCTACAGCCTCCTCCAATTTGTTTTATTTGTTCCTGCATAAGGTTTGCCATGCCAGATGCCACAGGAACTGAATTTTGTACATCTAACAGCTATCTATCACTGCTGACGTATAACAAGGATAAATAAAATGCACAGGTAATGGCTGTTGTGAGCTCTAAAAAGAGTAGCTTCCATCTGAGACAAAGATAATGCAGCTCCATCTGGTACCTCTGCTCTCTTCTAATCAACTCGCAGGGCAGTGGGAGCATTCTGGAAGGGCTGTAGCATCCAAGATTGCTTAGCATGAATTATAAAAAATTATAAACTTGGCTACTATAATTTGACACCCTGGGAGGTGCTCTCAAGATGATTACGGCCCTTGGCACTTGGCTATCTCCTCAGTCATGGACTGACTCATTTTGTTATTAAAGTAAATTAAGAGATAGAGGTTTATTGAGTGTTGGGCAATGAACTAATTGATGCAATAATGTTTCCGTGAAGGGAGGGCTGGATGCCAGATCTGGACAGGATTTGATTTGAACACACTATCTACTGCATCCCTGGAGAAGAGGAAGTGTTCAGAATACTCAGGAGGGGAAGCTTCATCCCAGGAAGACCTTTCTTTTTGCAGAAGCATTATGCATCTGTGCATAAGCCGTCAGGATACAGTGAGAGTGGCATTCCTGAACCAAAAACATGAAGAAATAGTTCACACAGGAACCCTTAGGCCAGCCCAAGCAGGACAAGATATACAAAAATAGGCTCTACGCTGCAGCCATGGAGAATGGTGGTACCATGAGGGTCTGATAGAAAGCAGAAGAGAAGATTTGAGTTCAGCCCCTAGGCTCTGCGAGTCTGGGATGCAGAGGATCTGAGGCCTGTTTTACTCCAACTGAAAAATAATAATAATTATTATTATTATATATACATATATATATATATATATATATATATATACACACAGTATTTGAAAGGGGTTGAGCTGCTTTGGAACTGTTTGGTAATGAAGTATGCACCAGCCTTTGGTGATTTCTTTCTGATGGACAGCTGATGTGCTCTGGTCTGGGCTGCACCAAAAGAAATGTGGCCAGTAGGTCGAAGGAGATGATTCTCCTCCTCTGTTCTGTTCTTGTAAGACCACACTTGGAGTACTGTATCCACTACTGTTTAATCTAGATAACAGAAGGCTCTGAGGAGACCTTATCGCAGCCTTACAGTACTTAAAGGAGTCATACAAGAAACATGGAGAGGGACTCATTGTCAGGGAACATAGTGATAGGACGGGGAGTAATTGTTTTAAACCAAAAGAGGGTAGATTTGAATTAGTTATTGAGAAGAAATTCTTTACTCAAAGGGTAGTGAAGCACTGGAAAAAGTTACCCAGAGAAGTTGTGGATGCCCCATTCCTGGAATTGTTCAAGGCCAGGTTTGGATGGGGCTTTGGGTAGTCTGATCTTGTCAAAGGTGTCCCTGACCAAGACAGGAACTAGATGATTTTTAGGTCCCTTTCAACCCCAGATTCTGTGATTCTATGACTTTCTGAATTGACATTACCAAAATTTAAGATGATGCTATATTACAGATAAACAGTACATCTATATTTTAAAGGGTAAAACAGTCATTTCACATTTCAATCTAGAATGATGTTAAAATGAATGATTACAAACAATTCACATGCAAAAAATTTATAAGATTATAAAAATCACAGCCAAATGTTAATTTGCTTGGAAGAAAGAATCAATCTAAAGAGCTTTCTTTATGACAGGTTTATTGTATTAGTCAGAGGAAAACATTACTTTTTTACATATAACTGGATTAAGTACAGTTACAAATCTAAGAATAATTCTGACCACAAAGGCACTCCACATGTCTTACGGAACAAGTCTGAAATTCAAAAAATATTGGTAAGTTCAAGATCTGGCATAAAATCAGTTGGATGGAATTCAGCACAGATAAATGCAAAGGTCTGCTTTGGGAAAGGAAGTATCAAATGCAGGAATGGACATTGAGAAAAGAGAAAAAAAAAATAGGCTGAATTGCTGCAAAAAAAGAACAAAACACTGAGTAGACAATAAAACAGGATGAGTCAAAATTTTGATGCTGTTGCTAATCAGCATGTTAGCAGCTACCACTGTGGGATGGGCTAAGAGTGTTATATGTAGGATGCTGATGACAGCTGTCAGCTGATCTATTTATTCCAGGGAGCTATCATTTACACTACACTTTCAGCTCTGGATATAGTAGTTAAAGAAAGGTGTAAGCAAGTGTATAGGGAAAAATAAATAAATAAATAAATAAATAATGATACAACATATTTTAATTTTCTGCAAAGATGGTGAAAGAAGAGTCATCTTCTGAGATGACAGGAAAAACTTATAATCTACTGCAAGTACAGCAAAAAGGGTAAAGGACAACCCATAAAGGTTATAAAATCTTTACTGGAACTTTTTTAAGTACACAGTAAACAACAATAACAAAGATAGCCTACATACACTTATGCTACTCAGACCATACAGTCTTTCAAGGTTATTTTCAACTGTCCACTTCTTTTATCCCAAACAAATATCATATGTACTCTAATTGCAGTTGCAATGAGCTCCATTAATGGATATGGTTTAGCAAGATTTGTGCAGCTCTTCTTTGACTTCAGGGGGAAAAAAAAAATAATAATTATAATAAAAAAAAATAATTAAAAAAAAAGCTTTTCAATATTTAGTGACAAAAAGAGACATTTTTTTTTCCTAATAATAAACCATTCTGAATATGAATATAAGAACACTTTACTATTTTTTGTTATTACTTTGAACTTTGTTTCTTTAAAATGCCTAATATGTATCATCTCTGAATAGAGCTTTCAAATGAATCTGAAAATATAACAGGTTAAAGAATGATTAAATACCCTGAATGTTTTCATAATGTACAACTTGTTTAGCTACAAATATAAAAGATACAGCAATATGCAATTCTTTGCATATTTCTTTACATTTAAGGCAGAGAGGTAGAAAGTTGCATAGTTTCTCAAATGAAAATCTTAAAGTAATCAGGTTGTTAGAGTCTACTTAAATCTTTCATACAGTCATTTAGTATCCTTTTGATCTTTGTACCTTGGAAATTACAAAGACATGGAAGTGGCTGGGTGTTTCCTGTTGCTGGGCAAAGTTGTTGACCAATTAATAGTTAGTGGAAAAGTACTGCGGTAGAGCAAATGGTATAAGAAGGGAACCTGTCCTCAATAAGGAAGTTGAAGTTAGAGTTGAAGTTATGCCCTGAATAAAGTTATGGATCCTTAGAGAACCCTGGCCTCTATGTGATCTTTACGTCACAAATGACACACAAACAGAGACATGAAGAACGTTACACCACAAGTGAGGTCTTTGTAGCCAAATGAAATACAATCCACAGACAGCCTGTAGGAATTCATCTGTTGACATCCAAACTGTCAAATACAACACCATGCTAAGCAAATATTTACTTTGCTAAGCATTTCAAACATTGAAAAACATGCAGAAGCATAAGAAGCAGAAGCTTCTTATACAAGCCAGGATGCCGTTGGCCTTCTTGGCCACCTGAGCACACTGCTGGCTCATATTCAGCCGACTATCAACCATCATCCCCAGGTCCTTCTCTGCCAGGCAGCTTTCCAACCACTCATCTCCCAGTCCGTAGCTCTGATTGGGGTTGTTGCGCCCCAGCTGCAGGACCCGGCACTTGGCCTTGGTAAACTTCATACAGTTGCTCTCAGCCCATCAGTCCAGCCTATCCAGATCCTCCTGCAGAGCCTTCCTACCCTCAAGCAGATCGACACATGCACCTAACTTGGTGTCATCTGCAAACTTACTGAGGGTGCACTCAATGCCCTCATCCAGACCACTGATGAAGATATTAAAGAGGACTGGCCCCAGCACCAAGCCCTGGGGAATGCCACTAGTGACCAGCCTCCAACTGGATTTGACTTCATTCATCACAACTCTTTGGGCCCAGCTATCCAGTCAGTTTCTAACCCAAAGAAGCGTATGCCAGTCCAAGCCATGAGCAGCCAGTTTCTTGAGGAGAATGCTGTGGGAGATGGTGTCAAAAGCCTTGCTGAAGTCAAGGTAGACCACATCCACAGCCTTTCCCTCATCCACCAAGTGCATCACTTTGTCATAGAAGGAGATAAGGTCTGTTAAGCAGGACCTGCCTTTCATAAACCCATGCTGTTTGCCTGCTTGCCCTGTAAGTGCCACGTGATGACACTCAAAATAATCTGCTCCATGAGCTTCCCTGGTACTGACATCAAACTGACAGGCCTATAGTTCCCCGGGTCTGCCCTCCAGCCCTTCTTGTAAATGGGCGTCATGTTTGCTAGCCGCCAGTTAACTGGGACCTCCCCCGATAGCCAGAACTGTTGATAAATGCTGGTAAGCGGCTTGGCCAGCTCCTCTGCCAGTTCCCTCAGTATCCTTGGATGGATCCCATCTGGCCCCATTGACTTGCATACATCCAAGTGTTGTAGCAGGTCAGCAACCATTTCCTCATGGATAGTGAAGGCCACATTCTGCTCCCCATCCCCTTCCATCAGCTCAGGGTACTGGGTATGCAGAGAACAACCAGTATTTCCGCTAAAGACTGAAGCAATTAGTCAGAGATTTATATATATAAAATTATACAGGTGATTTCTTTAATCCAGATTCATCTAGATTCAGTTATCCTTTGAAGGTGAATCAGACTGGATGGCCTAAATCCCCCTAGTTCTCCAAGACCACTGATGTTTGCTTCATATTACGTGTTATGAGAAATTTGTTTTATAAACAAATCTATATTTGGAAAAAAAAAAAATGTTTTGTGATATTAACTTTGCCTTGTGCAAGTATTAAAGCACACAGCAGAACACAGTACCTGCTCTGGTTCTAACATGGCTGTGAGACGTTTCTTGATATTGCTTGTTTCATATTAATCCTGGGAGGTCTCACCAAGCACACCGCTGTGGCTGACAACTCTGTGTCAGTAGAATTTCAGAAGTGAAATGTTTTAAACCACGGAGCATCAGTCACTTCCAGTTGCAATGCAGGCTTTTTACGTTAATAAAATAGGCTGATGGTATGAAATCACATCGCACAGGCATATTAGGACAGCCTATGAGGTGGTTTTAATAATGTTTTGTGAAGTTGGTAAAACGGATATACTGACTGCTACTAGACCTTAATGTTTTCTGAAATATGTACTGGAGAAGACACAAAATCAGTGGAATGAATATGAATACATGTAAGTACAGAAAGTTAAAACAGATGCAGAAGTAGTCAGTTGAGAAATACAATGTTCACGTGTATAAATACAAGGAGGAAATCTTTCTAAAAATAGAAAATAGTAACCACAAATGAGCTTTCTCTTCTAGAGATACCTACGTCCACATTTGAACATCAATGAAATTTCCACTGAGCTCAACAGAATTCCTTCTTTTGAAATAAATAATTAGATCAGAGCCTACTTGCTGTAATTCATTAATAACCATTTGCAGCCCAGTGGGCAGTATTTCACAGCTTCAGGGACAGAGTCAGCTCTTTTGAACAGTAATTCCTGAAGACCACATATATCTGGGAAGCACTAAGTAGCAGCATAAGACACTGAAGACTAGTACAACAGCTCTGAGCTCTTTTCTGGACTGTCTGCTCTATGAAGTTATTTTGCAGTTCACAGTGTTTTAAGAGAGAGAGAAAAAGGAAGAAAAAAGAAGGGAAGAAAGGAAGGAGGGAGGGAGGGAGGGAAGGAAGGAAGGAAGGAAGGAAGGAAGGAAGGAAGGAAGGAAGGAAGGAAGGAAGGAAGGAAGGAAGGAAGGAAGGAAGGAAGGAAGGAAGGAAGGAAGGAAGGAAGGAAGGAAGGATGGAAGGAAGAAAGGGAGGGAGGGAGGGAGGGAGGGAGGGAGGGAGGGAGGGAGGGAGGGAGGGAGGGAGGGAGGGAAGGAGGGAGGGAGGGAGTTAAATTTCCAAAGTTGAGCCAGTTTGATATGCAAGAGTAATTTCTTTTTTTTTTTTTTTTCCTGTCTTTTTTTCCCAGACATGAGTTTTCTTGTTCTCACTCTCCTTATTTTCTGTCCCCTTCCAGCTGAGGGGCACAGAGTGAGCAAGCTGAGGGTGCTTATCTGCCACCCAGGCCAAACCCAACACCAATGTACTCAAAACTCTAGAAGGCAGTTGGAAACGCTCCACCAGGCCTAAAGATGTCTAGTAATTTATATACACATGTAGATAGAAAATGTCCAATGGCTTAAAACAGACTGACATTTAGATGTAAAGTCAATTCCATGGATACATAAATATGTACATAAAAGATTTATTACTTCATGCATGGATGATTTGTATTATATAATTCATTAAATTCATATAGGTCCTCACATAGCTATGTTGCAATAAGACAATCAAACCTATATCATATTCACCTATTTCACTCACTGTAGTTGGTTTTCTTTATAGAACCACCTGAAAGCTATTAGAATCATTTTAATTGTCTTGAACAAGTACAACTATTTTTAATTTTTCCTCTGCCTCATTGAATGTTTCATTGAATAATAATCAAAATGCAGTATACTAATATTGAAACTTTAGCTGTCCTTCAATTAAAGCAAAAAATTGCATGTCAATAATAGACAGTTATAAATGATGTAGATATATATAATTTGTTCTTAACACTAACTTTCTTGAAACTGCATAAAATATATTCAAAAAGGCAATAAATAAATAAATAAATAAATAGTCAAGATATGCAGTGGTCATACCACAAATAATTTTTTAAAAAAACTTTTGCCTTCTTCTCATGATTCTCCTGTGGTTTAAACACAACTACTTTATGCCAAATATATGAGGGTATTTTTCTGCTAATCCCCTCTGCATAATTGTACATGTAAATCAGGTTAATTATTAATGTTAATTATTATATTTTATATAATATATATATATTATATTATATATGTTAATAAAAACCTCCCTGGTAACTCACTTATACTGGCCTTCATTATGGATAATATTGTTCTGTCTAATACAAGATTTGAGAAGAAATATTTTCAAGCTATAAAACTCCAAGAGTTTCCTTGCAGACAGACAGTTCCAGTTATACATATATATCATTGCTCTTCTCCTTGAGAGAACTGCCACCTCTCTGGAAGCAAAACCAGTACGATAGATATGATCAGAACAATTATGACAAAATCACTAATGCAAGAGAACTAATTTTCTTATATTGATTTGAAATAATATTGCAATAGCTGTAGAATAATAAAATCTTGCTCCAACAACATGAATTACAATAATGAGTTCGTTAAACTAAGTACTGTATGTTGATGTTAGCTTTATGCATGATATGCTTGACATTTCTTAAACGATAGCTGTTAAAGAAATCAAACTTAAGTATTAAAGAATCAAATATAATTTATTGCAATGTCTGCTTTAATATATACAAAGAACAGCACAAATATAAAGGTGGATTTTGCATACTTTTTTAATGCATTATTTCGATAGCACTGATTGACATTCAAAGAATTTCTTAAAGAAATGAGTGAATCATAAGGCTAGACTGTTGTAGTTTAACCCCAATAAGGAGCCAAGACCTCCACAGCTACTCACTTGCTCCTCTACATGGTGTGAAGAGAAAGAGACTCAGAAAGTTAAAAGAAAACTTCTGTGTCCAGGTTGAGATAATGGAGCCACTGGGGAGCTCGAGTTAGCAGGAGTGTGGTGAACAGGGCAGGCAAACTGTGTGGTGCATCAGTCAGGGTGTGGTATGGCAGTTTGCGCAGATAGGGCAAGTAGGCAAGGCAAAATATCCCTCCCTGCTTGGGAGACCAGCTCACTGTCAGATGCTTCCCAGACAGCAAATCCAGCCATGGTCTCCATAGGCAAAAAGTTCTTGCCAAAAAACTGTGGCAACCCAGACCTGCCTGCCCCAAAACACAGCTCTTCAGGTCTCTGGCTACCAGGGGTGCCTGAGCCTGTTGTTGCCAGTGCAGGGTGGCAGGGATACCATCTATGTGAGGTGCAAGCAGAAGGATGATTTGATCAGTCTGTTGGAGAGATTAAGGACCTTCAGGGACTGTGAGAAGGAGTTAGAGTGGTGGAGCAACTCCCTGCCATACCTACAAAAAAGGCACCAAGATGATATACCCCGAACAGTGGTGGATCCCCTGCCCTGTAGCTGTTGGGAAGAGGGAGGGGACCTAAGATATGGGAGGAGTGGAAACAGGTCCCTTCTTGTCACAGGCAAGCCCCCTCTGTACCCACCTCACTTTCCCAGGTGCCCTTACACAATATGTTTGAGGCACTAGAGCTTGAGGGACGGGTAGGTGAGGATGTGGGGGAAGGTCCACCCAGGACATTGTCTAGGACAAGGAAGTTGATTCTATGCCTCAAGACTGACTTCACCAAGAAGGAGAGAAGGGTAATTGCCACAGGAGATTCCCTTCTGAGGGGAACAGAAGGCCCCATATGTCAGCCAGACCCTCAGGGGCGACCTTATCACTCTCTATAGAGAGCTCTCTATCAGTCCTCTTAAAGGAGGCTGTAGCAAGGTGGGGGTTGGTCTATTCTCCCATGTGCCTGGTGACAAGACAAGGGAGAATGGGCTAAAGTTGCAGCAGGGGAGGTTTAGGTTGGATATCAGGAAGAACTTCTTCACTGAAAGGGTTGTTAGTTATTGAAATAGGCTGCCCAGAGAAGTGATTGCATTGCCATCCCTAGAGGTCTTTAAAAGACATTTAGGTGTAGAGCTTACTGATATGGTTTAGTGGAGGACTTGTTAGTGTTAGGTCAGATGTTGAATTAGTTGATCTTGGAGGTCTCTTCCAATCTAGATGATTCTGTGATTCTGTGATTTCCCCTGTTTACCCTCTTCCACCTACTTCCCACAAAAGCTGCAGGGGAATGTGAAAGGGTATTGTGGTCAGTCTGTAACACTTTGTCTCTGATGCTCCTTATACCTCAGTCTATATGTTACAGCAAGTTGGATTTTAACACACTTCCCACCAGTAGGTATTCTCCAGACATATAAAAGCACTGTAACATTAGTGATGAGGTGGTTACACAGTAAAGGTAAAGATTATAGAAAACTGGTACATAGTTCCAAACCAGGAAATAGAAGATTAGATAGATGGATAGATAGATAGATAGATAGATAGATAGATAGATAGATAACTCTTGTCTTGAGGGTGTATGTTATTTATAAAACTAAAGTGAATATAACAACTATGAAAACAAATACTGGGAACTAGTGGGTTTGAGACAACAGAAATTGTCTCAATATTAAGATAAGATAAATTGCAGTCCAGTTTTATGTACCCAAATGAAATGAGTAGAGAAAAGTCATTTTCTTCCAACAGCTTTGAAAGAGCTAACCAGTTACGATGTACAGTTAATGACACTTTTTTTAGCGGATCTGTCAAAAACAGTAGTATGTGACTGGAGAAAAGTAAAGTGCGTTCAAGAGAAGGAGAAGGATGAAGTAAAATACAAACAATTAGTCTCACATTACTAGAAAGCGAGACTTAAAATCAGCTTTGAAGGACAGAATAATTAAAAGTATTGAAGTCAAAGATAAAAAAAAATAAAAATACAAATAAAAATAAAAAACATAATAAACTAGCCCTGATTTTATTTATTTATTTATTTATTTATTTATTTATTTTCTGGTTTCACTAATAAAGGGGATTCTGTACACATCTGGCCTTCAGTAAAGCATACAATACGGTGTTATGTGGAAAAAAAATAGTAGTCCTACAAATGAAAATGAAGGACTACTACTAAAATTATATAGTGAGCAGGATCAGAGAGATCAAGCTCAATAATAGAAAAATACATCCAAAGTCATATACCTTTAAGCCGTATTTAAGATTTTCTACAGTTTGCAGAAAATCTTGAAAATTCTTCTCCATTAATGATACATATACTTTAGATTATGACTAAATCAGTAACTAAAAGTAGCTGTGAAAAAGAGAAATCAAATCCAGCTTCCTTTGAAACATAAAGGACAAATAATGTTTCAGAAGTTGTAGGTAAGAGAATATCTCTGTCACATCATACCTTAACTTAAATTCAATAAATAAATAAATAAATAAATAACCATTAATAATTTATTTTTATTTCTTAAATAATCCAATGAAGTTCCTTTGAAAGCACAAAAATGCCCAGTCATGCAGAATTTCTCACTCTTTAGTTCTTCTTAAAAAAATAATCTGCAAAAGTATGCTGTCTTTTAAGACCTAATTTGACCAAAAGACAGTTAGATTCATGAAACTAGTAGGAATGCCTGATTTTCCCAGTGGTCCCTCTATTATGAAGAGAATTTTACTTCAGTATCAACACATGCATACATACATACCAACATGTATGCAAGGACAGATGTCACAGCTGCCCTTTTTGGTTTACTGCTGCCATAGCCTCTCCAAAAACTCTGCAACACCAAGTAGTGCTAGCCTCTGTGCAGTATGAGCTGCTGGAACAAACCTCACAAGCGGAACTGGTCTTTATTTCTTTTTCTTGAAGTAACATAACGATGACAAAATTTTTATTTTATTTTTAAATGAACAGGCTGCATTACAAATATAAATGTTTCAGGGAATGTAGTAAGTAAAATGCTAAATTATTTTTTAATTTCTGAAAAGCAGATGTTATTTGTCATGAACAAGAGTTGAGATAACTATATTAAATTCCAAGCTCTCTTTCTCAGCTATAAATTGCTGTCGTCCTCGTGAATACTTCCTAACTCATACATGTATGACTAACAGAGCAAAATCAGACCCATTGAACAGTTCAGGTCAGAAGCAGACCTATACAAAGCTGAATCTTGTAAAAAACTGCCACGGCTTTTTTTTTTTTACTTTTTTTTTTTTTTTTTTAGCAGTTTTACTGCTGTGATCAGTCTTATTGTTCATGGTGGTAAATGTAAATAGATGCACAAGTGCTGGCAAATTAAGTTTTTATTTTCTGAATAAAAGAAAGATTGTATCTGACACAACATTACACTAGTTTCATAGAATTAGAAGGAAAGCACTTTTTTCTCAGCTAAGAATTTAATTAAAAATCTGAAGCAATAAAATAAAACTTCATAACAGGAGAAAAAACAAATATGAGAAGAACACATTCATTTGGCTCCAGTGAAACTGGAGTTCATTGGAATTAAAATACTGGAGTTATAGTAAAACTTTTTCAATGAGTACAAAACAGCAACACCTTAGATACACACCTTGTACACCATATAATAAGAGACAAAGGAAAATGCTTGCTGTTAACAAATTTAATGCTTAGGAGAGATGGACTGAGGAATAAGTTAAACAAAATTCTATTTCACTGATACAAATCATTATGAAGTTGTCAGCAATTTATTAATAAACAAATTTAAATAATTAAGAAATTTCTACGTTAACATAACAATATAGCAATATTAGCAAGTGAATAACACCAGATGAGATTATTAGTGAGCTGGTAAAGCTGTTGTCTGGATAGGTTTCTATTTAAATTTGCATGTCACTGGTCAGAAATATATCAGCTTTTTTTAAGAACAGGATTTTAGGAAAGTGGAATTATACTGAAGTGGAAAATGTCACATTTGGTCTTACGCAAATGTCATAAGCAATACAGAAGGTTTCTCATAGGTGAATGTTACAGTTATGTACCTGTATTATTTTTAAACACTGCTTATAAAATCTTTCCTAAAATACTGGAACTTCACATTCTTTCCTTGTCCACCTAGATCAAGATATACTAATCATGGGTGACTTTCATTCCGTATGAAAAGACACAGACAGTAAATCTGAACCAACCTACTGCACAGAAAAGCTGCCAGGATGAATGAACAGAATTGTTTGATCCAGCTCCTGTGCTGCGAAATGTTAAAAAGAAATTTGTTAAGCAAAAATTAAAGTATATTCCAAAGTAAAAATCATTCTTAATGGAGGAGGAGAATCAGTCTGTGCAAATAATTGGTCAGAAAAATCCCATTAATCTGTTATTCTTTAATACAAATATTGAAATTTTAGTATTTGTCAAGTACAGATAGGAATAATTGTTTAACTCTTGTGAAGAAAGTAAAACCTCCAAAATTCAGGATACATCTAAACATGATTAGGCGGACTAATATAACCAGATTCTAAACTGTACATATGGGGCTTACTATGAAAAGGCACATCAATATTTTCTACCCTTATGCAAATATTCATTAGAAACCGTAAAGATCTCTATTTCACTGTAAAAGTCCATGGAAAATCCCAGTAGTCTTCATTAGTCCTGACATAATAAACTGGATAAATAAATAAATAAATAAATAAATAGATAAATAAATAAATAAAAATTTTGCATTCCTTTCCTTTATCAGCAATACCTGTGGAGGCAGTTTTCAGCGGTCTGCTAAATCAATGAGAGTAAGGAGTGAATCTTAACTGTGCAGGAGAAAACCACCAATATATATCCATTGTAGCGAAGGCCTTCTGCCAACTGAGTTATCATTTCCCTGTCTTTCTCTACACGGAAATATTGACCTTAATTTAATTCATACAGATGCATAACATTCATTCAAGTTAAGTTTACTTGTATAATTTTAATTTCCTTAGGCTTATGGAACCTCTCAAACAATATCAGTTCACCAATTCTGTTCCTATTCTTCAATAGTCTATCAAGGTTATTTGAGTGCTAATAGCCTCTTATTGGCTAGTAACAATTATTTCCCTAGTACCTGATTATCTCCAATGTTAACTATTCTTTTACACTGTCCCACATTTTTAATGAGAGTATACAGAGTATACAGACTATAGTAATCAACCTCACTATTATTAAATATTAGCCTGAAATGTCATTGATTTTTTTTTTTATAATTACAATAATAATAATAAATAAAAAAAAAAATCTAAGACTTTATAATGATATATTTTAAAATATTCCTCATCCTCTTTCTTGGTTTTCCATCTTCTTTGAATATGACTGAATATATCAGAACATCTATGTTCTTTTTACTGATGAAAAAATATTACAGAAGACTAATCTGGATTTCAGAGTATTTTTAGTTTATAGAATAAAAAACTCATATAACGGTTTAAATTGGAAAGGACCTTAAATATCATCTAATTCCAATGCCTCTGCCGTGGTCAGGGACATCTTCCACTAAACCAGGTTGGCACATCCAACCTACACTGAAACATTTCCGGGGATAGGGCATACACAGCTTCTCTGGGCAACCTGTTCTGCTGCCCCACCACTGTCTGAGTATGTAATCTAAATCTAACCTTTCATAATTTAAAGCCATTACAACTTGCCCTATCACTGCACTCCCTGACAAAGAGTCCCTCTCCTGCTTGTAGGCCTCCTTTGGGTACTTGAAGGACGCTATCAGGTCTCCCCAGAGCCTTCTCTTTTCCAAGCTGAACAACCCCAACTCCCTCAACCTGTTTTCCTAGGAGAGGTGCTCCAGCCCTCTGATAACCCTTTTGGGTCTCCTCCGGACTCATTATAATATGTCCTTGTGCTGGAGGCCCCAGAGCTGAAAGCAATACTCCAGGTGGGGTATCATGAGAGCAGAGTAGAGGGGGAGAATCACCTCTCTCACCCTGCTGGCCATGCTTCTTTTGATGCAGCCCAGGACACAGTTGGCTTGCTTGCATCTATCACCTCTCCAGGAAGCCTGTGACTGATCACCATCACACTGAAGCTTTGTGCCATACCTGACTATTCTATCACTGGTTATGAAGTAGAAGAGACCATCACCACTCTCTCCATTTCACCTCCTCAGGGATTTCTGGACAGCAATGAAGTTGCCTCTTCACCTCCTTTTCTATAAACTAGACTACCCAACAGTCCCCATCCTCTCCTCACAGGACATGCCTTCCAGCCCTTTTACCAGCTTTGTTGCCCTCTCCTGGACACTTTCAAGTATCATAATCTCTTTTTTATACTGTGGAGACCAGAACTGTGCATATTATTTGAGGTGAGGCTACACCAATGTTAAAAATAGCAGGATAATCATCTCTTTTGACCAGCTGGTTATGCTATATTTAATGCAACCCATTAGAGAAGTAGGAAGAGAATGCAACTTCATTAGAAAGATCTTCCTGGTTTCAGTTAGAACAGAGTTAATTTTCTTCCTAGTAGCTGGTAGAATGCTATGTTTTGGCGTAGGATGAGAAGAGTGCTGATAACACCCCGATGTTTTAATTGTTGCAGAGCAGTGCTTATACTAAGCCAAGGACATCTCAGCTTCTTGCTCTGTCCTGCCAATGGGCAGGCTGGGGGTGCAGCAAGAGCTGGGAGGGGACAGACCCAGGACAGGTGACCCAAACTAGCCAAAGTGGTATTCTATACCATCTGATGTCATGCTAAACAATATATAGGGGTGGCTAGCCGGGAGAGGGGGATGGACTGTTTGGGGTTAGGCTGGGCATTGGTCAGCGGGTGGTGAGCAATTGCATTGTGCATCACTTGTTTGTACACATTATTAGTAGTAATACTATTATCATCATTGTTATTATTGTTATTATTGTTATTATTATTGTTGTTATTATTATTTTCCTGTCTTATTAAACTGTCTTTATCTCAACTCACGGGCTTCACTTTCCATTTCTCTCCCCCATCCCAAAGAGGGAGGGGGAAGCATGAGCGAACGGCTGTGTGGTGTTTAGCTGCTGGCCGGGTTAAACCACAACATATGCTGTATTATAAAACATTACAATTCAGTGCAAATAATATAAATTAATTTTCTCTTATTGTCACACCTCCAAAAAAAAAAAAAAATCCTTTAAAAATAGTCTTTTGCTTCTAAAGGAGGTATGTTTTCTAGGTAATCAATTTGATTTTTCAACATGCTACGGTCTTTTTTATTCTTAGTTACAGTGTTTCTTCTATTTATCACAGAGATCCTATCTGGCAATCAATTTGCCAGAGAGATCACACTTCTCATAAAGTTTTTATCATAGTGAACCTGTTTCCTTTCTGGTGACTTCAAAATTATGACTACAGCAATGCTAGGTTAAGGTGTTTAAAGCCACAGAAGAACTGCAAAAGCCTAAAATTTTGGAGATATATTGCCTCAGGTATGGCACAAAAGGTCTTGAGTACCCTTAATTTCCTGAACAATGAACAGGCCCTGTTCTTGGACCTGCCATTTGAGCAAAGGCTTTATATGGAAATGATTTCTCAGTTGTCAAAGGCACCACATGAACTTCGTCATTCCTTGGCCTTAAAATAAATAGATTTTGGAGACCTAATTCAAACTGTCTATGAATTCAAAATAGCATTTGGGAATATATTTGCTTTCTGGATCTGTTATAGAATTGCATTAATACAATATTTGTTGACAGAACTTTTAAAGTTTTGTGTCTGCAGCTGGAAATGTTATGAAAAATGGTATGTAGAAAAGTTATTCCATGATTTCTGCTTTTCATATCCCTTATAATTTGATTGCAGGATTATAACAATTTAATAATTATGAGTGACGGAGGTCTGAATCCTTCTTACTAACTCAATGTCATTAGCACAGATGTTTTTGAACCAATGATGGAAGTTAAAAGAATGGGAAAATAAATCTGTAGTGCTAACATTGTGTGATTATTCTTAACATAATGTTGCCCAAACAGTAAGTAAAATAGTCTTGCTTTTGACTTCTGAACTTCATTCCACTGTATCTTATAATAACTTTGTTTTTCCTATTCTTTCTTTATTTTTCTTCACCTTCAGACATATTGGTAGGCTAATATTTATAGAGTTTGTACTTTCTGAAAATCAGGCTTCATTAAGAATACCAGACTGCATAAATATTTCTTAATTCAATCTGGACACTGTACTAATTTCCCAAGGTAAACTGCTGCCCTTTTTCTTAGAAAGAGGATGGTCAGCTCTAAGAAGGACAGTGGCACTTCTTCCTGTTTAGTTACAGGGTCCTGAGATATTAATGGATTTATCAATATGCAGCACAAGATTTCATTATTTCTATATGCTCTCATCATCATATGACTATAAAGCCTATATTGAGGCAATAGAAATAACTCTCTGAGAAGCAATTTTTTTCCCTTCATCATCTACAGTGAATTGTAAAATCATTTGAAAAGGAAATGGAAATATGTAATATCAGGTTTAAATAACAAAATCATAAGATCTTGTATTTTATGAATATGTTCAAATTTTCTGTGAAGTATTTGAAAGGGAAAACTAATCCACCTGTAATACTTAATGATATAACAATGTGGCTTGCAGTGATGATGCTTGCACATCACCTGTGCAAATATAATAGAATTTAAGATAGAAACATGAAGCTCCATTTTGCTGTTTGCCCATGCAACCTAGTGTAATTATTGCTGTACATTTTGCTTTGAGACTACAGAAGATGTGAGGAACTTACATATAGCTTGATAATGTCCCTGAAAGGTGACTGATACTTTTAAGTCTCCTGAAGCACTGTTTCAAGATCTAATCCTATGATTCCAGCCATTGTCACTAACAATGTGAGAGACAAATTTATAGCTTTTCAACATGTAGACATGCATGTATGTTCAATTAAGGGAAGCAGTAGTTTTAGAAAAATTTTGTGGAACAGGACCTAGGATAATTAACATGTTTGTGAATTAAAATGAAGTTATTGGATAAATTGTTTTAAAAATGAGAATGAAGCTGAGGTTAATGTATGTTTTATTGCAGTCTGGAAATAAATAATTGAAGGAATTTCTTTTGATGTCTTGCAAAAGAGCTTGTTCTAATTAATTTGTATTTATTGCAAATAAGAATGAAATTAGTGAATATATTTGGGTTTTGGAGGGTTAGAAGTAGAATTGATTGGCTTGTTTTTAGGATCTTAAACATTGCTGAAAGGAATTAAATTATTAGATGAATTACTTTTGTCTCTAATTGATCTTAAATGAGTTTATTTCAGCCTCAAGAATAAATACTGTAGCTAAAATAGCTGCTTTTCTCTTTTTAGTAGGATGATGCACTGTGTTCATTTGGGGCTTGATTTTTACTCAGTTACTAAGAGTAAACATAGGCCCTTCATCCAAAAAACATTTTTGATGGAACCTGCTATGGAAGTGGTATTTGTGGTGTCAAAACTTTAATTCTGTATTGTTAGCTAATGAAACTAGAATATTTATATGATCCTTATTAATCTGTGAGTTAAAAAAAAAAAAAATCTTAATGTATAAGCCTGTTCATTTATTTTTACATACATTTTCTTTCAGATATCACATATCTCCACACAGATATCATATTCCCCAAATATAAAAACTGATCTGTGATAAAAAGAACACTGTGTGTAGAAAGAATTGTCAAATTTGACATTCCTTTGTATTACAAACACAGAATGAGGTATTTTCTCCCTGTCTTGGGACTTTCTTACAATCAATATAAATATGGCAGGCTTTGTGTAGATAAAGAGGTTTTCTAGGTGACAAATACTTGACAACAGCTTTATACCACTTACTTCATAAAGTTAGTAGAGAATGCAGCTGTATAACTGTGTGTAACTATTTCTGTCAAAGTAGAACCATGTTGGAAAAAAATGCAGTGCAGTATTTACACTAATAAAGTTTTTAAAGTGCTATATCACTACTATGAAAACATTGTTAGGATAATCAAAACACATAAAAGCAATCCAACCTCTTCTCCATCTACCCCAGGATGAAAATATAAAAATAAAAAAATAATAAATAAAAAAGAAAGATAACTTGTCTGAAGATCTACAATGAGTTTTACTCAAATCAGTGAGAGTATTTGGCTTCCTGGTAACATAATCTTCAAGTCTTATGTGTAGAAAACAAATTAAACAAAATATCTACATCCAATTAACATAGAAATGAAAAAAGAACATATCCCAGATGTGCAATGATCATCCTTGAAAACTGATAATTATGTTTTGTAACTATATAGTCTATAATGAGAATAAGAAAAAAAAAGAAAAAAAAAGAAAAAAAAAAAAAAGGAAATTAAGTTCTTGTATACGTGTTTAATTAAGGCATCTAGCAATTTTCAAAGAGCTTTATCTATTTAATTGAAATGAGCTCTTACAAGGAGTTAAAACCAAAGTTTTTCTAGAAAGTAGAGAATGAAAGGACAGATTTTAAAGCTTTCAGATATTTAATTATTATTGACCATCTTATATCTCATGCTTACTACCATACTAGTACAGGTACCATACATGTACATACTAGTACCACACTAGGTGAATTGCTTGGTGATAGTTCTTAGCCTTGGATTCTGATGTCCAGCAAACTTACCACAGCTATTAATTACCAGTGCTGAAAGTAAAGCTTTTCTCTCCTGAGTGGGAAAATCCTCACTACTATTGGGTTTGGTGTCAAAGTCAAACCAGCTTTGAAAATATCTGAGGATTAATTTCATTGTTTAAGTTTATACTTACTATTCTGTCCATACACACGTTAATATGAAACGTTTAATGCTTCATGGAGATTACAGAAACTTAAGTTTATTTTCTACATTTCTTGCCATTCCCATATTATTATTTTTTTCAGCCATTTTGTTTGTATACATGTAAAGATAGCCTCTTAACTATAGCATATTCTGTTACATTTTTTGTCAAATGTGTAATGGAACAACCCATGATCTGGTCCAGATATCTCACTTAGACCCAGAGAGCTTTGGAACAGTAGTAGTAAGAGCAAAGAACTAATCAGCCCAAGGAGAGAGCCTGTTCAAATGGAAGTGTTGGAGACTTGTGCAGCGGAATCGTAATTGAATTAAGTGTTAATATATAAGCAAAGATTTGTTCAGGAAACAAATGTTTTACAATTTCTGGAGTAGGAGGTGCTAATAAATCCCACTTATAATTCACCTTTACTGGTGAAGAAAATGAGTGGATCATGAAAAAGTGTTATCAATTCATGGATTCTCTCCTTGCATTTCAAGTTTGTGGCCCCACACTAGAGAACAGATAATAAAGAATTTTATTAGAAGAAATTCCTTGCAGATTATTAGATGGGTCTAGATCAAGTATCATGTTTGTTGCTCTTTCCTAACAGCTCGATATTGACCACAAGCAGGATGTCATCGGTTTTGTATTACCTGATCACCACTGCTGCTTGTAGCTTTCTCACTGATATATATGGTAGTTGCGATTCTATTTTATTTAAAGTGGTAAACAAAGAGGGGCAATCACTTGGTCATCTATGAAGGTGTCTCAGCTGTACATGCTACAGAGGTGATCTGGTATTTTTGCCTGCAGGGCTTATTATATGTTATGCTGAGATCATCAAGACCCTACAGGTCTTTATATATGTTATATAAATATTTAGTTCTGTGCTTTACTGGCACTTGGCCTTCCTTTAGAAAGGAAATTTTTTGCCTCAGTCTTTACTAGCCACATAGCTAGTGTTCTAGCCACATAGCATGTGTCCCAGAAGGCAAAGACAAGGACAGAGAGAATTGTGGACCACCCCTTGGAGGAAAATCACAGAATCACAGAATTGTAGGGGTTGGAAGGGACCTCCAGAGATCATCAGGTCCAATCCCCCTGCCAAAGCAGGTTCCTTTCCCTAGAGCAGGTTGCACAAGTAGGCATCTGCAGAGAAGGAGACTCTACAACCTCCCTGGGAAGCCTGTCCCAGTGCTCCATCACCCTCACCATGAAGTTGTTTTGCATATTGGTGCTCCATTGGTTTCTTCCTCTGTTCCATTTTATGGCCATTGCCCCTTGTCCTGTCCCCACAGACAACTGTAAAAAGGTTGGCCATATCCCTTTGTCCCCCATCACTTAAAGTATTTATAAACATTGATGAGATCCCCTCTCAGTCTTCTTTTCTCAAGGCTGAACATGCCCAGGTCTCTCAGCCTTTCCTCATAGAGGAGATGCTTCAGACCTTTTATTATCATTGTGGCCCTCTGCTGGACTCAACCAGGTTCGAGACCATCTAAGGGACCTGAAGCTTAGGGAAGGATTTTAGTGAAGTAATATTTTTAATCATGATTTTAATGGCGGGCATCCTGCAAGCACAAACAAACAGCAGAAGTGTATCGTAAACTTATATCCCTATTACCCAATGCTTAATTCCTCCCATTTCCCCATTGGCTGAGTACTACAGGTTCACAACCTACTCAGCACTTGTTACTATACTATATATGTACAATTTTATTTAATCACCCCTAAATTTCTCCCTTTCCCCATTGTTTCTTCTTCTCTTGTAACTGGAGGGGGCTGTGATTTTTATTTATTTTTTTATTTTTTTTTATTTTTTTCTGATTCCTCAGCTGTTTGTCTTGTTTTTCTTAGCCATCCTCCTTACTTTGGGACAGTGGGACCGTCTGTTTTCCCCTTATCTGCTTAACATATCCCCCACTGTTTTGCTACTGTTATGCCTGGGCAATCACTTTTGAATATGCAAGGTAGTGGAATTTTCCACTGCAAAAACACAACTTGAAGTCTCACAGTTGATTCTGTGATTCTATGAGTGTTAACAGTGAGATAGGGACCAGTATGGGTAACCTAGTCTGACTTATTTACCCTAGCCTCTAAACTTATTTGGGACACCTAAGAGTGTGAATACCAGCTACATGGGATATAAAATGAGAGCCTCCTTGGAATATATTTGCATCCAAGAGATCCCTGAAAGGAGATGACACATGGCAAGGCTCCTGAAAGTTATGGGAGGTCTGCAACACATAGTGCCACTGGCCCAAGTTATGAGCTCGTGGTGGCAGAAGCTGGTGTAAAAGCTAGGTAAACCCTGTCATCTGATTACAAGAAAGATGTACTGATCAGATTACAAGAAAGACCGTCTGTCTGCAGTTTCTGTTTCTAACCTCTGGCAGCCATGCTGTGATCAGACCCTGACAGCCAGTGTCTGACCAAAGCCAAATTAATGCCTTGCAGGATTCACTGGGGTAATTTTGAAGTAACCCTGGTGTCAACTGAGAGAGAACTGTACAGCACACATAACAGTATTGACATGTATTCCAGACATTAACTTAAAACTTCTAATATCTACTGTCACAGCAGAACAAAGACACAAAGCCAGCCTACCAGGTGTTCCAGTAAATATTGTGTGACAACACTAAGAAGAGCTATAAAAACTCCATGCAAATAAAAGGTGCTACTTTTGCACACCTAGTTGATAACATTTTGTCATGGGGCACATGTGATTATCATCATGTGAATCTTATCAACTTTGTTTCTGTTGTTCATCTTCGGACAGAAGTTGAATAGAAAATTTCTTTTTCCTTTATTTTGGCTTTACTGACACTGCAATTGACAGTCATTAGAATGATACAACAGACTTAAATCTAAACACAGAATGCAGCATTGGTTTTTGTTATTTATTAGTAGCAAAAGAGAAGCCAGAAACATAACCTTGTTAAATCCACTTTCAGCAACCTCACTTCTGATATTTACTGCCAATGCATATTCAGTGTTGACAAGCCCATTTTTCATCCTTAAGTTGAATGATTAGTATTTATAGAAATTAACACATAAGATACACAGTTGTGTTGTTTGTTTTTTTTTGTATGTGACCTCATTTGTCAGGATATGACATCATTCAGTGCAATTAGAGTGACAACAGAGACAGAGGGTAAATGATCATACCAAAGGATTATTACACTTTCTTTTTAGTACTGACACATATTATAGATTAAGACATATTAACTTAAAAAATCTTTGGAAATTACAATAATGAAATAACAGTTATATGGAGCTCACCATCAGTCTGCTTTCCTTATTACCAAGAATAAATACTTCGACCATAAACTGTCACCAAAACAGAGGAGAGGAATGGAGAGGAGAGTAGTGGAGAGGAGGGCAGGGAAAGAAAGGGGAATGGAGGGGAGAGGAGGGAAAAGAATGGGAGAGGACACAAAACATACTCCTAAATCAGTATTCAATCTGAATATACCAAATTATACTGACACTAGATGGCCGAGTAGCAATTATGGTCTAAGTTATCACTTGCTTGTAATATCGCTAACTTCTCCTTAGTTCCTCTAAGTAATTTGTTGTAGTTGTTGTTGTTTTGGCTTGTTTTGGTTTGGTTTTAGGCTTAGTGCTTTCAATTCTAAAGTTTTGTCAGGAATGGAATGAAAATTAAAAGCTGGTGATAGCATCAGTCACAATAAAAGCCAACTTTTTACATATTTAGTTTGAGGAGTAAAAGAATAGATTTAGGAAAATTTCAAATAAGCTAAAGATTGTGAAAACATACTGAAAAAAAAATATATATAGCAATTAAATGATGTTTGTTTTTGTTTTGTTTTTGTTTTTGTGGGTTTTTTTTGCACAGATGCTTTCTGCACAGATATAATCAGGACAGTTTTGTGTCTTATTAAGTCATTTTTTAAAAGGTTTTATTTTTCTACCAAATAGCTGTGAATTAAGCTTATAACACTGTGAAGAAAATCTGCTTAGAATCCAGCTTTCATTGCACTGAGGAATAAAAATAATGGTGGGAAAAAAAAATCCCAAACGAAAACCATAATCAAGCATTAAATTCTATTGTGGTGGACTTCAATACATGAAAATAAATCTGAAGCACAATTCAGTGTCTTTCTTATGCTCTCTCCCATCTCTTCCTGGCAATTCCAACATCATTTGGTCTTCTCTAGACTTCTGAGTCTGCTTTGTGTCTGTGTGTGTGTTTTGTTTTGTTTTGTTTTGTTTCTGAACAATAACAAAAATTCTTCAGGGTAAGTTGTTTATCATCATCAATCATTATCATCATCATATCATTATTGTTGTTGTTGCTGTTATTATTATTATTATGTTCTATTGGATAGAACAATTTCTGTGGGAGGTAAGAGGTCAACTATTTAACTTGTGTTTAAAGAAAACAGGTTAAAATATACCTTTCTTAAGATACAGAGCCCAAGTGCATAGAGTTACCTCTTTGCTAAAATTGAGTCTTACATTTCTCCTTAGGTTTTACTTGTTGCCAGTAACCAGTTGAATGCTGTTTTCTGCTGAAAGGCTCTTTGGGGAGGAAGAGGTGTCTTGTCACAGTTTCTATTTCTGGATTTTTTTTTTTTTAAACACCTATCAACACAAACAATTGTTTTAAATATAAACTTCTTACTAGATAGTAAGCAGAAAGGCTTCAAGAGCCAGTATGGATGATATGTTTTCTTTACCAGACTTTTCAAGTAGCTTAATCATGAGTGCAAAACATTTCTGAAGAAGTAATTTTAAGACTGGTATGTTTTCTAAATGATGAAATTATATTTTTTTACAAGAAGAGTCTTGAATGACAACTATGAAGATTCAGGAGACTCCACCAGCATGACTCTTTTATTCATCAAAAATGCAGATAAAATTTGAAGTACATTTTTTAAATGCCCATATGGAAGAATCCAAAACAAAAATTAATGATTCAGCCTTATGACAGCTATACCTAACAGCAGGTCTTCCATGTCCCTGCTGACTTGTCCTGTTTAAGCCAAAGTCGGAAATACTGGAAGAAAAATCTATGTATGTGTATGTACAGTTAAGGAACACTTTCGTTGAAACTTGTATTTGAACCTTGTAACTCAGGGAAGACAAACACAGGAAAGGAGAAATGACAAAACCATGAATGGCAATAACGTTGTCAAAAGGGCCTGAAGAATTAACATGGAAAAATATAGAATCATATAATCACGAAACAGCTTTGATTTGAAGATTCCCTAGTTCCAAACCCCTGCCATGGACAGGGATGTCACCCACTAGATCAGGATGCCCAAGGCCTCATTCACCTCATTCTCTTCTCATTCTGGAGGTCTTGAACACCTCCAGACATAGACATCCACTGCTTCTTTGGGCAGCTTTTTCCAGTACCTCACCATTCTCTGAGAGAAGAACTTCCTCTCAGAGGAACAAGATGGAGAAAAACAACCTGGAAGAACAAAAAATTTTAAGGTAAAAATGTTTAATTGCTGAAGACAATTGTTTTTGTTATTATTAAAAGCAGATATCTTATTTAACCATTGCATTTTGTGTCATCATGCACTCTAGTCTGGTCATAGATCATAACCAGACTGGAACTCTGCGAGTTAGTCTGATAACAGGTTTTAATTAGTATTTCCCCTGCCTATAGGCATCTATATTTCTTGGTATCAGACTGATGCTAATTTTAAGAAAACATACCTTCTTTGTTAATAAAAATAAAATAAAATAAAATAAAATAAAATAAATAAAATAAATAAAATAAAATAAAATAAAATAAAATAAAATAAAATAAAATAAAATAAAATAAAATAAAATAAATAATGTTTTGGTTAAAAAAAAAAAAAAGACCAATAAGGCTCTTTGTTGAGCTTAATAGCTGAACTAAATATTGATATGTGTATATATTTATATTAGTTTAATTTACCTCTTCATTCTCCATTTCTATAGTAACATTAAACATTTAAACTTTTAATGACAGAAAAAAAAATTACACCTTTCTGCTTTACCACTACCTATATATTTTTTGTGTTTTAACACAGAATTCTGCACTGTTGAATTCAGTAAAATATTCAGAAACACCACACAAAACACATGAGTCCTATGACCGGTCCATAACTTTTCTAGCAGTTGTAACTATCTTTCATTTCCAGGCCTGTAACTGTTCCTCTGAGCATAGAGGAAGCACATGAAGGATCAACCTTGTTTTTACACTTCTCTGCACTATGTACAACCTTTCCTTACAAACTGTTATTATAAAGTGAACCTTTCCCCTGGATACAGAAGGTGAGGGTTTCATATTAGAAATACTTGCTGTCTGTGTGACTGTGCCTTCTGCAGAGTCCCTGGCATTAGAAAAATAGTGGACTTCTGCTTTTGCCTTGCTTCTACTGTTAGACTTTTTCTTTTGTCTGGGCTCTGTTCTATACTCAGAAATATGGAGAAGATTATTCTGGAAGTTATTGAAAAACATGTAAAGGACAACAAAGTCATTGATCAGAGCAATGGGTTCACTAGGGGAAGGTCATGTCTAACAAACTTATTTCCTTCTACGAAAAGATCAAACAGCTAGTTGACCAGAGGAAGCCAGTCAATTTAATCTTTCTGGATTTCAGTAACACTTTTGATATTGTTTCTCATAGTATCCTTCTGGACAGAATGACCAGAATACATTTAGATGAAAGCATAATAAGATGGGTGAACAATTGGTTGGTGTATCAGGCCCAGAGGGTTCTTGTAAACGGAGTTACACTAGGCTGGTGAACTGACACTAGTGGGGTTCCTCAGGGATCCATTTTAGGAGCAGACTTCTTCAATGTTTTCATAAACAGTATGGATGAAGGCCTTGAAGGTTTTATAACATGTTCTCAGACAATACCAAATTGTGTGGAGCTGCTGACTCTGTCAAGTATGATGAGGCCTTACAGACGGATCAGGATAAATTAGAGCTGGGCAATCACCAAAAATATGAAGATTAACAAGAGTAAGTGATGAATTCTGCACCTGGGAAGGGGCAACCCTGGTAATATGTATACAGACTGGGAGACAGGATGCTGGAGAGCAAGCCCACAGAAAGTGGTATGGGGGTTTTGATTGACAGAAAGCTGAACATGAACAAGCCGTGTGCCTTGGTGTCCAGGAGGGCCAACCATACCCTGGGGTGCATCAAGAACACCACTGCTAGCTGGTAAAGAGAAGGAAATATCTCACTCCACCTTGCACTGGTGCAACCTCACCATGAGTACCATGAGCAGTTTTAGGCATCACAGTATAAGAAGGATATAAAGCTGTTAGAGAGTGTCCAAAGGAGGGCAACAAAGATGGTAAATGGTCTAGAGGGGAAGGTCTATGAGGAGTGGCTGAAGTCATTTGGATTGTACAGCCTGGAGAAGAGGAGACTGTGGGATGATTTCATCATGGTGTACAGATTCCTCACGAGGGGGAGCAGTGGAGTAGGCGCTGATCTCTTCTCTCTGCTGACCAGTCATAGGACGCAAGGGAATAGAATCATAGAATCATAGAATCATAGGATCATAGGATCATAGAATGACCTGGGTTGAAAAGGACCTTAAAGATCATCTAGTTTCAACCTCCCTGCTCTGGGCAGGGTGGCCAACCACTAGAGCAGGCTGCCTAGAGCCGCATCCAACCTAGCATTGAATGCCTCCAGGGATGGGGCATCCACAGCCTCTCTGGGCAACCTGTTCCAGTGCCTCACCACCCTCTGAGTGAAAAACTTTCTACTAATATCTAACCTAAATCTCTTCTGTCTTAGTTTAAAACCATTAAAATCATAGAATCATAGAGTAATTAAGGTTGAAAAAGACCTCCAAGATCACCTAGTCCAACCATTCCCTTACTACCAATGTCACCCACTAAACCATGTCCCTAAGCACCAAATCCAACATTTCCTTGAACAACCCCAGGAATGGTGACTCCCTAGGTAACCTGTTCCAATGCCTGACTGCTTTTTCTAAAAAGAAATGTCTCCTAATTTCTAACCTAAACCTCCCCTGGTGCAACTTGAGGCCATTCCCACTAGTCTTATCACTGGTTATCTATGAGAAGAGGCCAGCCCCAGTTCCCACAACCTCCTTTCAGGTAGTTGTAGAGAGCAATAAATTTCCACTGAGCCTCCTCTTCTCCAGACTAAACTACCCCAATTCCCTAGGTGCTCCTGATAAAAATTGAGTTCCAGACCCTTCACCAGCTTGAGAGCCCTTCTCTGGACACACTCCACGGCCTTGATGTCCTTCTTGTACTGAGGGGCCCAAAACTGAACACAGTACTCGAAGTACAGCCTCATCAGAGCAGAATACAAGGTGATGATCACCTCCCTGGTCCTGCTGGCTATACCATTCCTGATACAAGCCAGGATGACATTGGCCTTCTTGGTCACCTGGGCATACTGCTGGCTCATGTTCAGATGAGCATCAATCAGCATCCCCAGATCCCTTTCCCCTGCACAGCTTTCCAGATACTCTGCCCCAAGCCTGTAGCATTGCATGTGGTTCTTGTGGCTGAAGTTAAAGACCCAGCACTTACACATGTTGAACCTCATCCCATTGGCCTCTGCCCATCGATCAAAACTGTCCAGATCTTCTGCAGGGCCTTCCTACCCTTTGACAGATTGACACTTCACCCCAGCTTGGTGTCATCTGCATACTTACTCAGCGTGCACTCAATTCCCTCGTCCAAATCACCAGTAAAGATATTAAAGTGGATGGGCCCAGAACCAACCCCTGGGAAATGCCACTGATGACCAGCTTCCAACTGGATTTCACCGCTACTCTCTGGGATGGCCATCAAGCGAGTTTCTATCCCAGAAAAGAGTGTGCATGTTTGAGCCACGGGCTGCCAGCTTCTTCAGTAGAATGCTATGGGAGACCATGTTAAAGGCTTTGCTGAAGTCTATGCAGACTATATCAACAGGCTTTCCCTCATCCACCAGGTGGGTCACCTGGTCATAGTAGGAGATGAGGTTGGTCAGGCAGGACATGCCTTTCATGAACCCATGCTGTCTGGGCCTGATCCCCTGGTTGAGTTGCACATGTATGGTGATTGCCTTCAAGATGACCTGTTCCATCAGCTTTCCTGACACCGAGGTCAGTCTGACAAGCATGTAGTTCCTTGGATCCTCTTTATACAGGTGGGAGTCACATTAGCAAGTCATCTGGGACCTCTCTAGTTGACTCTGACTGCTGACAGATGATGGGAAGTGGCTCGGCAATCATGCTTGATGGTTCCTCAGCACCATCGGGTGGATCCCTTCTGGCCCCATGAACTTGTGACAGTCCAGATAGAGCAGCAAGTCTTTAACTGTTTCCACCTGAACTGTGGGGGGTTTCTTTTGCTCCCCATCCCAGACCCCCAGGTCGGGAGGCTGAGTACCCTGAGGATAAGTGGTCTGGCTAGTAAAGGCAGATGCAAAGAAGGCAATAAGAATCTCAGCTTTTTCCTTACCTTCAGTAGTCATGTTCCTTCCTTCATTCAGTATAGGAGGAGATTCTCCTTGGCCTTCCTCTTGCCATTAATTTATTTACAAAAACATTTTTTCTTATCCTTAACCATGGTGACTAAGCTGAGCTCATACTGGGGTTTACCCTTCATGATTTTTTCTCTGCATACGGTGACAACATCTTTATTTATTTTTTTTACTTATGTGAAATATATAATTTTATTGCAACCAATTAAATTTTAAATTAGGATACAGTTTTCAACTGGCAATATTACAACATTTCAGAACCTCTATCTAGAAACTGGTACAGCTTTGATGAAGCTGTGTTTTTCTGATCAAAAATATTGTCCAAAGAATTCTTTACTAATACAACTATAAAATTCACCTTAGACTTGGTCTTTTTCTGTTCTGATTTCAGATTTCTTTGGATCTTACAAGTGATAGAATGTTTTATTTTCCACTTTATGGAACATAAAGGGAACAAGAATACAAGATGCTTTTCTTCTTGCAGAGATTATGCAGTCTAGTGATTTGAATGAAGGCTAAAGGAGGTGCTAGAAATGATCTCCATTCCTAGCAGAGAAAATTCAACATGAAGAAAATGAAAGCTGTGTAACGTATTATTGTTTACTGACTTATAGCAGAGATTAGGTGTATTGTTTTAAATTATAAAGAAATGACTTAACATACCCCATTCTTTTACTTAACTCATTATATTACATGAATGAATTTGAATAGCAACTACTAAGATTTTATATTAGCCATCTCTTGAAAACCTGTACTTATCAGTATTTATTAGAATTAAGCTGTCACAAAGTTTTCATGCTTTCATAAAAGAAATATTTTTCCGTAGGAAAGTCTGAGATAGAATAAATTTTCAGTCTTCTTTAAAAGCTGCTTTAAGCATTATAACAACAAACTTTTTAAATAGTATTTCATTAATGTGAAAATGTGTTCAATTTATAAACATTAATGACCTTGTATTTCATTGAATTTTTATTCAGAATCATGCCAAGAGCATGATAAACTTTAAATATTGAGTCTGATTGTCAATCAGAATCAAATGGTTTGAAATAGCCTGCTGTATACCTATTATCTTCTCATGTCAAGTCATCCAAATTTTGTCAAACTACCTCAAAAAACTGGCCAAGCACATCAGTGTGATCAGTATGATCACACTGATAAGCATCCACTTTTTTCACTACATATAGCTGAATACATAATCCTGTTATCTACTATCTACATATGTTATTATTTGCATTAGCTCTGAAATTAGATTTTCAGTTCTGTAGGGCAGTTTTCATACCTTTTTAATTGATCAATTCATATTAAGTGTCAACAGAAAGGTCTGTCTAAAACAATGCACATTAAAGTGCAACTCCCTGAAAGAAAAAAAATATATAATAAAAAATAAAATAAATAAATAAATAAATGAAGACATCATAAAAAGCTACTTTTAAAGCATTGTATCTCTTAATCCTGATTTTAGGCCAATTAATGTTGATGTTAAAACCCAGATATAACATTTAAATAACTCAAAACAGAATATCATTGTTGATTTCACTAATTTTTATCTTAATTTTAAATATTTCTTGATATCAATATGTTTAAATTTAGTGAGGTCATGCAGATATACTGAAAATAAAAATAAAAAAAAAATAAATAATTTACTATCCTGAACAGTCACCAGGTTACACATAGCAATGAAAAGCATTTGCTCTAAAAAATGAAAAACAGATAAATCATAATGTTTGTAACAAGAATAGTTATTAAAGTTATAGGCTTGGAATATTTTGCAGAAAATAGGAGTTTGGATATAGTTGTGCAGCAAAAGGTACAGGTGAAAGATGTGTGAAGTGTTCTTAAATTGTACCCATAACCTGTATCACCACAAAAATACAGGGGATAAGTGCTTCCTGCTTCCTGTTTCTTGTGTTTGCGCTGCAAAAATGAGGAAACAAAACTGTAGAGAAATGTGACTAAAAAATACCTTTATAAAGAGAAGAAATATTTACCCTCCTTACACTAGAGAGGAAAGTTATCAGAAGTAAAAGAGCTAATATGTTAAAAGATCATGAGGCAATATTATCCAACTAGAGAATCCTTGAATAATAAATGTTCTATTATTGAGACAAATGTACAACCTCTCAGATCAAATTAGGCATGGGGTTTGGAGATTTTTTTTCCTCTGAAATATGAATAGCCTAAGAGCTGAAAGAGAAATTCCAAAATGACCTAGTAAGAAGAAAATTTGGAGGTGAGAGATATGTAATTTTGGTAAGATTAATTTACCGTGATTGGCTTTTGGTGTAATATGATTTAAAAAATAATTTAGTTATCACAAATATTGTTTTTTGTATATAATATTAAGGAGGGCTTCATATAAATAATATTAATTTTTAAATAAAATGTTACTTGTTAACATATGATCCAGAAAGCTTATAGTCACAAAAACGTTGTTTACTTAAACGTTGTTTAAAGTGCTAGAGCAGTAAAGCCAATGAACATATCTCTGCAGACAATGTCCTCACCTGTAATTATCACTCACTGTACTTCCCATTTTTATGAAACCATAAGCACGACTAATACAGCAAATGCTAAGCATTTCTATTTTTCACCATAACAAAACACACTTATGGCAGCAAGCATATTCCAACTTAACTTCCTTCCAGAATGTAAATGAGTATCTGGGTGTCGTTGCACTCTAATTTTTATGTAGTGAGTGAACTCTGTTGTTATTTTATTATTATTTCAGAATGTTCAAATTGTGTCTTAGCTGTACATTATTTTCTGTTGGTTTCAGAGTTATAAAACTGCTTATATTTCTAATATGTATTGAAAAGTGATATTACTTTAAGATAAATGCATATTTTTAAAAATATTTTCATTTAATTTATTTCTCTTGGTATAGTATAGGAAATATATTTTCAGTGTAATAAGTGTTTCAAACAGCATGTTAAAACAATGGGGCAATGTGCTTCTAACTTTGTAGGATTTTGAATTAATAAATTCAGACACTTTCAACATGCCCCACATATTCTCAGACTACCCTCACTAATGATATACAGTGCAATAACTCAATGACAATAAGACAAAACTCTTTCAGGAGATACTTTTTCAAAAATAATAATCTGTTATTTGATAAGAATATTCAAAAATTTTAAATGTTGAGCTCTAATTTCATCCTGAAAAGAGTAAAACAGTGTACCAGAACTTCAGAAATCAGATCATAAAATGATTTTGATCAAAAGATTATCTTAGAATATTTGTGTTACTGTGGATACCTGGTTACTAAGGTTACAATCAGACCTGTAAAATAATATAAGGTCACAGCATACTTGGTAACTCAGAATCACAGTAAGAATATACACTTCTTAGGTCTGAACAATGATTTTCCTTCTCTGACTACTTTCAGCTTTTCTATTATCCATTTTATGATAGTTATTCTAGATTTTTTTAAAGAGTGAATTTAGCACTTATTTTATCCAACCTTTAAAGCAAATTGCACAATCAGAATTGCAGTTTCTTGATCTACTTTGGGCTGTAAAGAAAATCCTTGAGATGAAAAACCTAAGAGAGTCAAACTAAATTAGAAAACTCAAACACAAAGACTACTTTGGTCCACCACTTAATTTCCTTCTGAAAAATTACTTTTCCAACCTGTTAATTGAATAAATAAATAAATAAATAGATAGATAGATAGATAGATAAATAAATAAATGATAATAATAACAACAAAGTTCAGATGCTTATTGTAAAGTTTGTTAAGTACCACATGCTACCAAGCCCAGAAGCCCATGGGAGCATAGGCCCATTTTACCCCACACAGTAATCACTTCATAGTAGAGGAAGATTTTTTCATTCATTTTTTAGGAATAATAACTATGTTTCTGTACATCCATTTCCCATTTGTAAAACACAATCTAATATCTCTCTTCAACTACATGTATATGGTGAAAAAGTGCTAGGTTGTATTATCAGGAAGACTTAAAAATACAATCAGTTAATACACAAACTAAACTGTCAGACCAGCCTGTGATCACTGGATCTGTGATTACTGCATATTCAGTCATTGAACAATATTGA
Organism: Aythya marila; assembly: GCF_965140915.1. Lineage (NCBI taxonomy): Eukaryota > Metazoa > Chordata > Aves > Anseriformes > Anatidae > Aythya > Aythya marila. The sequence continues at coordinate 46,251,833 of NC_139080.1, read as the reverse complement.
TAGGACAAGGAAAAAGTAATAATTAAAGAAAAATATAGAAGAAGAAGAAAAGAAAAAGAAGAGGAAGAGGAGGAGGAGAAGGAGAAGGAAAAGGAGGAGGAAGAAGAGGAGGAAGAAGAGGAAGAGGAGGAAGAAAAGAAACTTGAAATATGTCTGAAGGATGGACAAATCTGATAAAATAGATGTATGCAGGATAATAAGGTATACAGATTAGTGAGGTGGAGTGTAGTAATCGTTTTTCTTTAAAAAGCTTGTTTAAAATCTTTTAGACTGTATGTCCCTCCGTTATAATCCTGCCTTTTTCAGTCAACGTAACTGTACAGTAGTAATGCCTGAGGGAAGAAGAAAGAGAATAGAAGTAATCAAATTTGGACCATCAATGTTATTTAAATGACAAAATCCCTTGTGCCATGACATCTTTCAATTTCTGTCATTTAACCTCACATTGGGTTTTCTATTTTTCCTCTTGATGATAGTGTATGAGAAATGATGATAGTGTATGAGAAATGGAAGGCCAAGTTGCAGGCAAATTAATAGATATTTTTGGTGAGATTTTTTTTTATGCTTTTTTTCAGTGCTGTCCTAATTAAACTGTGGAATCAATAGATGGGAAAAAAAAATCATCCTAGTACAAAGAATTTTAGACATTAGTTCCTACCCAGAGGGGACAATAAAATTTCCAAAAAAGTCATTATTAATTGCATGTAATAGCAGTAGAATTAGACAAAAATATATGGGCTAAAGTGCATGTCAGATCAGGAAAAGATATCTAGTTAAGTTTTAGTTCGTGCCAGCAGCATATCAGAGGAGGGAGGGTTTTTAATCTCCACTTCTGTTTTTTCGACCTTGTGGTCAACATTCTAATCCCCATGAAAGAGAATCACTGTAATAGTAATAGTCTGTGAAAATAAAAAGTAATACTGATCATAAATAAGACACTAATTTATTAGTTAGTGAAGAACCAAGTACTTTGACACTCCTGATTAAATCAAAGTTTATGTTTTGGACTTTGGCAAATGTAACATTCTTTTTTAACAAGCCTAGCTTAATATGATTTAACAAACATTAATTACAGAAGTAGTTTACAGTGCTCTTCAAAATATTATCATTAGCAAAGTATAAACCTCTAAACTTCCAATATATCCCAGTGCTGTTGGGATAATGTGACCTACTTTCTGTTTATCAGACACTGTTATGATTATTACTAAATGTGCCCTTAAGCATAAGTCAATTCTAAACATCTAATATTTACTAAGAAATATCCTTGCAGCAATTATTTCAAATGCAAAATAGTTCCATTTTAAAATAATCATAAACCTACAAACATATGCAAATTCAAGTCAAGCACAAAACACAAGTAAAAATTATATAATCAAAATAGGGAATAAAAGTGTTTTACCTGACACTAAAAGGAAGACAGTAAAAATTGTATGACAAGGGCTAAAGTAATGTTGAAGTTATGTTTTCATAAGAACAATAACAACAGTGGACTCTAGAGCACATATTTTAACTGCCCCAGGGTATTATCTGCATGACTTTTCAGTAAATATTCATTAGTATGAAACATCTTAAAATTTAATCTAAACTGTAGGATAGTACAGAATCTGTAGTTTAAGATCTAGCTATCCAGTGCCTTACCTTCTCTATAGACATTTTTCTCTTGAGAACTGAAAAGTTATTATTCCATAACAGTGAATATATACAAATATGTATATATATGCGGAGTGAGGCAATACAAGCTATAGTCAACAATATTGTAAGATAAACATCTTGATATAATACAGTAATGAAAGCTTCCAAAGATCACACAAAAAGAAATAAATAACTCAATGTTAAAACTAGTACAGGTAAAATAAATGGATACCAAATTTCTAGTTTTCAGGTTACAAATCCTCAGCAGTGAAAGAAAATACAAAAAAAAAAAATGTAGCATTGTTACAGACTAGTATCAATAATTTATAAAATAAGTGCATAACATTAAACACAACTAGATCTATTTATTCTGACAATATAACCTACATCCATGAATTTAAACTATATTAAAGTGAGGTACTAAAATTCGCCTTGTATAAAAGCAGGCTGGATTGGAACTTTATCCTTTAAAGTATTTTTAGGATACACCTGGAAAAATCAGAGTCAGAAACATTTTATGTTATTTCTTTCTTTTCTTACAGTTGTCTAATAATTAGTGATGTAGGTATTATCTGGTCATAGTAGGTTATCTACATGGAAGTGAGGCTTAAAGACTGGTTAAGAGCACATTCATTTTAATTGGAATACAAAGTAAAAGTCAGATTGAAAAAACTAAGCGTCTAGTTCAAATTTGCAAAGTCAATACATTGACAGTCTTCAAATGTATGAAGACATGCAGAGCAATTTTAATTTTCTCTTAAGCATGTGCACATTAATCTTCATTTATTTTTAATATATAAATATATCTGTAATATATTTATAAAGCATATTTAGTATGAATCTTCATTTCTATATTAATCATTTCCATAATTCGTTTCTATATTAATCTTCATATATATGTTATTCAGCAATCAAACCAACCTAAAAAACACACAAACAAAAACAAAAGCAAAAAACTTTGAAGAGAGCAACAGGCTCAAGAATCATAGAATCATAAAATCATAGAAACATAGAATCGTAGAATGGTTTGAGCTGGAAGATTATCTAAATATTTAGATCATCTAATTCCAAACCCACTGCCATGGACCCCTGCCTTCCATTAGAACAGGTTGCTCAAAGCCCCATCCAACCTGGTTTTGAACACTTCCAGTGATGGGGCATCCACAGATTCCCTGGAATATTACTTCCTTCTTGATGACTAGGCATGCACAGAGTCATGACAGTTAGTATACTGAGACCAATGGGAATCACATTTATATTGTGATCCATTGTGTTGTACTGGGGGTTCAGTTAAGTTGTTGCATTATTCTGCTGAATCAAAATTGTATGTAATGTGAACTACAAATAAGTTAATTTGGTATCAAACATTGTACCAAATTAGAACTCTTTGGAGATTATATCAGAAATATTAATGTATGGGTAAACTGCAAGACCAATGGTTCAATCCCAGTACAGATTATTAGTTTAATTTATTAGGAAAAGTATACTCTTTTTTAATTCCCATTAACCTCACCAAAACATTGATGTGACTTGTGCTGGCAGAGGTGGTCACTAAGCAGCTTTCAACAAGACTTCATTATCATCAATACAGCAAGGAGGGTTATCCATGAATGAAGATCTCAGTGTCAGCTTTAGTTTTCTCTATTAGGTTGCATACAAAATTGTTGACGTTCTCCTCTCTCCTTGAACTGACCAATGTAAAGTATTACCCGTAAGAGGGTGGGGATTTTTCAGCTTCTTGCTTCTCATTCATGTGCTATGCAAAAGTATTACTCAGACATCTGTTAAACAATCACAGGCTTAATGACCTGTAATCTTTCTCCACACATTACATTATACATTACCACAGGACAATGACCTAAAAAAGCCATGGAAATATCTTTGATACAGGAATTTCCTTCAGTCCCCCAGCACACAAATAAAATCACATTACATATTCAAGCAGTCTCGATTTGAAAAAGGTTTTCAAATTTCAAGATACTGCTAAGTATTGTAAGGATTTTGATAGTTTAAACTGCTTTTACAACAGCGTGATAACTATAGAACAAAAAGTAAGTTCATTATCTTTTATCATGTTGTTTATCCACATAGTTACATTTTGCTTGCCATAATTTCCAGTTTACATTTCTAAGCCAGAAGGGTCACCCAAACAGACAGAAACCTTTATTTTTGTTAACCCCCTAGAAACCTTGTTACTTCTGTAATGACATGGATGAAAATAGTACTCTTCCTCATCCAATCAAATATGGAGTGAGTCTTTCTCATAAAAGAGATATGATAGCCTCTAAAAATGATAACAGCTTCTTACAAAACAGCTGGTAAAAAATAAATAAATAAATACAAAGTGTTAAACTGTTTCATGGCAACAATGTCAGTTTTACATTGATTCTTCTTATCCTCATTTTGCTTAGTGGTAACTATTTTTTTTTTTTAGGGGCAAAACAAACAGACAAACAAACAAACAAAACCATCTGAATTTAGAAATAGGAGGCAGCTTATGCCAGTAGGAAATATGATACATAATATTGCAACCAATTTTATTCCTTAACCCTCAGGTACAAACCTTAATGTTAAATTCCTTAATGTTAACTTTAAGAACACATTTTGCATAGTGCTTGACAGACAGAATACAAATGACAATGCCAGTGGCATCAAAAGTGTAAGCATCATTAAGTTATGCCTAACTGTTAAAATAGTACATTCTGCAAGATTTGTTTTGCTTTGTTTTGTTTCTTTGCTACCAAAATTGAAAACAAACATAAATATATATGTGTGTGTGTGTGTCTGTTTCTGGTTAGAGTGTTTTTAGTTTCACAACATTTAAATATTTTCAGAATTCTTGAGCCACTAGAACGGGAGATGTTAAATAAATAAATAAATAAATAAAAGAAGATATGAATACAAAAACATGAGGCTACAAAGCTACACATATTAATGCAAGTCATTTCACAAAATCTGATATAATTCTGTTACTTTATTAGATTATATGAAGCTATTTCACTTAAATTGTAAAGAGATCTAAATCTCTCACATTTTCTTCACTGGATAAGTCATTTGACCTGTCAGTTTGCATATCCACATCTCTTGATCAATTATATTCACACTTAATTGGGGCACTTGAGATTACAGGTTTTTATGTTTTCTCACGAGCTGTTACAGACATTCAAAAATACCACAAAACATATCCTACTTATGACTAATAGTAATATGCATTTGAGACATGTTTCTAAATGACTTTAACTCTTCATATAATTAAGTATAAATAGAAAATTTCCAGTTTTCTTGTAGAAAAAGAACAAGCACATCAGATTATTTCAATTTTTCCAAATCCACATTAGAATTTCAGGGTATCTCATGTTTTCTGTTTAACACTAGTGCTTTAGTTATAAAAATAAGACAATTAAATATATAACTCTGTACATTAATCTGTCTCACACATCTTACATGAAGCAATCCTAGTATTTGGGTTAGAGTATCTCTAATAGCTTAAATACCTACATATGATCTCAGTGATAAATGAAGGGAATCGCAAAAGAAAAGTAATCAAATTGTTATTTATCTCTGGAATATTTTTAAGCTCAACCTCAAATAATTTGCAAATTCACTTTACTTTGTTTAACTAAGTTCTGGGGGGAAATATATATATATCACACGTCATATATATATATATTATATTATATACAATATTGAATATAGTACATAGTATATATAATAATAAATATATATGTGTGTGTGTAGATATATATGAATATATATATATAAATATATATATATAAATACATATATAATTGTCGTGGTTTAACCCAGCCAGCAGCTAAACACCACACAGCCGTCTGCTCACCCTCCCTCTCTGGGATGGGGGAGAGAAATGGAAAGTGAAGCCCGTGAGTTGAGATAAAGACAGTTTAATAATACAGGAAAATAATAATAACAATAACAATAACAATAACAATAAAACAATAACAATAACAATAATAATAATACAATGATGATAATAGTATTAATAATGTGTACAAACAAGTGATGTACAATGCAATTGCTCACCACCCGCTGACCAATGCCCAGCCTAACCCCGAGCAGTCCGGCCCTCCTCCCCCTGCTACCCACCCCTATATATTGTTTAGCATGACATCAGATGGTATGGAATACCACTTTGGCTAGTTTGGGTCACCTGTCCTGGGTCTGTCCCCTCCCAGCTCTTGCTGCACCCCCAGCCTGCCCATTGGCAGGACAGAGCAAGAAGCTGAGACGTCCTTTGCTCTGCAACAATTAAAACATCGGGGTGTTATCAGCACTCTTCTCATCCTAAGCCAAAACATAGCATTCTACCAGCTACTAGGAAGAAAATTAACTCTGTTCTAACTGAAACCAGGACAATAATTAAGAATTGTGGCATTTTTAACCTCAACAGAAAAATATCTAAATTTTAACTATAAAAATAATGATGAACCTTCTATGCAAGTCCACAAATTTGTGACGTGTATACATAAACTATGCAATATCTCTAGAGCACAATTTCCAGCAAGATAAAACCCCTTCACATCATTAAAGAAATAAATGAATAAATAAATAGGTCAATAACAGCAAGTAACATAAAAACAATGAGTTCATATTATTACAAATTATAGAGTGAAAAAAATTGATGTTTTTAGTAAGAATTCTGAAATGAGAAGCACTTTGTATACAAGCTCTGAAGCATCCAAATTGGTGACATTAAATTATAACATTGTCACTGAGTATTTCTGTTTCCATAACAAATCTATCCATCCACCTGTTGTTTGGACAATGTGAAATTTAATCAAAAAGGACCACAATAATAAATTGTAAGTAATGTATCCCCAGAATGAATGTGGTTTCCTATATGTCTTTATTGAGTATAAACACTGGTAGCTATAGCTCCATTGTTTAGTCATGGCTACTTCTGATTCTTAACAGAATGCATGAATAAATATTTTGAACAGAAGAATATTGGTTGAAATATCTGCAGCAGTGACTGCTTCAAAGGTTAAATACTTTGAAAGTAGGAATATTTGTATAAAATTGGAAGTTTTGATTCGTGTGTGATCAGGATTTTAGAATAATTTTTCATGTATTTATAGGACATATTCATTAAAAGAAATGTTACCTACTCAACCATTTATTTGTATTTTCATTAAAGGACAGGGCAGTGTTAAAGCACACATTGACTCTTATGATCCATTTCCATAAATATCCAGTGGCTGCTAACATTACAGACAAAACTCTTTAAAGGAAATATTCCACACATGCCATTATTTTTATGATGATGACTATTATTATTATTATTTACTATTATTATGTACCAGAATCCTTTAAACATCAACTTAGCAAACAATTTTAATTTAACATTGATAATATATTTATTATTAATATAATATTATAATTATATATAATATTTATGTATATATAATATATAATATAATATATATTATAATATATAAAATATATTTTATATATTATATATAATATATATAATCTATAATATATATAATTTATCATATATTTTATATATATTATATATATTACATATATTTAATATATAATATATATTATATATAATATATAATTATATTAATATAATATTATAATATATAATAATATATTTTTTATTAAATTTGATAATAACTATTACTAACTAGTAATTTGGTATTTAAAAGTCAAATTAACTCCATTTGTTCATCAAAACACTCTGAGAAAGCACTGCTACTGCAGAAACTCCTTGCCTTTAAATAATTTAGTCCTGTTTTCCTGTTCTATTTTTTACTTGCACTTTGTATTTTTATGGAATATATTTCTATTTTTGTCGTCCATATTAAAAAAAAAATCAAATAAAAATATCAATAATAATAATAATAATAATAATAATAATAATAATAATAATAATAATAATAATAATAATAATAATAATAATAATAATAATAATAATAATAATAATAATAATAATAAATGTAACAGTATTTTCCTCCTTTCTCAATTAGGTAGATATGAGTAGAGCATCATTTTGATTTTAGGGGTTAATTTCAAAGGTATTGTCTTAATCTAAAAATTAAAGTATTACCACTCCTTTTGTAGATTTTGTGTTTTTTGTTTGTTTGTTTGTTTTGTTTTGTTTTCCACTAAACAAAGTAGATTTGATGCTATCCACACATCTACTGTACTTAGAAAACAAAAGATATTAGAAAAAATATATAAAATGGTGGTCAGATAATAAAATTTGAGCAGAGTACTGCAGATAATTTTAGCATCATAACCTGGATAAATGGTTATCTTGTGAAGATATTGTTTTAACTGGGGAGAAACACTAACATATAGAGAGAATGAAAGGAAGATAAATATATATTTATTACTTTAATAAACTAAGATTGATAACAAAAGGAAGATAAAAAAATAATAAACAAGGCTATAACTTCTAACAAAATTATGGGGTTCTCATTCATTTAAAACAAGAAAAGGTATTGTAACATCTACAAGAAAGCATAATTATTTCCTATTATGTAGACAATATTTGCTTTCTTCAGCCAAGCCAATATCAAATTTTCTCAGAACAAATATATTTAGATCTTGAAACAAATATCAAGTGCTGAAATCTTCACTGCTATTTACAGAAAGGCTATACAGGTAGTAAAATGTATATATATGACTTCCTTTCAATTCTCAATTATATAAAAGACAGATAAGAATTGACAAAAACAAACAAATAAACAAAAATCCTGAAGGTAATAAACACAGTTATGTTGAAAATATATCAAAAACATTTATTTCTGTAAGGATGAAGTTACCATATTGTACAAGTATAAATTGATTCAAGTGTTTTCTTACAAGTGGTACCTTTTTTTTGACAAGCCTCTCTTCTAAAAAGGTTTTTAGATATTTAATATATATTAACATGTAATAGAAACATGCAATTTAGATCCATTATTGTGGTAATTAACTACCTTTTATTACCCTTCTTTTTCCTGAATCACACTTTTAAAAGTTTCTACTATTAGGACCACAAAGCTGATCAGAGGGCTGGAGCACCTCACCTGTGAAGAAAGGCTGAGAGAGCTGGGGATGTTCAGCCTAAAGAAGAGAAGGCTCCCGGGTGGCCTCGTTGCTGCTTTGCAGTACTTAAACGGGGCTTATGAAAAAGATGGAGAGTAATTCTTGGCTTGATCAGATAATGTCAGGACAAGGGGAAATGATTTTAAAATAAAAGAGCGACGAGGAGGAAATTCTTCACTCCGAGGGTAGTGAGGCACTGGAAGAGGTTGCCCAGAAAGGTTGGGGATGTCCCACCCCTGGAGGTGTTAAGGATAGATAAGGCCCTGAGCAATCTGACCTAGTGGGTGATATCTTCGTCTATGGCGGGGGGGAGGAACTAAATGATCATTAAGGTCCTTTCCTACGCAAGCCATTCTATGATTCAATGATTAATAAGTTTTATCTATTAAAACAAACCTAAAAAGGGAATGTATCTACCTCTTCCACGTTTGTAAGTTACAGTCATTGTAAATCTGTATTTTTCTTGCACACCTCGCTCCTCAGTATAATAGTTCTTATAAGCAGAATTACAAATCTGTGCTCAATAATTTATATTCGTCATCCAAAGGCTTTCCTAGCTTCTCTTGATCTGCTCATTATCACAGAATCACAGACCGGTTGAAGTTGGAAAGGACCTCCAGAGATCGTCTAGTCCAACACCCCTGCTCAAGCAGGGTCACCTAGAACATGTTACAGATGATTGCATCCAGGCAGGTTCTGAATATCTCCAAAGAGGGAGACTTCACACCCTCTCTGGGCAGACTGTTCCATTGTTCTGTGACCCAAAATATAAGTTCTTCCTCATATGGTGATGGTATCTCCTGTGGTTCAATCTATACCCATTACCAGTGAAAAGCATTTGCCCCCATCCTCTTTGCATCATCCATTCAGATATTTGTAGAGATTGATGAGATCCCCTCTCAATCTTCTCTTCTCTAAGCTAAACAGGCACAGCTCACTTAGTCTTTCCTCATAGGACAGATGCTCCAATACCTTAATCATCTTCGTGGAATTACATGTATGCAGGTATCATGTATCCAAAATAACTGAGATCATAAAAGAGCAAGTCTGACAAGAGATGCTAAAGTCTATTTCATTTATTGACTAAACATTTACAGCATTCTTATGTATCAATTTCATTGTCAACTTGGTTGGAGAAAGGAATATGCATTTAGAGCATAAACAGCAATTTCATTTCTTGTATTTCATGAAAACATTTTCAGTTTCTATGGTGGCTAGTGCTGAAACCATGCAACCTGTTCTGAACATATGGCAGATTTCCTAGAGGAAATGTTGATGCATATTATCAACTTGATATCCTTTGCTAGCATTTTTAAGACACCATTGATGCCTGTGATTGGCAGCAGCAAAATGACAAGTCTGAAACCAATCCTGTTCAGGTGAAACCAAACCTAATAAGCCATCACAAAAGTGTGTGAGTGATTCATATTATATTCTTATGTCATGGACAGTAGAGACATATAGGTTTACTTAAAAAAAAAAAAAAAATGTTATTATACGTCTTAAAAGAAAAATTTTACCACCAATTTTATCACAATCATTTCATTTTAGAAGTCCTCTGTGTCTCTGCCTTCATCATCTACTTATTTTTTATTTATGAATCTTTCCTTCTGCTGATCAGCTCCACTTCTCTTTCACTTCCCATCTGTGCTCCTGGGGAAGAAATGAAACCTCTGCCAGAGGGCAGCCAGAACATTTTTTCAAGTTAGAGGAGTAGATGCACTAGTAGTGTTCACAGCCACGTGTAGGCAACAAGTAGATTCTGATATGAGAGAATTTCATGTCCCAAATTCAGGGACACTTGGATTACCTACCTAAATAATATATAATCTACAGAAGGAGTTCTTCTAAATTCATCTGAATGGATCTCAGGAAGGTGTGTCCCCCACCGTTCATTTCCTCTATGGTTTGGACTAAATACATTTCAAAAAGTAAATAAGACTTTTTGCATGAAGTCAAAAACACAACTACTTTTGCACTAATAAAACATTCTGGCATAAAGACAAAGATGGACACAAATGTTGTAACTTCTGTGTTCAATGGTCATATGCTTAACTCTTTGTTCAAACCAGGGTTTGCCAGTCTGTGTTTGGTTGTTAAAATAAGGTTTTGTGGCACACTCCTTAATATATGATTAAATAAATTATGTTTCTAGGGATTTTATGCTCTCTTATTTTAAGTAACTTTTTACTGCCTTAAGTAACTTTTTACTACACAGGAGTTAAAATCAAGGCTTTCAGCCATTCTGCCCTCTATAAATGTAAACAAATGCAACCTGAGCATTTATTTTTATTTGCACAATGTGATGATGATAAAGAAATGTGAGAAAGTTTCTGGCATGCCAAATAAATCTGGACTTATGTCTCTCAGCAGAACTGCTGAACATTGAAAACCAGATTTCACTGGGTTTCTACCAAATTCTGGATTCACTAGACGTGCATGGCTTAAACTTCTCTCAATATTCCCAGCATAATTTTGGGAGAAAGAGGGACATTTCCACAAAGAAGCAAAAGATTTACTGCATGCTGACAAATATATTGTCATGAGAGGAATCTCAGAAATTTCTCCTGGGGAAACAACTCCAGCTTTGTAAGATTTTTCCTCATAATTGTCCCCAGCAGCTTCTGTAAAAGTAGATTCTGAATATAATCAGAGACACTTCACGTCATAGAGTAAAAAAAAAAAAATCACAAAAGTTTTATTTTTGATATGGAGAACAGATTATGTATAGGGTTATTAATAATGAACGTTCAGTTTTCTCACTGTTCTGTGAGAATTATGAAAAACAGGTCACATGACTACAAAATATAGAAATAAAGATTAAGAGTAAATATAACACTAAGTTTACAACAGTTGCTATTTTTCTATATATTTTCTCTAAGTGACAAATACCTTCTTTCTCAATCATCCTCTGTTAATGTTTCTGTGTGAATAATATCTTAATTATGTTCAGTTTTGTTCAGCTGAAATTTCCACTGCAACAACAGATCCACAACTGGAGTCACAATAAAGATGACCTGGGAAAAATAATGACTGTAAACAGCTGCTAAAACATTTACAGAATAGAAGTGCCTTCTATTGTCAGAACTGCTAGACTGAGAACCTGACCTGTGAACAAGAAGTATCCTCAAAATATACAGCTAACATCTTTGAAATGATGCTGAGTACAGAAGAACCAGAGCCATCCTGAAGATACCAACATTAAGGGCAAAAACAAGAAACAGTAACAATATTTAATCATCTGAAAAGGTGAAAATTGTCTGGAAAGGTTTGTTGTTCTAGTTGTTTTTTTTTGTTTGTTTGTTTGTTTGTGTGTGTTTTTTTTTTTCTGAGTATAGGAAACATCATCACCTATGGGTTGTCTCAAGTAAAACATAAAAATTAACTGCATCCATTGGCTGCTCTAACAGGTATGTCTCTGTTACGTCTCTGTGACACAAAAATGACTATTTTTCTCTCCAAAAGGAAGAGCTTCTAAGAACTTTCCATACTGCACTTTTTTTTTTTTCTTTTTTTTTTTTCATCCTGCTCTACTCTGCACTGGTCCGGCCTCACCTAGAGTACTGTGTGCAGTTCTGGGCACCACAGTACAAAAGGACGTTAAACTGTTGGAGAGTGTCCAGAGGAGGGTGACAAAGACGGTGAAGGGCCTAGAAGGGAAGACATGAGGAGTGGCTGAGGTCACTGGGCCTGTTCAGCTTGGAGAAGAGGCGTCTGAGGGGGGACCTCATCACAGTCTACAACTTCCTTGCGAGGAAGAGTGGAGAGACAGGTGATTCTCCATAATCACCAGTGATAGGACACGTGGGAATGGTGTTAAACTGAGGCAGGGGAAGTTTAGGCTTGACATCAGGAAGAAGTTCTTCACCAAGATGCTGGTCACACACCAGAACAGGCTCCCCAGTGAAGCAGTCACTTCACCAAGCCTGTCTGAATTTAAGAAGTGTCACATGGTCTAAACTTTTGGGTAGACCTGTGCAGTGCTAGGAGTTGGACTCAATGATCATTATGGGTCCCTTCCAACTCAGGATATTCTATGATTCTATGATTGATCATCTTTGAAGTAAGACTCTGTCTGCTGTTTCATTGGGCCCATTCTTGGGCCCACTTCTGGGTGTTGGTCTCTTCTGAGATCTGTATCCACCAAATAAGTTAATTATATTTTATTTTGAAAACACTGAGAAAATCCACATTTCACATGCAACTTTGATCTTACCCATGGCCCTCCTTGATGCAGGTTGCAGTCTGCTGTCCTGCACCAGCTCAAACATTTCTCTAAACAACTAAACAATTTTAAACCACAAGGTTTTCATGGAGAAAAAGAAAAAAAAAAAAAAAAAAAAAAAAAAAAAAAGAAAGAAGAAAAGAAAAGGAAAGGAAAAAAGAAAGAAAGAAAGAAAGAAAGAAAGAAAGAAAGAAAGAAAGAAAGAAAGAAAGAAAGAAAGAAAGAAAGAAAGAAAGAAAGAAAGAAAGAAAGAAAGAAAGAAAAAGAAAGAGAGAAAGAGAGAGAGAGAGAAAGAGAGAGAGAGAGAGAGAGAGAGAGAAAGAAAGAAAGAAAGAAAGAAAGAAAGAAAGAAAGAAAGAAAGAAAGAAAGAAAGAAAGAAAGAAAGAAAGAAAGAAAGAAAGAAAGAAAGAAAGAAAAAGAAAGAGAGAAAGAGAGAGAGAGAGAGAAAGAAAGAAAGAAAGAAAGAGGAAGGGAAAGGAAGGAAGGAAGGAAGGAAGGAAGGAAGGAAGGAAGGAAGGAAGGAAGGAAGGAAGGAAGGAAGGAAGGAAGGAAGGAAGGAAGGAAGGAAGGAAGGAAGGAGAGGAGAGGAGAGGAGAGGAGAGGAGAGGAGAGGAGAGGAGAGGAGAGGAGAGGAGAGGAGAGGAGAGGAGAGGAGAGGAGAGGAGAGGAGAGGAGAGGAGAGGAGAGGAGAGGAGAGGAGAGGAGAGGAGAGGAGAGGAGAGGAGAGGAGAGGAGAGGAGAGGAGAGGAGAGGAGAGGAGAGGAGAGGAGAGGAGAGGAGAGGAGAGGAGAGGAGAGGAGAGGAGAGGAGAGGAGAGGAGAGGAGAGGAGAGGAGAGGAGAGGAGAGGAGAGGAGAGGAGAGGAGAGGGAACCCTAGCCTCTCTCCTTAATAAAATTATCACATTTTGCCATATGCTAATAAAATTTTGTTTTTAGACATGCATTCTTACCACCTTCTCTTCCTTCATAAACTATTTAACAGTCTAGTTCAAAAAGTGTATTTTCCCATCTCTTTCCACATGTCAATATCAAAGCAATTATTTGAATTCTCAGGAAATTCTAGAAAAATGTACCAGAGATTAGCAATAAAACAGAAAGGTGTTTAAATTTAGAATTAATAATAAAGATTACAATAAAGAGTTCCATTTCCCCTTGTTCTGCTGCTCTGAACTCTTCAAGCTTAACCTTTGATTTAATAGGGGTGGGCAAATTGCAAATGATAACAGAGCTATTCATAACATGAAACAGTTTGATTTTGTATAACGCTTTGTGACAGCAGTGTTGAATTTGACAGCATAAGCCATGAAAAAAAAAAAAAAACAGATACAAAGTAAATAAGCACTTAGAAGCCGTAGAAAAAGTGTAAGTTTTACTGTGCACTACTAAATGGTAGTAGAAACTGTTGTGTTAAAAAATCATCATCCAGATATAAAATATAGCATATGGGTATATGGTCTAACAAAGCTGTCAGAAGATCATCAGAGGTGGATTATTGGCAGGAAGAAACCAAATGAGGTTTAATAAGAGCAAGTGTAGAGTCCTGCACCTGGGAAGGAACAACCCGAAGTATCACTACAGGCTGGGGGACGACCTGCTGGAGAGGAGCTCTGATGAAAAGGACCTTGGGGTCCTGGTGGACGACAGGTTGACCATGAGCCAGCACTGTGCCCTTGTGGTCAAGAGGGCTGATGGGATCCTGGCGTGCATTAAAAGGAGCGTGGCCAGCAGGTCAAGGGAGATGATCGTCTCCCTCTACTCTGCCCTGGTCAGGCCTCACCTGGAGTAGTGTGTCCAGTTCTGGGCTCCCCGGTACAAAAAAGACAGGGCTCTCGTGGAAAGAGTCCAGTGGAGGGCCACAAAGATGATATGGGGCCTGGAGCATCTTCCCTATGAAGAAAGGCTGAAAGGCCTGGGTCTGTTCAGCCTGGAGAAGAGAAGACTGAGAGGGGACCTCCACAGTGTATATAAATATGTGAGGGGTGGGGGACAGAAGGATGTAGCCAACCTCTTCTCAGTGGTTTGTGGGGATAGGACAAGGGGAATGGCTGCAAGTTAGAGCACAGGAAGTTCTGCACTGACATGTGAAAGAACTTCTTCACAGTGAGGGTGAAGGAGCATTGGAACAGGCTGCCCAGGGAGGTTGTGGAGTCTCCTTCTCTGGAGATATTCAAGGCCTGTCTGGATGCCTACCTGGGCAGCTTGCTCTGAGGAACCTGCTTTGGCAGGGGGGTTGGACCCGATGATTTTTTGAGGTCCCTTCCAACCCCTACAGTTCTCTGAGTCTGTGAGTCTGTGATTTATTTTGATTATGGTCTTCCACCATGTGGTTTTACTTAGCTGTTGTACATCATACAAATCTTGAACCTTATTGATTCCTTTTTTTTTTTTTTTAAATAAAAATCTTTCCCAGGATACTTATCAATATAGTTGCTGATTCTGTAACAAACATTAACATGTTTTCCAGTTCTTCTTTGAAAGTTAAACTATTGAGTCTTTATTTTTACAAAGAAACATAGCCTAGCATGATAAAGAGTACTGTTTCCAAGATGTCAAGAATGCCGGATACTGCAATGGCATTCTTTACATCAGTTCTGTGAGTCTGATTCTGAGATTATATGTTGTAGAAACATTTACTTGGTATATATTTTTCCATTTTAAGCAGTGAGAGCTTGCCTTCTAAGGTCAGAACACCAGATCAAATGGTAATATGCAAGTTAAGTTGTAATGCCCAGAAAGTAATACAGATTTTCTGCTGTGTTGTGAAAGGAACTAGGTTCTGGAGAATCTAAGCAACAATTTTTATCAATACATGAGCAAAAATTATTCTGCATGATTCACTGTATGAAACTCCTTAACAAATGTAAGCCTCTTAATAAGGGTAGTGCTTATAGAAATGCTTTTAACAGCAGCTACCAATTAAGTGCATAAGCAAAGGCAGATGAGGTTCATATTACCAAAAAATTGAGGCACGATAGAATCATAAAATCATATAATCATTAAAGTTAGAAAAGATCTCAAAGATCATCTGGTTCAACCATCACCCTACTACCAATGTCACCCGCTAAACCATGTCCCTAAGCATCATGTCCAACCTTTCATAAAACGCTCCCAGGGACAGTGACTCCACCACCTTCCTGGACAACCCATTCCAATGCCTGACTACTCTTTCTCAGAAGAAATGTCTCCTAATTTATGTCTCCTAATGTCTCCTAATGTCTCCATACTTAACCTCCCCTGGTGCAACTTGAGGCCATTCCCTCTAGTTCTATCGCTGTTTATCTGTGAGAAGAGGCCAGTTTGCACAACTTCCTTTCAGGTAGTTGTAGAGAGCAGTAAAGTCTCCCCTGAGCCTCCTCTTCTCCAGACTAAACAACCCCAGTTCCCTCAGTAACTCCCCACAGGACTTGTGTTGCAGACCCTTCACCAGCTTCATAGCCCTTCTCTGGACATGTTTCAGGGCCTCAATGAGATTTCATATTTTCATCCTCTTTGTACTCTTAAACTATACATTAAATGCCCTAATAAACAAACAAACAAACAAACAAATAAAATGCAAGCTTCAAATTGTGAATTATTAACAGACCAGTTTGATTGACACACTCTACAATTACTTTACATATTTCTAACATTTATCATACATTTTGATACAAATATGCATCTGTCACATTCAGAACTGTGAAATTAAAAGAATGTTGTCTAATAAAAAGAGCCTTTTCTGACTGTGCATTAACTTTCTTTTATTACGGTTTTCTTTGTCTTGTCTCACCCCTCCATTGAATTCACCTTGGGCCTCATCAATGTTTTTCTGTAGCAAATAGCCCCCCAAAAACAGCACCTGGAGTCTGACATATCTGGCTTTTCTTGGCTCAGGGAGTTACTGATCCCTCTAAGAAACTTCTGCTCCTGGTTGCATACCTGAAGCAGGCAGCAAACATTGATGGAGTAGGGAGGGATAGTGCAGGCAAACCTCCAGTGGCTTACCTCTCAGTGAGGACCAAAGTCCATCCCCACTGAAACACTGCTGAAAACTTCTCTTACCCACAGGGACAGACCCTGCCTTTTCAACTACTCCCATCCCTGTGTCTTCTCCCAAACCTCCATGTAGTGGCATGTCCATTGCTGCCACAGGCTGAGTTAACCACAGTTCTGGACACTTTTCTGCTCACAACATTTTGCAAGGAAGATGGCAAAAGAAAAAAAAAAAAATCTTTTTGCCTACAAATGTGTTTCCTTAAATCCCCATTTCCTTACTCAGGGTTTGCTGCCACTGTCATGCACCTCCATTGCCTTGCTCCCAAGTACTGGGACACCTATTTTTCCTCTGGTATTTTTGCACATTTTCCTATCTTTCTTCTCTTTTTGTGTCTCTCTTCTCCTCATGCTTCCACTTACTTGCACCACTCTAGGAAATAAAATAATATAAATAAATAAATAAATAAATAGATGGAAAATTCCTTGCAGAGATGTTTTCCTTCTTCATAACTCCGTCTTAACCCCCCTCTTTGCTCCCCACAGGGTCCCCACCACACATTGCTTTCCAGCATCTCCACTTGCCCTGCACAGCACTGCAAGCTAGGATGGATAAAATACAATGCATAAATCAGGACCATGCTCACCCCATACTGGTCCAGCCCAGCAATATACCTGGCACCCCATTGGCTCAGATGGGGGTGTTTGGTCCAGCTAACTCCCTGGCTGGCCTGTGCTCAGCTCATGGGACAAACTCCACCTGAGGGGTTGCGCTGAAGGCATTAGCCTTTTATTCACGGGAAAACAGAGAGCATGAAGAATTTGAAGTAGGATTTTCTACGCTTGGGATGATCTAACGATACCCCATGCCTGTAAGTGTTCAAGAGGCAATTCGATAATGCCCTCAATAATATTCTTTAACTTTTGGTTAGCCCTGAAGAGGTCAGGCAATGGGTCTTGATGACAGAATCACAGAATGGGCAGGGTTGGAAGGGACCTCTGATGATTATCTAGTCCAACCCCTCAGCCAAGCAGGATCACCAAGAACACATTGTGCACGATGGCATCCAGATGCGTTTTGAATATCTCCAGAGAAGGAGACTCCACAACCTCTCTGGTCAACCTGTTCCAGTGCTCTGTCACTCTCACAGTAAAGTGCTCCCTCATACTGAGAATTTCCTGTGCTTCAGTTTGTGCCCATTGCCTCTTGTTCTGTTCCTGGACGCAACTGAAAAGAGACTGGCTCCATCCTCTCGAGACCCTCCTCTTGGATATTTAAATACATTGGTGAGGTCTCCCCTCAGACTTTTCTTTTATAGGCTAACCAGGCCCAGTTCTTTCAGCCTGTCCTCATATAACAGGTGCTCCAGTCCTCTGGAAATCATTTTAGTAGCTCTCCTCTGAACTCGCTACAGTAGTTCTCTGTTCTTCTTGTACTGGGGATCTGTGGTGGTTTTACTCGAGCAGGCAGCAGAGTTCCACCATGGCCCCTGTATCACTCCCCCTCCTCGAAGGGAAAGGGGGAGAAAATATGACACAAAGGGCTCAAGAGTTAAGATTAGGATGGAGAGATCACTCAAGAATTATCACAATAGGCAAAACAGTGTAAGAGTAGGGAGATAGTAAAACTTATTGCCTTTTAGTAACAAGCTAGATAAGTGAGAAAGAAAGGAAAAAAGAAAAAATACCTTTCCCACCTTCCACTTCCTTCTACCTCCTGCCTCCAAATGGCGCAGAGGAACAGGGGAATGGGGGTTGCGGTCAGTCTATAGCATTGCACCTCTGCTGCTCCTTCACAGTCATTCTCTGCCCATGCTCCAATGTTGCATCCCTCCCATGGGATGCCGTCCTTCCCAAACTGAACCTGCAGGGGCTGCCCACAGGCCGCAGCTCTTCAAGAACTGCTCCCACATGGCTCCATACCATGGGGTCTATCTGTCAGGAGCAAACTGCTCCAGCACAGGTCCCACACAGGCTGCAGCTCCCCCCAGACTCCCTGCTCTTGTGTGTGCTCCTCTCCATGGGCTGCACCTCCAGCACAGGGCCTGCTGCTGCGGGGGCTCTCCATGGGCCACAGCCTCCTTCAGGCCACAGCCACCTGCTCCTCTGGGCATTCCTCCATGGGCTGCAGCATGGAAACTTGCTCCACCATGGTACTCCATGGGCTGCAGGGGGACAACTTCGTCAATTATCATCAGGCTAATAAATGCTTTATTAAGAAAGTACACTCCCAATAACATTTTTAAAAACATTTATCAGTCTATTTTTTATGAATGAAAGAATAACCTTAAAATATATATATTATATATATAAATAATATTTTTCCACTAACAATTATGTTAAAAAAACTTTTATCTTCTTTATTTTACCTTATACAAACATTAAAACCATTGAAAACATCTGGTTGTTGTTTTAAATCATGTTTACTCAGTTACTTGATTTACACAGACAAAATCAGAATTTCTGAAGAAGATGAGAAAACTCTTTTGAACATTCAAGAAAGTATTAATTTTGAAACTACAGTAAAATAAATAAATTCATTCTTTCATTCATTAATAACAGTTGTTTTTTCATTTGACACTTCAGATTTATGGTTTGGGTTCGGTTTTTGGTTTTGTTTCTTTGATTTGTGTGTGTGTGAGAGGTTTTTGTTTGTTTGTTTTCTTTTCCTTACCTTGGAGTTCTCGGCAACATAAAAATACAGTACTTAGTTTTACATGAAGAAATCAGAATCCACTACCAGTGGACATACAAATTAGTAGCTTAGGGAGAAAACAAGCAGGACACTTGACCTTGACCTCTTTGCTTTAGTTAGCAAGTTCAGTTTAGTAAGGCATAGTTAGATAGGAAGGCAACACATTACACGTGCAGATGGAAAAGAATAGAAACTTGTCCTACTTTTGTAAAGAAATCATCTTCCTGTAGGAGTCTAGTTTTTGTACTTAGTAGAGTCTTGGCTTTCTATGGATAATTTAAACTTTTACTTCCTTCAAGAAGTTTCCATAGAAAAATAATATTTGGGAAAAACTGTATCTTCTTTACTTTTGAAACCCTCCAATAATTTCTTCTGGTTAACTTGTAGTTTTCTGAACTTTTGTGAAGAGCTTTGTGAATTTAAAGTTTGTTCCTGAGAGTAGCAACAAAGATGACTGTCACCTACTATCTTCTGCTTCTAATGAAAACAAAAAACTATTAGAACATAGATGCCTAATTCACCCTAAATTTTCAATCCACTCCCACCCCCCATGTAGAATGGGTATGCAATATTTACTTTGATTACTAAGTAAAATGCAAATGTTTAGTAGTTATCTAAAGTACCTACATATTTTTCTTGGTGCATGTTTAAAACAAATATATTGTGTACTCAGACAAAACTACTGAAATCAATGGGAATATTTTCTAAACAATTCAGTAATCATATACTGAACATGTATGAACTTTTAGTTTGGTTCAAGCCAAGGAAATTCCCAGCTCATGTTTTAGAAACCATTTACTAGTAGTATTTGTCATTGAGAATGGAAAGTAAAGTCATATCAAAGTTTTATTATTGTTTGACAGACAGCTGCCTGCAGTTCAGGAAATACTAAAATCCTGCCAATTTGTCATGCTTCTTAGCAATCTGGAGTTTCAGACTGTACAAATAACATAAAAATAACAGAAGAATCAATAGTTTGACTGATATGTTCATTCATGAACAGAGATATCCTGTACTATCAGTATAAATTATTTAATCCTTAATTAGAATGCACCTGAGGAACAAGCACCATTTTCTGTTGCTTAAACTAATAAAATTACAATAAAATTACAGTGAAAAAGGTCACTGTTGACTGAGACCCAGCTGCAGATCAAAACCAAACTGATTAGTTCCAGATATTATTGTAGCATTAGAAGTTAATTAGTGAGAATGCTCAGGATGATGAAAGAAACTTATTTATAAGAGACATTGCAATTAAATTACTTCAATGCAGAATATTGTAGGCTTGATTGATTCATACTAGTAGTAAAAAAGTGAAAATTATTCTGCTTTCTAAGAGTATACTGTTATGTTTCTAAAAGCTTCTTATATAGCTTGCTATATATAATTTCATAAGCACTTTTTTAAAGAACAAAATGGAAGTAAGGGGGTTTGTTACACTAAAGGGGTTTTCCCATACAATCAACTTGAAATTGAATGCTAACCTTTTTCACAATTTTGTAATACTTTTCATCTCACAATTTTAAGAAATTCATTATCCAAAATTAACCTCTTTTCCCTTGAGGACAATTGAAGATATATCTGCTCAATAAATTGAGATCTCTAATGCATCTCTCAAGCAGTACAGGGACTGCTGAAAGCAAATTAGACTTTCCTCCACCTGTTTGTCATTTTATGGGAAGATTTTATTGATATTAGATTAATTGGCCTAAAATAAAGTGAGATATATTCAATATTTTGAAAGTAACATATGAAATGACATAGGAGCATCCCAGACAGGATGGCAAAATCAGAGCTAAGAAAAAATCAGAGCTATGAAACAATAAAATGCATGCAGAGATCTGGACAAAATCATCTAAAGTTTCTTCGGTATGAGGAAACCTTTTATTGCATTTTTCCATGAGATAAAACGAAGAAATAAAATTGAGGAAAATCACAGAAAATAACGTATCAAGTATTCCATTTTAAAGACAGAAAAGAGGGAAAAATCAAAATCAAATGACATTCTAAAAGGCATAAAGGCTTTCTAAAGATTGTATGAGAAGGTAGATCTTGAGCAGTAACTAGGAACACCTGAAAGCTTATATTTCATGAACACTGCTTGCTGGCACATCAAGTTATTTTCAAAAATTAACTTACTTTTAAATTAAATTCATGCTGCTTTCCTGTGCACTTCACAGTCAAATATAGCAATTGCTCCCCAACAGTAACTGCTTGGATGCTAATTTTAGATAGCTGAAAGACCAGCTACATATTGTTTAACTGTGTAAGCTTTTTTATAAAGAGTATTTCTCTTATCCCATTATTAATTGGGAAGATATTATGAAGTGGAAAAGTGGGCAGGCCACTAGGGAGGACTATAAGGATGTTGCAAGGCTGTGCAGGGACAAAATTAGGAAGGCCAAAGCTCATCTGGAGCAAAATCTGGCTACTGCTGTTAAAGATAACAAAAAACGTTTCTATAAATACATCAACACAAAAAGGAGGACTAAGGAGAATCTCCATCCTTTACTGGATGTGGGGGGAAACTTAGTTACAAGAGATGAGGAAAAGGCGGAGGTGATCAATGCCTTCTTTGCCTCAGTCTTTAGAGGCAATACCGGTTGTTCTCTGCATACCCAGTACCCTGAGCTGGTGGAAGGGGATGGGGAGCAGGATGTGGCCCTCACTATCCACGAAGAACTGATTGGTGACCTGCTACGGCACTTGGATGTGCACAAGTCGATGGGGCCGGACGGGATCCACCCAAGGGTACTGAGTGAACTGGCAGAGGAGCTGGCCAAGCCACTATCCATCATTTATCAACAGTCCTGGCTATCGGGGGAGGTCCCAGTTGACTGGTGGCTAGCAAACGTGATGCCCATCTACAAGAAGGGCCGGAGGGCAGACCTGGGAAACTATAGGCCTGTCTGTTTGACCTCAGTACCAGGGAAGCTCATGGAGCAGATCCTCTTGAGAGTCATCACGCAGCACTTGCAGGGTAAGTAGGCAATCAGGCCCAGTCAGCATGGGTTTATGAAAGGCAGATCTTGCTTGACGAACCTGATCTCCTTCTATGACAAAGTGACGCGCTGGGTGGATAAGGGAAAGGCTGTGGATGTGGTCTACCTTGACTTCAGCAAGGCTTTTGACACCGTCTCCCACAGCATTCTCCTCGAGAAACTGGCTGCTCGTGGCTTGGACTGGCACACGCTTCGTTGGGTTAGAAACTGGCTGGATAGTCAGGCCCAAAGAGTCGTGGTAAATGGAGTCAAGTCCAGTTGGAGGCTGGTCACTAGTGGCATTCCCCAGGGCTCGGTGCTGGGGCCGGTCCTCTTTAATATCTTCATCAATGATCTGGACGAGGGCATCGAGTGTACCCTCAGTAAGTTTGCAGATGACACCAAGCTATGCGCATATGTCGATCTGCTTGAGGGTAGGAAAGCTCTGCAGGAGGATCTGGATAGGCTGCACCGATGGGCTGAGCTCAACTGCATGAATTCAACAAGGCCAAGTGCCGGGTCCTGCACCTGGGCCGCAATAACCCCAAGCTGAGCTACAGGCTGGGAGATGAGTGGTTGGAGAGCTGCCAGGCAGAGAAGGACCTGGGAGTGATGGTTGATAGTCAGCTGAATATGAGCCAGCAGTGTGCTCGGGTGGCCAAGAAGGCCAACAGCATCCTGACTTGTATCAGAAACAGTGTGAACAGCATGTCTAGGGAGGTGATCGTCCCCCTGTACTTGGCTCTGGTGAGGCCGCACCTCGAGTACTGTGTTCAGTTTTGGGCCCCTCGCTACAAGAAGGACATGGAGGTGCTTGATCGAGTCCAGAGAATGGCGACAAAGCTGGTGAGGGGCCTGGAGAACAAGTCCTACGAGCAGCGTCTGAGGGAACTTGGCTTTTTCAGCCTGGAGAAAAGGAGGCTCAGGGGCAACCTTATTGCTCTTTACAGATACCTTAAAGGAGGCTGTAGTGAGGTGGGGGTTGGCCTGTTCTCCTACGTGCCTGGTGACAGGACGAGGGCTAAAGTTGCGCCAGGGGAGTTTTAGGTTAGATGTTAGGAAGAACTTCTTTACTGAAAGGGTTGTTAGACATTAGAACAGGCTGCCCAGGGAAGTGGTGGAGTCACCATCCCTGGAAGTCTTTAAAAGATGTTTAGATGTAGAGCTTAGGGATATGGTTTAGTGGGGACTGTTAGTGTTAGGTCAGAGGTTGGACGTGATGATCTTGAGGTCTCTTCCAACCTAGAAATTCTGTGAAAATTCTGTGAAAATTAAACAACAGTGGAGACGTAATTATACGTTACTTGGATTATTAATCTTTTTCCCCTTTTGTTGTTATTCTTTGAAAATTGCCATTGAAGGAAGCTTATCAGTCTTTTCTTAACAGCTCACCCCCCCGTTACCGGCACACAAAAAAAAAAATTCTAAATGTGTATGTGAGAGAGAGAGAGATTGAGAGCAAGATATTATTTACAGAATGCAGAACAGAAAAAAAAGAGCTGTTTGGCTGCAGGGGACCAAGTATGCCAGTTCCTTTCCTAATCCATTGAGCCTAACACTGGCACTTCATTTCAGAGATTAATCACACATTCCAACATGCAAACAAATGGCAACTGAACATGTGATGTCTGGCCCATCTCTTATAAAAAAAAAAAAAAAAAGACTGACTGGGAAAAAACAGAAAAACAGACTATATAAGGAGACCACAAAGGGAGACTGTAAAATTTAATACCTGAAGGAAAATTAGTTACATACTAATAGGCAATGCCCACCTTGTTTAAGGAGATACGAGTTTACAATGATGAGGCCAAATAAGATAATCAAAGTGGAGAAAAATACAGAAAGTAAACATGATTTGCCTTTGAAATACACCTCAAGGAAACACACATATTCACTGTTTCCATAAATCATTTATACACAAGTTCAGCTTTCAAATATCCAAATATATGTCTCTCTGTTGGACTTTAAGTCCCTGGCCAATTTTGTCTAAATAGAAGTGATGAATATCGCAATTTCAGTAAATGGGACCACTCATGTACTTAAAAGTAAACATATATCTCAGTGAAAATTATTTTGAATACTAACTGTGATTGCTTTACCTTGCTTGGCAGATGAACTCCACCACAACTGCTGTCTCACTCAGAAGAGTCTCAGAAGAAGAAAAGTACTGAGAAGAAGAAAGAAAGGAGGAAAGATAGAAGGAAAGAAACAACTCACAGGTTGAGATAAGGATAATTTAATCAAAGGAAATAAAATAATTATTAAGGGAAAACTAATATTAACTACATAATTTAACTAAGGGTAAAAAAAAAAAAAAAAAAAAAAAAAAAAGTCGTGTGGAAGCACAGAGGAAAGAAATTACTGTCTACCTCCTACCAACAAGTGACGCTTGTCCACATTCTTAAAGCAGGGCCTCATAGCACATAGTCATTGTTTGGGAGCATGGACATTTTCACAAGAGCCCACCCCTCTCCTCTCTTTACTTCTTCCACATTTTATTGCTGAGTGTGACGTCATATGGTATAGAATATTCCTTTGGTTGCTTTAGGTCAGCTGCCCTGGCGATGTTCCTTCCTCACCTCTTGCCCACCCCCAGTCTGTTGTCTCTGTGGAGGTTAGAGGGAGTCCTGATGTTGTGTCTGTATTGCTCAGCAGTAGACATAACACTGGAGTGATGTTAATAGATACTGTTCTAGTTACAAGTGCAGAGCACAGCACTGTATGGGCCGCTGCAGGGAAAGTTAACTTCATTCCAGCCAAGCCCAGTACACTAACAGAGAGATTTTGATTCAGAAACAACTGAAAACAAAATCATGAGTTATTTTCTAGGTCATTATAAGACAACTTTTTTTTTTTTTTTTTTGTAATTTTTAAACATTTTAAATCAGTCTTTCAAACCATTAGTAGAAAGTCTGGATTCACTTAAGCCTAAAGTAGTTGTGGAATTTTTATATTTATTTATCTACTTATTTTAATTCAGGTGTGGGGGAGCATTAGGAATGGGATAGTGTATATGGAAAGTCATTTTTGTGAAATTTCATTTCACAAAATGAAAACTAAATTCCAGAAGCAAGCATAAATGTTTTAAAGCATCTTTCCTTTCATCCTTCACTAAGAGAACATTATTTTTATCAGCTGTAGATATATTCTAAGTCCAATTTTTCTACAGCTTTCAGCACTTCTGTAAGTAACTTTTTTGCTATGTTTTCATTAAAAATAATCATTTTTTTTTTTATATATTTCTCAGGACTTTTTTGAGTCTAAATTCTTAAAGCAGATGTGAAACAATTCATTCCAACTCAAAATGATGAAATATTTGGATTTTAGGAACAAAAACATCACATCTTCACACATAAATGAATTTTAATTTGAAAGCAAGTTTGGCTTCAAGAGGTATTTTTAGAACACATTTATTGCCTTTATTATTCAATGTACTAAACAGTGCAAGTTAGAAAATACTGTTCTTAGCTGAATATCATCTGTGTGTATATGTGATTGTATAAATGCAGGCCTACATTTTGACCTAATTCACTGTGGTAGAAATCTAAATAAATTCTGTATTAGCACTACAATGTTTCATAGCTGTAATATTCAAAATATATTCTTTCTACGTTTCTATGTTTGTAGAACAGTTATTCATTAGGCATCTAGCAAGAATGAGTGAAAGAACCTAAATATGTTATTGTTGCTGATGATAATCTTGCTCCTTGAAAGACTCCTTGTGGAAGTTACATATTTTAGATCACCTTTATACTAAAGTCTGCTTTACTAATGAAAAAATGTTTATGAAGATAGGACTCCATATATACACTTAGATATACATCAATATATCTCTGTAGATATATATATAGAGAGAGAGAGAGAGACAAACACACAGAGTACTATTCACTCAAGTGTAATCTACAGATTAATGCAAGCTGAAAGCGAGTTAAAATAGGTGAAAATAACTATATCTGTATATACAGAAATTTGACCTTAATAGTTGGAGCAACTGTAAAGACAGACAAGCAACAATTTCCTATCCCCTTTTTATACTACAATTATATAAGGATATCAGAAACCAATTTAATACTCTCGGATTGTATGAGCAGGGCAAGTCAAGAGATGCAAAAGTAATGGCATCAGTTAGGCAACTAAGATTATCTAAGATTATCTAAATTAATATTCTACTTTCTCATGTTCTGCACAACTCACCCTTTCTATTAACTAGCATCTACAACATGCATTTGGATGGCCTAGGAGTGTTTTTGGCTATTTTTCAGATAGATTGTCACATACTTCCCTCTTTTTTTTTTTTCTTTTTTTTTTTTTTTCCCTAGTACTTACATGCCTTCACTGGGAATAACAGTGAAGCTTTGCACAGCTATTTAAGCTACTTATACACATTTACAGAAGCATATATGCATATACAGAAAGACAAATCTATAGACCAGAGGTTCATCCATCTCTGGATACAATTTTCTTAACATACAGTCAGTGCATCTCTTATGAGAAATATCTGCAAAATAAAACTGTCTTGTATGTTAGATTAGTAAAGTACCCTTGACATTATTTAAAGTACCCTGACGTTATTTTCTTCCTTCCTTCCTTCCTTCCTTCCTTCCTTCCTTCCTTCCTTCCTTCCTTCCTTCCTTCCTTCCTTCCTTCCTTCCTTTCTTTCTTTCTTTCTTTCTTTCTTTCTTTCCTTTTTCTTAAAGTACCGGTGACGTTTCTTTCTTTCTTTCTTCCTTGCTTCCTTTCTTTCCTTTCTTTTCCTAACTACTAAATATCTGTTTATCTTGTATGAGATGTATGTGATTTATATGACATCCATACAAAAAAAGAAAAATTGCTTAAGTTTGGATAGGGGATCTCCAAGGAAGAAAATATGAATGAATACATTAAACTATATTAACTGATTTACTAGGAAACAGTATATACATCAAGTTGATAGGAGTACAATCTGAATTTTATTAAACTGTGGTTTTGACAAGTTCTTAGATTTAGATTGATTATCTTTCTGCAACAATAGAATCCCAGTTCTTCACTCCAGTATTGAAATTTCCCATGTTCTGCACAAAATTACTACCTTTCCACATTTATTGTTGAAAACAAATGCTTATCTGAAATAAGCATCCTGAAAACTAAGTTACAAAATAGGTCTATTTACACTAAGAGTGAGTCATATAGATTTCAAAGCTTTCAGGGAGGATTTGTAAGTTAATACCCTTATTATAGGTGTCTAGGTAAACATACCCATGTCAATAAATATGAAGACAAAGATAAATCGTGTATTATGGTAAACATTTCTGGGACTCTTGTTAGTAAATTAGCTGTTGTAGCGTGGGGTTTAGCAGAGAAATAAGCTCATGCATTTTAAAAATTGAAACTATCTTATCTGTAAGCATCTTGTGAGCTCTGATGACATTATGGACAAATTTACTAAGGTAGTCAGAAACAAAAGCACAGATAGGTACATATTAAAATTTCTAAAAGGTTCTAAAAAAGTGAGGGTAACAAACCCTCAGGTATGGATGTCTCTTGAAACATTGAAAACATTGAAAAACTGAATATGTGCATAAACTATTCTTGTTTTTCCACATGTTTTATGAGGAAAGTTATGCGAGGGTTGTTCCTATAAAAATGAAAGGAAAACCACTGCAAAACATTGGTTGTAGGATCTGAAAGAGCCTCTGAGACCATAGTACCTTAAAAAAAATATAATGGTTGGAGAGATGTGTGACCCATTATATATTTCCATGGAGGCTTTCCTGGTTGCCACACATGCAGGTATGAAAGCCCTACGCAACAAACTGACTTTAAGCTATGCAGCACTTGATTTGAGGTACCTGCAGGTAACAGAAGTATATGCAATTACAACACAAAAAGGATATCCTCGCAAACAAACCTCTGAGGTTCAAACGTAGAAATGCATGCTCAATCCCTGTAGCAAACTCAGCCACCCCAAACAGCAACCAAGAAGGTGATCTACTTGGTCCTACCTTTACTGTGTATTTATTCTACTGGTAAGTAGGATGAAAATCCTGGGAAACAATAATCAAACCTACTTTTAACCTGATGTTATGTTGTCCTTTTGTACTAAGAATGAAACACTACCATCTCTATGAGAAGCCCATACAGGTGGAGATCTAAGGAAAATGGGACTGGTTAGCCTGGAGAAGGAAAGGTTTGGCAGAGGATCTTTTTAATTAATATAAATATATGGTGGCTTTCTATGATGGAGTGACTGCATCAGTTAACAAGGGAAGATCATCTGAAGTCATCTACCTGGACTTGTGTAAGGCCTTTGACATGGTCCTACATGACACCCTGGTCTTCAGATTGAAGAGGTATGGATTTGAAGGTTGGATTATTCAGTGGATAAGGAGTAGGCCTGAAGGTTGCACCCAAAGAGTGGTGATCAATGGCTCTATGTCCAGGTGGAGGCCAGAGATGAGTGATGACCCTCAGGGATTTTTTCTGGAACCAGTATTGTTTAGTATCTTCATCAGTGGCATGACAGTGGGATCAAGTGTACCCTCAGCAAGTTTGCAGATGACATCAAGATGAGTGGTGCAGTTGATACAACAGAAGGAAGGGATGCCATACAAAGGTACTTGGGCAAGCTTGAGAAATGGGCCCACGTGAACTGCATGAGGTTCAACAATTCCAAGTCAAAGGTGCTGCACCTGTGCTGAGGCAATCCCAGATGTGAGAAGAACGCATTGAGTAGCCTGGCAGAGAAGGACTGGGGGTTCTGGTGGACAAAAAGCTTGACATGAGCCAACAGTGTGTGCTTGCAGCCCAGAAGGCCAACTGCATCCTGGGCTACATCAAAAGTGGTGTGGCCAGCAGGTCAAGGGAGGTGATTGTCCCCATCTACTCTGCCTTTGTGAGACTCCACTTGGAGCACTGCATCCTGGTCTGGGGTCCCCACCACAAGAAGTAGGTTAATCTGTTAGAACAGGTACAGAGAGCAGCCCCAAAGAAAATCAAGGGACTGGAGCACCTCGCCTGTGAGGAAAGGCTGAGAGAGCTGGGGATGTTCAGCCTAAAGAAGAGAAGGCTCCCAGGTGGCCTCGTTGCTGCTTTGCAGAACTTAAAGAGGGTTTATTAAAAAGATGGAGAGTGATTCTTGGCTTGATCAGATAATGTCAGGACAAGGGGAAATGATCTTAAAATAAAAGAGGGGAGGCTTAGATTAGTGACTAGGAGGAAATTCTTCACTCCGAGGGTAGTGAGGCACTGGAAGAGGTTGCCCAGAAAGGTTGTGGATGTCCCACCCCTGGAGGTGTTAAGGATAGATATGGCCCTGAGCAACCTGACCTAGTGGGTGATATCTTCGTCTATGGCAGGGGGGTTGGAACTAAATGATCATTAAGGTCCCTTCCAACACAAGCTGCTGTATGATTCTACGAAAGGAAGCTATCAAGACAGGGAGAAGGTTTCCTCCATCATGCCCAGTGAAAAGCCAACAGACAATAGGCACAACCTGGGAGGTTCTTCCTGAACATCAGGAATAACACTTCTCTATTGCGTGTGACTGAACACCAGAACAGTTTACCCAGAGAGATGTCAGAGTCACCTTCCTTGGAGATATTCAAAATCTGTCTGGATGTGGTTCTGGGCAGTCAATTCTAGAAGTTCTTGCTTGGTTGGGGGGATGGACAAGATGATGTCCAATGTTCTCTTCCAACCTCAAACCCAGAGACAATTGGGAGAGATAAACCAATGTGCTATGTCTGAGATATATAAGTGATCTTTATATTTATTTATTTATTTGTTTTTAAGTATGTGTGATAACTTTTTCCCCAACTCAAGCCCCACGTGTGTAGAAATTTATAGAATCATAGAATCATGATTTACTATACATGAAGCTTTCAGGGAGGTATGCATGTCATGTATGATTTATGTGCAGGCAAAACTGTACATCAAAACTGCAAAGTCAAAGGAAAAGTTGGTGTTATATCTGCTTGGATTTTAATGTGAAAGAACATAATTTTCTGCATCAAAATTCAGCTTATTTAAAAGCAATGGGATAGCAATAATGAAAAGAGAATATTATACCCTGAAGACCACATTATTGATTTGTGTGAGGACCTGCAAATGGAAGTTTAGGGTACTCCTCGTAAGGTGTTCAGAGTTTAAAACTAGGCAGCAGTTTAATGAAGTAGTCATTTTTTCTTTGGAATATGGGTCTTTTTTTTGAGCTCATTTTAAACCATCTTTTATTGAAGTCAAGATATCAAGTATCAAGTATCAAGATATCAAGTATACAAGTATCTCCTTATTTATAACACAAATAGCTTTGACACAAAAAGACTGTTCCTTGAAAAACATGTAAATAACTATA
This sequence comes from Aythya marila, assembly GCF_965140915.1. Taxonomy (NCBI): domain Eukaryota; kingdom Metazoa; phylum Chordata; class Aves; order Anseriformes; family Anatidae; genus Aythya; species Aythya marila. The sequence continues at coordinate 46,220,936 of NC_139080.1, read as the reverse complement.
TAAATATATTATCATGAAATGAAAATACCTGAAATAGTCAAACGTTACAGCCGGTGAATAACAAAAAATAAGCACTGTATCATATTAATTTATTTAAACAGTAGTGAGTTACCAATCCTTCACTAACTTGTGCCAAAAAATGCAAAGATAAAAATCAGACTAAATGTGCCTATTTGTAAATAAAATGTTTTTGTTCAGTTTAAAATATGTAACATCTACTTCATTGCTCAGATAATGAGAAATGTTGCATATAAATCAGTACAATTCTGGAATAATGAAAAGCACAGAAGAGCAACTGGCATAGTTTAGAGTTATGCCATGAATGAAGAAATAATAGTTGAATAATTTACTAGAAAAATATCACAATTCACTGAGTAAATTATTTCATGAATATTTTTCAGCTGGCTTTAGCACTGAGACTAGTGCTTCATAATCTAACACTGAAATTCACTTCTGCAATGAAAGTGCATCTTTACCAAACATTACCTCTGAAAAAAGTTTCTATTTAACAGGTTGCAAATCAAAATGATCCATGTGAAAAATAAAATGTTCAAAATACCTCAGTGTTTATTGCATATAAACTCTTTAATATTAATGAAACTGCAAGTGTCAGGAAAAGAAATGAAAGCTCAGTAATCAACCATTGGCTAATAACAAAAACATTCAGTAAAATAACCTTTTTAGAAGCCGTGAGCAAATGTAATGGTCATGATTTTCTAGGTGATCCTGTTTGGCGGGGGTTGGACTAGACGATCTCCAGAGATCCTTCCCAACTTCAACCATCCTGTGATTCTGTGTAGCCTGTTATGGCTCTGACATCATGGATTACCCAGTCACCTCCCTGGAAGACTATAGGTGCAGTCTGAATGCTATGTTGTATAATTAATGTAAATGTAGTGTGAGCAATTTCATTTATTTATGATCCTGTAATGGAAGGTAATGGAAGTAAGAAAATTTAAAGACCTATTTTATTTTGAGATAAAACTAACAAGAATGACATGAAATCGCTATCATAACATATGCAACTTGTCTAATCTTCACAATCACAGTCTTATAAGACTACATGAAAATAACCCCTTTCTGGTATTTCTTCTCTGTTACAAAATACTTCCCTTCTTTGTTCAATTTTGTTTTCTGGTTTTAGCATTTATTTTTCTCTGCATGAATGATGACAAGAAAGTGAGGCCTTCAAACTACAGACTACAGTCCAAATGCACTTGTTGTTTATTCAAGTACAGATGCAGGCTTGCTATCAGAATGAAAAAGTAATCTCAGCCTCTTTGCATACTAAGAATCTTGATTATTCAGAATACAGTAATCCTAACAGAATTCTTGAAAATAATGTTCTAAGCTCCTAAGCTTCTCACAGTTCTTGCTTAATATCCAAACAGTGCAAAATGGCATCATGTGCACAAGTGAGAAGATGTAACTTAGTACTGAGTTGGGACCAGTATCAGGTGGCAGAAACTATGTAGTTTGCCAAGCATACATAAGCAATTCTGGCTTATGTACAAATGCTCTCCATAGCATGACAGCTTTGCATCTTGAGTTTTGGAAATCAGATTTCATCTTAGCACCATGTACCTCTGAAATGCAATGTCTTCAATGGGTGTTTGTAATAGATTGTAGAATAAATTTTACAAAAGTGGTGGATTTATATATACATATATATTTGCCCCTGCTCATTATCTCAAACCTATTGTGAGGATATAATAAAGGTGGGGACAAGCATACAGTTTTACTGAGTTGTCATTAATACCCAGGAACGTTTCAGACAGATTTAATTAATGCCAACATAGTAAACTAACATGAGAAACATTATCTTCACAACTCAGTTCTACCAGATGAAATACAGTTCTACCAGATAGAACTCAACTTTTGTGGCCTAGAATGTAACTTTTCTCAGAGAATAATTTCATGAGCACAGGCAAATACAAACCTCACCTAACATGTTGTCAAACTGCCTGCTCTTGATGAAAATGCATAATGTCCTAAGATGGTAGAATGTTGCTACACAGTTAATCATAATGCACTGTGAATGAATCAGCCAATTAATGCTGAAAAAAAAAAAAAAAAGAGGAAACAAAACTAGTTTCGCAAAAGCGGTAGCAACACTTCTTTCATATAAATGTTCCACCAGGGTACATGTTACTGTGGTTAGTGGCAATATTAAAATCTTATAAAAGAGGTCATATGCTAGCAAAATGGGTTTTCCACTTCATGGTTCCTTTCACAGAATCACAGAGAAGTAAAGGTTGGAAAGGTACTCTGGAGATTATCTGGTTCAACCCCCCTGCTCAAGCACTCCCAGGACCATGTCCAGATGACTTTTTAACATTTCCAAGGAGAGAGATTCCACTACCTTTCTGGGCAACTTTTTCTAGTTGACTCATCTTCACAATGAAAAATTCTTTCTGGTTCAGGGAATCTTCTGTGTTTCATTTTCTGTCCATTGCCTCTTGTCCCGTCACTGGGCATGACTGGGAAGACTGTGGTTCTTTCTGCCTTATTTAAAACCTCCCTTCAGTTATTTGTGTTCACTGGTGAGATCCCTACTGAGCCTTCTCTTCTCCAGGTTCTCGCAGCTTCTCCTCAGAAAGATTTATCCAATCCAGTAATCTTAAAGGTTATTTGCTAGATTATGTGTGCTAGCTCCATCTCTCTTACGCTGGGAAGTCCAAACTGGACACGGTACTTCAGGTGAGGCTTCACTAGTGCTGAGTAAAGGGAAACAAAACATTTCCATTATGCTCCCTAGGCATGGTGGCAACATTCCACCTAATGCAGCCCAGATCACTATTCAGTGTGGCAAGGCCACGCTGTTAGTATGTCATCACTCTGCTGCCCACCAGCACCCCAAGATCCTTTTCTGCAAAACTTCTTTCCAGCTTGGAGACACCAAGTACTGGTACCTGGGATTAGTCCACCCCCAATAATTCTTCTTGAGCTCCATGAGGTTCCTGACAGCTCATTTCTCCAATTTGTCAGGTCCCTCTAAATGGCAGCATAAACCTCCTTCATACCATCCACTTTGCCAAGCTTTGTGACATCTGCAGACTTACTGAGGATACACTCTGTCCCTTCATCCAGATCGTTAATTGATTGTATAGAATCAACCTCCTTATATTCACAGATTACACAAAACTGGGTGGAGTGGCTGACTCACCAGAGGGTTGTGCAGCCATCCAGATGCTGGAGAGGTGGGCTGACAAAAATCTAACAAGTTCAATAGGGAGAAGTGCAGAGTCCTGTGGAGGAACAACCCCAGACACCAGTATATTCTGGGGGACACCCAGTTGGAAAGCAGCTCTGTAGAAAAAAGACACAGGAGTCCTGGTAGACAAATTGCTCATGGGTTAACAATGCACCCCTTCTACTAAGAACATTAATGGTGTTTTTGGTCGTATTAGACAAAGTATTGCCAGTAGGTAAATAGAGGTGAACCTTCCCCTCTACTCATCATTGGCGAGGCTGTACCTGGAGTTCTGTGTCCAGTTTTGGGCCCCTCAGTACAACAAAGACCTGGGAACACTAGAAAGAATCCAACAGAGGGCCATTGGGATCAAGGGACTAGAGCACCTCTCTCCTATGAGGAGAGGTTGAGAAAGATAACGCTGTTCAGCCTGGAGAAAAGGAGACTCAAGAGGGATCTTATCAAAGTGTATATGTACCTGAAGAAGCAAAGAAAACAGAGCCAGGCTCTTTTCAGTAGTGGCCAGTGTCAGAACAAGAGGCCATGGACACAAACTGGAACACAAAAGGTCTGTCTGAACATCATCAAATATTTTTTTTACAGTGTGAGTGATGGAGCATTAGAACAGGTTGTCTAGAGAGGTGGTGGAGTCTCCCTCCTTGGAGATTTTCAAAAACCATCTGGTTTTTGAAAAAACAAAAACCTTGGCAACATGTCCCTGCTTGGGAGGGAAAGTTGGACCAAATAACCTGCAGAAGGCTCTTCTGACCTAAACCACTCTGTGATTCTGTGGATAGTAATGATTGTACACAAATGATCTGGAGTCCAGTAATTATTTACAGAATAAATTAGTAAATGACTTAAAATAAAGATCTGATGATTTAGCGAAATATTTGCTGGCAACCAACAAACTACAAAAAAATGTACTGATTTTTTTTTTTTTTTTTTTTTTTATGAATTATCATCAGCTCTAGTGTTTGGCTTGATGGTAAGTGAAACAGCTGTATTTACAAAAATCTTTTCTTTGCAAATTGCATAAAACAGTAAAAGTGAACAAGAATCTTCACACATTTGAATATTTTGCAGATGACAAAATAAAGATTCTGAAGAAATACATAAATCACTTCCCTGTGAAACTCTTGTTGAAGGTTTAAACTCTTTTTTTAGAGCTTTGATGGTTTTTTTTTATTTGTTTGTTTTGTTTTATTTTGTTTTGTCTAAGTTTTTTGTTTGTTAGTTTTGCTCTTATTTTCATTTCATATCAGAATTGGTAGTAGTACTTTCAACAACTAAATGGTGAAAACCTTATGATTTTAAAATAATGAGATCCAGTGCTTAGCAGAGGTTTTCCTGGATCTTGGGAAAAGAAAATAAAGAAAAAAAAATGTACCCATTCTAAATATTCAGATCTGTGTGTAGTAGTTTTTCAGGAAAAAAAAAAAAAAAATATATATATATATATATATATACACACATATATACACACACATCTAAGTATGTGTGTGTATATATGTGTGTGAATATATATATATGTATGTATATGTATGTGTGTGTGTGTGTGTTCCTATTGCAGAGCAAATGCTGACTGGGCTACTAGGGTGAAAATCGTTTTAACCTTGTTTCACAAAAAAATCTTTTTTATCACATTACTGAACACAGTTTCCCACTACTAGCATGTTCATGAAATCATAGAATCATAGAATCATTAAGGTTGGAAGAGATCTTCAAGATCACCTGGTCAAGCCATCACCCTACTACCAATGTCACCCGCTAAACCATGTCCCTAAGCATCATGTCCAACCTTTCATAAAACGCTCCCAGGGACAGTGACTCCACCACCTTCCTGGACAACCCATTCCAATGCCTGACTACTCTTTCTCAGAAGAAATGTCTCCTAATTTCCATACTTAACCTCCCCTGGTGCAACTTGAGGCCATTCCCTCTAGTTCTATCGCTGTTTATCTGTGAGAAGAGGCCAGCCCCCAGTTTGCACAACTTCCTTTCAGGTAGTTGTAGAGAGCAGTAAAGTCTTCCCTGAGCCTCCTCTTCTCCAGACTAAACAACCCCAGTTCCCTCAGTAACTCCCCACAGGACTTGTGTTGCAGACACAGGACTTGTGTTGCAGCTTCATAGCCTTTCTCTGGACATGTTTCAGAGCCTCAATGAGATTTCATATTTTCATCCTCTTTGTACTCTTAAACAATACATTAAATGCCCTAATAAATAATCATTACTTTCTGGACAATATATTAATGAGCATAGAAGTGTGTTTTTTAAATTGTCCTTTAGGCATTTTAATACATTGTGTTGCCATACATTTCCCCCTACAAAGATGGTGAAAGATTTTTCTAGTTTAGCTTAGCTATGAAAGTTGTAAAAATTGAAAATCCTTTAGATAACAACCAAATATTGTTGATTCTTATTGTAATGAAACCTGAGTAATTTTACAGCAAGAACATGGTCTTTTACAGAACAATACAACAATACAATACTTATATCTGACATCTGACTGGAGGCCATTTTGCCTGGGTCACTCACCAAATACTAACCACTTGAACTTAATTTCCATATACTTCCAGAATGTGTACATTACAAAGTAGGTTTTGACAATAACACTGACTGCAAAAATAGAAAGGAATGGTGGGAAGGGAAAGATGAGGGAGGACTGCTGTTCCCTTAATGGTTCAAGTGGTTAAATAATTTTAAAAACTCAGAATATCACTAAGCTGCTGAAAGTATAAAATGCATTTCTAATATCTTTAATGTCAACACAGAACAATTCTGCCCAAGCAACCATAAAAGAAGCAGCAATAAAATTCTACTCTTCCAGTGCATGTGCATTTGTGGACAGCAGAGATAAGTAACTGGTGGAGGAGCTGGCCAAGCCACTTTCCATCATTTATCAGCAGTCCTGGCTATCAGGGGAGATCCCACTCAGCTGCCAGCTAGCAAACGTGATGCCCATTTACAAGAAGGGCCAGAGGGCAGACCCGGGAAACTATAGGCCTGTCAGTTTGACCTCAGTGCTAGGGAAACTCATGGAGCAAATTATCTTGAGTGTCATCATGCGGCGCTTACAGGGCAAGCAGGTGATCAGGCCCAGTCAGCATGGGTTTATGAAAGGCTTGCTTGACAAACGTGATCTCCTTCTATGACAAAGTGACGTGCTTGGTGGATGAGGGAAAGGCTGTGGATGTGGTCTACCTTGACTTCAGCAAGGCTTTTGACACCGTCTCCCACAGCATTCTCCTCAAGAAACTGGCTGCTCGTGGCTTGGACTGGCGTACACTTCGTTGGGTTAGAAACTGGCTGGATAGTCAGGCCCAAAGAGTCGTGGTGAATGGAGTCAAATCCAGTTGGAGGCTGGTCACTAGTGGCATTCCCCAGGGCTCAGTACCGGGGCCAGTCCTCTTTAATATCTTCATCGATGATCTGGATGATGGGATCGAGTGCACCCTCAGTAAGTTTGCAGATGACACCAAGCTATGCGCATATGTCGATCTGCTCGAGGGTAGGAAGGCTCTGCAGGAGGATCTGGATAGGCTGCACCGGTGGGCTGAGCTCAACTGCATGAAGTTCAACAAGCCCAAGTGCCGGGTCCTCCACCTGGGCCGCAATAACCCCAAGCTGAGTTACAGGCTGGGAGATAAGTGGGTCAAAAGCTGCCTGGCAGAGAAGGACCTGGGAGTGATGGTTGATAGTCAGCTGAATATGAGCCAGCAGTGTGCTCGGGTGGCCAAGAAGGCCAACAGCATCCTGGCTTGCATAAGAAGCAGCGTGACCAGCATGTCTAGGGAGGTGATCGTCCCCCTGTACTCGGCTCTGGTGAGGCCGCACCTCGAGTACTGTGTTCAGTTTTGGGCCCCTCGCTACAAGAAGGACATGGAGGTGCTTGATCGAGTCCAGAGAAGGACGACAAAGCTGGTGAGGGGCTTGGAGAACAAGTCCTACGGGGAGTGGCTGAGGGAGCTGAGTTTGTTCAGCCTGGAGAAAAGAGGCTCAGACATGAGCTTATTGCTCTCTATAGGTACCTTAAAGGAAGCTGTAACAAGGCAGGGATTAATCTATTCTCCCACGTGCTTGGCGACGAGATGAGTTTGAATCTGCTAAAGTTGCACCAAGGGTTTTAGGTTGGATCTTAGGAAGAACTTCTTTACTGAGAGGATTGTTAGGCATTGAAACAGGTTGCCCAGGGAAGTGGTGGAGTCACCATCCCTGGAGGTATTTAAAATATGTGTAGTTGTAGAGCTTAGTGATATGGTTTAGTGGAGGACTTGTTAGTGTTCGGTCAGAGGTTGAACAAGGCAATCTTGGAGGTCTCTTCCAACCTAGACGATTCTGTGATTCTATGATTCTGTGACTAATCAAGCAGGTGTATAATTCACACATAAAATAATCATAATGCTCTGTAAAAGGTCTCACTGTTCTTAATGGAAAATTAGTGCCCTTCTTTTCACTCCTCCCACTCCCCCGCACAAAGAAGGAAGTTAGAAATTAAACAGGAAGATGATCTCCTCAGTTAATGACCATTAATTTCTACCTGCACCTCAACTGAAAAATTTCAAGGGATGATTCCACTTTCTATTCACAGTACTGAAGAAGTCAATCAAAATTCAAGTTCCTTCAGAGAAATAGAAATGAAATTTCCTGGAAAATCATAACCACTTTTTTTTTTTTTTCCTTTTTTTTTTTTTGTGACATACCTGGTGGGAAAACATTTAAGAGATTTTTTAAAGCAAATATCAATTCTGAGTTCTGACTTTTACCCTACAGACATTTTAAATGGTTACGCTGAAGAAAATTGCTTATTAATCTTTTTACCTTCCTACCTTTATTTTTAGGTCCTTCAGAGAGAGAAAGAGAGAGATGTTTTTAATTTTCAAATATATTAGGAATACACAGAGATTCAAAGATTATCTTACTTGGATTTTGTCTTCTACAATTATCTCTCTCTAAATGTTGTGCCCAATACTCTGTATGTGAGTAAGGGACTTCTGAAGCCAGCTTGTTCTCAGAAAATAAAAATTCAATAAACAAACCAAAAATAGACTTTAACTGTCTTTGTTTCTTATTCCAGGGCTTGAATTATCCTCACTGCTATGAAGCCATCAGAAGTATCAGAAGGATCTTTGGTCCCAGTTGTCTTCCAGCAATCCTTTTTCCTTATACATATAGTCCTGTACATTAATAAAAATGAATGAAAGCTTATAAGTCATTATCTTTATTTTATCTCATAGTGTCTAACCTTAATTTATTTGATGATAAATGTGTTTAATTATGTGTTTAGACTAATTATTCTATAAATATCACTTTTCCCCAATCAAGGCTACAAGCAGAGTATTAGAACTATAAATGAATTACAAAACTGACACATAAAACTTATAGCCCATTTTGATTGAATTGTTTATTGCAGGTTTCAGAAGGCATTTATTTCAAAATCTTCTGCATGTTAGTTAATAATTGTATAGTCATTAGTCACATGCCTCAGATGATAAATAAATAAATAAAAAGTTTTATTTCTGCAGTCCAGTGCAGATTTTATGCATCATATTTAACTTCATGTCTATTCACACTTGGGGGGGTGTGACCTACCCTATCACAACCTTACTATTAAGGGTAAATGGAGGTGCTAGCTTTCCAGATAAATACTGCAAGGTTAAGTCAACATAAAATTTAATTTTCCAACCCAAAAAGGCACTGTGACACTAGAATTTCTTTTGCCAACTTCTGGCTCATCACAACTAGCAGAACAGCTAAAGGTTCAGAAAAAAATCTCAGAATTAGGTAAAAATTATGAGTCTGTTCTTGGAAACAAAACATTTTTTTTTTCAAACATCTAATCAATTTATTTAAATACTCATCTACATTTCTTTTCCTTTCTTTCTGTAGCATGTAATTGATTATTGTTTTTGCTAAATGAACCAAAAAATAATCAACTGCTTACAACAGTTCCTTTTAGATCCTTTCTGATGCCTCTAAAGAGATGCTCTTGATTGTCAAATGGACTATTTTTCCATCAGTAAACCAGCCAGGCATAAAAACAGATTAACAGCAAGAATAAGAATCTTTCAAAATATATATATATATAATTTTAAAATAGTTTGTGATCAAGTTTTACACCTTTTCTCTTTCTGTTGTAAATACATATTGGATCCAAACATTATATCCAGCTCATGAATGCTGTTCTGAAACAAAGAGAATGTGTCAGACCCCAAGGAGCTTAGTGCTTTCTCTGCACATAGTTGTCTCCATCCCAACAAAAAATTAAAAGAATAATGAGTTCCACACAGGACTATTGGATGGGCAGGGCGCCCCACTCAGACCCAGTGGCAGTAATGTTTTCATTATGTCTACTCTCCTGTTCTTGCATTGGCAGACTGAATTATTACTTACACAATGAAGAACTCATCAGTAGATACCGTAAATGAGCCCATATCTAACCATGACAGTCACAATATTAATACATTCAAAGGATGCTTGAAGTTGAATTTTGTGACTTTGCAGGGGGAAAAGCAGTACTTGATCCCTTCATAAGCAGAAATTTTGCCTAAGACCAGTAAAAGATTTGTGGAATATGTTCAGGGATCTTCAGCTTCCCCAAAAGAAATTACAAGTGAGGATTTTCAGAGCCATAGATCTTCTTTTGCAAAAGTGGAGGCTTAATATGTAGTCTTTCCTCCATTAGCAACACTTACCTTTCATGAAATATGAAAGAGAAAAGGGGGGTGCCTCTTAAAATAATGAGGCATCTGTGTCAGACTGTTTTGTTATCCAGATGTTCACAAAAGCCATTCTACCTCTTAAACTCTCATATCATCTTAAGCTCTCACACAGACTATAAATTTCTGTTTTAAACAACAACTTTGAGGAGTTCAATGAGGAAGATTGTTTGTAGATGTTTACATTGTCATATTTATTTACATTTGAAATTCAAGCAAACTTGTCAGTGCAAACAATAGCTTCAAATTCACTTACTAAGTAGGATTGAATGAGATTCAGAAATTTCATTTCATCCTGGATAAAGAACTATTTGTCTGAAAGAAACAGCTTACACATCTTGACTGCAGAGCTTTGCAGTCCTGAGTGCTACAAGTCCCGGTCACTGAGCTTTTTAGAAAATATTGCAAAAAGAAAAATTATCATCTCACCCATAACATTCCTCACCTTTATAATATGTAAAGGATTGGGCTTCAAACAAAAGCTGATATATCAAATCAGTAAGTCAAAACACAAGTTTAAATTTAATTAGAGAGAAAAAAAAAAATCCTTTTATTCCACCTTACATCTTTCTTGAATCATTTAAAAAAAAAAATCTAACTTCTAAATAAATCAATATAAATTTTCCTGTTAGAAAAATTAGCCAGTATAAGCAATGCACGCACCTATACTAACTCCCTGCAAAGAGAAAAATTCGCTTCTAATAAATGCTTAACACTTTGGCAAACAGCTCTGTTTTGCAAGACAAATTATATCTGTTTGAACACCAACTGTATAATGAAATTCATATTCCAATAGAATAAATTGAGAGTGCAGAAAATGAGTAAGACACTACTTCAGAAAGTAATTATTCTTTTTCTTTGTTTAAAGAAAGCTGTTTTACAATTGTTCATACATTTTGCCTAGTGTAAAAGTTAGCAGTCCCATTTGCAGGGTCCTGTTCCAGTTTTGGGTTGGGTAGTGATGACTTCTTCTGGGACATAAGAGAATAATATATCATACATAGCTTTTTTTCATCCTTCTAAATGTCTTTTCTTTGTCACTTCAAAAGACCTGGTAGGTTTTTCCTATTCCATTTCATGTCTCACTATAATTCTACTCTGTCCTAAGTTGTAGCCTCCGAGAGATACATTTCCTATTATGTTAACTGTAAAATAAATATTTGTCATGTATATCAGTACACTGCCAATTTTGATTTTCTTTGTATACATTCAGAATTTTTTTCAGTGAAAGAGAGTTCCATCTGTCCTTTTAATCTCTGAGCTAGTGAATATACAATAAGCTTCAAAGCAGGTGAATGGACTCTAAATCTGTTTAATAAATCATCACAGGTTTTGATTGTAAAAAGGCCTGATCTCTTTTGAAGATGCCATCACACTCTGCAATGCTCTTTAGATGTAGCTGGAGAGCTCTGAGTATTTTTTAACTTAAAATCCTATGTATTCATCTGTGTATTACTAGCGTTTTAAGTGTCCCTCTTTTTCAGCTCAAAAGATAAGCATTATAACTTGATTTAGATAAAGAAGGAAGAACATATTTACAGTTGAATGTTGCCAAGATGAAAGACAATCCCTTAACATGAATGTGTTGATATAATTATTCACAAACTTCACAAAACTCTATGGGTCACAGAGATCATACCTTGCTAACAATGAATTAGACTACAAGACTTCTTTTTTCTTTGATAATGTAAAGTGGATATCTGACTGAAGTACTTTGTTGCTTATTGTTGGTGAAAAGTACAACTATGTGCCCCATATAGAGTAAAAGTTTTTGGTAGCTTATTCAGCAGCACAGGTTCTTGACAGAAAGTTGGTCATATGTGAGAGTTTATTTTGTAAAACCTGCTTGGAAAATGATGAAAATCTGAAAACGCAGCTGTGATTTCTCCCCTCTCATTTCATACTGAATTACCATAGGTCTTTCCACTGGACTTAGCTTTCATCTAGTATAAGGTGACTCAACCCAGTGAAGCTGAATGGAGTCCTCTGGCACTATAGGTTTTAATTGGCTTTCCAGTTACTGCTTGTCCAATACAAATAATTGTTTCCATTCTTTTTCCCTTTGCCTATTTTTACCCATCTTGGTCCTTGAAATCTCCAGAGCACAGTAAATAAAAATACATTTTGTTTCAGTCTTGGAGTTGTCTTCATGTAAAAAATAAACAAATAAATAAATAATACAACAATGAGGTGATTTTCCTTAAGCCCACATTTATTTCACTTTCAGCCATATAGTCTTAAAATATCAGTGTCTTGATACTGTTTTGCAAAAAGACTACTGCCATTAGCATGACACCTTCTGCATACGGGTGCTAATGCTCTCCATGAATCACAGAGGAAAAATGGGGTTGGCAACACTTATTCAGGTTGAATAGAAAGCAGCAGGAGGGGAGCTGGACGGCAAAGTGTATAACAAATAAGATGTACAGCTCTGACATCTGGTGGGCAACCATTATTATTATTATTTATTTATTTATTTATTTATGTCTCCTTCTTTGACTTCTTTGAATTTCATTCAAAGTTAATGTCTAGTCATTTGTTTGCATGTCTGTCCAAAAGGACTTTGGACATCAGTTGCTATCATATTTTAACTAATAATACTGTATTGTGTCACTGGTAGACCTTTTTCCACTTTCTGAAATAATTAGCCATTGTCAAACAGTTTATTCATTCATCGCTTATTCTTCCCTTTGTTGCAGGAACATTACCAATCTTTCTACTCTTTCACTTAAAGACAAAGTTTTACTTACACAGCCTCTCTCTGTAATTTGTTCTGATACAACACAAATCAGTTTTATGACTGGAATGTTGCAAGACATGTTTACTGTCTTAGTTTTACATCTTTTTCTCCATTTTTCCTATGTTAGATTTTACTTTACCAGCTAAAACAATCTTTTGCTTTTTTTTTTTTCTTTTCTCTAAAGCAAAAACTTTGTGAAACAAGATATTTTGTATTCTTTTTTAATAATATTTTAGCAAATGTTATTAATGTCCTACACTGTAAGATAATTATTGAAGTAATCTGATATGATCCATTTGCAGGAAGAGTTTAATATTCCTTCTTCCTTGAAAAGTGATGGGATCAATATGTACTGGAGACTTTTACTAAAGCATAAATTTTGGCTTATCTGAACCAAGGCAGTAGGTAAGCACTCTCTTCTACTCCTGGCCCTCTGTTGTTTGACTTTGACTATAAGGAGCAGAACCAATGTCTGAACCAGGAACTTTTTTCCTCCTGGAGTGAAGGAATAAAAAAGATCAGTTCCCTGACTGGGTCATGGGGAGGGAACCAGATCTGCAGCAACAACCTTGTTCCTTTGCATAGAAACAACCAGTTACAAGCATCAGAATTACACAGAGCATTTTTATGTCACAGATTTTTTTTTGTGTTGTAAAGAATTATGCAAACTGTGGAGAAGGATGTAGAAATGTCTTTTATAAAAGAATAAAAGCATTATGTGACTGACAATATCTCTGCAAGTTTTTGTCAGACTTCAGTGCCATCCCTAGTAATATGCTTGGCCTTTTCTTCATGTACATTTAAGAAAAAATACATAGAATAGAGTCCTTTCCAAGATTTTACAAAATAAGACTGAATGGAAATAGTAAGAGTAAGTAAAAAAACTTTTAAAGGAAAGGCAGGAAAAGAAGAGTGATTATAGTAAATGAGTAGCATGGCCACAGAGACCTTCTTTTTGCAGTTAGATGGTTTCCACTATGAATGTCTGCCTTAAAACCCTATTCAGACAAACAGAATATATGAACTTTAGAAAATTTCAGGCTTTTTGGCAACTCTTCATGCAAGAGCAGATCTGATTGCCGACCTTGCCACATTCTTTCAAGATTTTTTTTCCAGTTTTAAAATATGAGTCATCTATCTCATGTGTATATTTAAGTGTAATGATATAAAGAAAATTTATGCTTACATTAGCATCAGTTTGTTTACCATAATTTCAGAGATAATTCTTTATGATTAATACAGCACACATCAGAGGGCACTAGAGTGTGGGCTGGAAGACTGTTGTGGTTTAACCCAGCCGGCAGCTAAGCACCACACAGCTGTTCACTCACCCTCCCTCTCTGGGACGAGGGAGAGAAACAGGAAAATGAAGCCTGTGGGTTGAGATAAAGACAGTTTATTAAGACAGAAATAATAATAATAATAATAATAATAACAACAACAACAATAATAGTAATAATAGTACTACTAACAATAATGTGTACGAAACGAGTGCTGCACAATGCAATTGCTCACCACCCACTGACCGATGCCCAGCCCCCCCCCGACCCCAGCTAGCCACCCCTATATGTTGTAAAATGGTATAGAATAGCCCTTTGGCCAGTTTGGGTCAACTGTCCTTGGTCTGCCCCCTCCCAACTCTTGCTGCACCCCTAGCCTGCCCACTGGCAGAACAGAGCAAGGAGCTGAGAAATCCTTGGCTTAGTGTAAGCACTGCTCTGCAACAATTAAAACATCAGCATGTTATCAACACTCTTCTCATCCTAGTCCAAAACATACCACCCTACCAGATACTAGGAGGAAAATTATCTCTATCCTAACTGAAGCCAGGACAAAGACTTATACTGTATTTCTCAGACCAAGTTCCCAGGAGGAATAAATGATTTTGTGACCCTGGTCACCATGGTTCACTGTTGCTACACTTGCATTTCCAAAATTGTTTCAGACCTGAGATTTTTTATTTTTTTTTTTCACTAAGCTACAAAAGATATAGGAGATTAATTTCTAAATACTGCTTAAACTTTGCATTAAGAATATACCATCCAGATCATACATGATCTTAATGAAATGCACTGAACAGTAATTTATATGTTTATATGCACTGAATATAATTTATGTTTCTTTTGCTGATATCCATAAATCAAATGTACTCTAAGAAAGAGGAATATTGCAATATTGGATTGGATTGAAGAAAAAAAAAAAAAAAAAAAGAAAAAAAGGAAGGTCACTGCAAAAGATCATCTCAGCTGCAAAACCTAAGGGGATTCTATATTCGATAGGGGGATCCCACATTCAATAGAGGATCCAATAAACAATATGTATATTCAATTCAAACATAGCAGCAACCTGCTTTCTAAACTATCTAATCAGAGTTTAGGTATTTAGCAGGGATTCTCTGTGCCATGATTTACATCACAACTTTATAGAAAATTTTAAGGTCCTACCCTTAACTTATTTCATAAAAATTAAATACTTTTCAGACTACAGTGGTTACCTAATTATCTTGTTTGTGACATATTAAATTTACATTTAATAAATTAAGATTTCAAAATAAAGGTCATGTTCCTGTTCTTTTTCTGATTATAAAGTTGTACTTTCACTGCTTGTAGAAACATGAAAACCAAAACAGGAAAAGGTTTTTTGTCTTCCTTGTCTAAAACATTTATTTGTCAAGCTTAGGAAGCTAATTTCAAAATTTAAATAATAAGGCTAAAATATTTTACCAAAGTTAGTTTTAAGAACTAAGAGCATAAGGGAAATGTTGGGCAAGATCTTTTTTTTCCATTAAATATCCACAGAGAATAACTGGTTCAGAGAAAGGTAGCACAAATCCCACCATTGAAGTTTCTTTCTAAGAACAAATAAAGACAATGACTTGTTTCTGTCATGAAACCAGGCATCTTTATATTTTATTTAAACTTTTTAATACAGCATTGTATATTTTCCTTGTGCCCTTATTTCACTTGCTGCTCTTCCAAACTATGCAAAGGTTCTGCCCTTAGAAATACTGGGAACAGTAAGTTTTGAAAGTTAATTATGCAGCTTTTTAAAAAAATCCTTTTATCAGTTTTAATTATAATGTTCTTCAAAAATCCTTGAATGTCTCCATATTCTTGTAATAAGAAGGCATACATGAGAAGACGTTATTATCTTTCATTCCTCTCTTTTCCATATGTTCCCCTTCACACTATTCTGTTTTATATTACATAAATATAATAAAATATTTTTGCATATTTATCCTTCCACTCATAGTGATTTTACAAGTGTAATTTTAATTATCCACAATTCCCACCCCATTCCTTGGAACTTGTCTCAATTAACCTACAGAATATTGACCAAGTTCTTGTCTATCAATGTCAAACGTAAAGAAAGTATTATTTAAAATCTGTTAAGTTGCTGAAATATTGTGATAATTATGGGTGCAAAGCATTAAAATAATTTTAAACAGCTTAATAATTATTATGATAATATATATAAGATAGATAGATAGATAGATAGATAGATAGATAGATAGATAGATAGATAAATAGGTAGATGGAAGGGGGCTGAGCATTTGGATTATATTTTTTTCTTCTTGGTCTCTTCTCTACAGTTGTCATTTTGTTCTCTTCAGAGTTATTATATACGTTTATACGAAATATCTGTGCAGTGTTTATTGCAACATTTTGAGCACATTTAGGATTTACACCCATGAAGTAATCTGTGAAATTATTTCCTACAGCTGTCCAAAAAAAATCAACAAAAATGAGAAGGTCAGAATGAAAAATAAAGATCTGTAAAGGATTTGAAATAAAAATGACTTACCAGTATCTTTTAGGAAAGTGATGTTCTATGCTTTACAGATGCAGAAATTAATCATCATGGAAGTAAAGAGAGCCTTGCCTGAAAATAATATGCTTTTAAATTGTAATTAAATTTTTAAGGTAAGAACTTGATATACAAACATTATCAATACAGGACAATAGGTGAATATAGAACTGGTTAAGAGTTCTTTCTCTGGTCTTTCATTAATGCCTTTAACTGAACACAAAGTACCACAGAAGTTCACCATCATAAATATATTTTCATGTGAACTTGTCATACTTGACAGGCTCATCTATCTCATTGATTTCCATAAGCTACTGCTTTCCCTAGTAATTCTGCAGTTATGAGACATATGAAGTGGAAGGAAAAAGAAAAAGAAATATATATATATCAAGTCTCATATATATGTATATATATATATATGAGACTTGATTTAGAATACTTTTGCTAGTTTTACAAACACACTGCTGCTGCTGCTTCTGCAATTGCAACCAACTTGTTCACTAGCATCTTTATATTTTTGCTGTCTTTTCAAATATATTCATTTTTATAAGTACAGATACAATCACTTACTGTAGAAAGCCTTCTGTATCTAGATTACCTGTTATATTTCTACCTAGTTTTGAAGCAAATTGTTCTGTTCATCTAATTAGTTTCATTTTTCTAATTGTCATGGTTACACCATGCACTTTTATACACTAAGCTGTAACCAGCACCATTTTTAAGTGGTAAGCACTTTTCAAAATAATTAGTTCTGTCAGATATGAGATGAGATGTCTTTATGTCTCCATGTAAACTGAGCTTTTAAAGGAGTTCTTTGTTCTTATCCCAGTTAACACAAGCTTTTCTCCCGTGTACTTACAATATCCCAAAAGGATTAATATCCTTTATTCTCTGACCAAATTTCTCCCTTTTTTTTTCTTTTTTTTTTTTTTTACCTTTTTTTTTTTTTTTTTCTTTTATTTATATATATATTTTTTTAATCAGTAATCCTTCTAGGGGAGACTCCAATAAAACACATCTGTTACATCTATATCCAACATCAGTACAACTTTGTGCTCTGAACCAATATGTTTTGATGGAATGCACTATTAAGCAACTTCTGTGTTTTCCAATAAAGGAGGCTATGTATCAATGAATGATTAAATAAACCATTTACATATGGCATTAATATCAACATTAGTACTTTCTCCTGCAGCCTCTGCTACCTTGTACTTTGATTCAGTTCTTCCCCTGCTGAACTAACTGATGTACATTGATTTGACACACATTGTTACTTTTCACTACTACTACTACTACTACTACTACTACTACTACTAATAATAATAATAATAATAATAATAATAATAATAATAATAATAATAATAAAATATATTCACAAACTACACCCAGAAAATATTGTCTTGTTCCAGGCAGTTGTGATCAGCTCTGTGGAAGTTTGAAAAATAGTGCATGCACTTGAAAGATAAGACAGAATACAAATGTTATATTTTTCTTTTAAAAGGCAGTATATTCTGTACACTGTGTCAAAATATATAGCTATTTTTGGACATAGTTCTTTTAACATTCTTTAATAAAGGATTTTTATTATTATTTGTTTTACACAACTGACACCACTTTTCTTGCTGTTTGGACTGCAAATTGTTCTACCAACTGTCTTGGTGTTTCCTAAGAGAAAATATGTGAATGAGTTTATAGATTCTATCATAGCTGTCTTCCTTAACATACTAAAAAATCAAGTTCCATAAAATCAGAATGCATTGACTACGCATGGAAAAAAGCAGCTTTACAACTTTGTGTACTTCATTCAGCCACCTGAATATTGTAAGAAATCAAAGATGGTTTCTGCAAAATAGAATGAAACTACTTATAATGTTCTGCTGTTTGCTTTTGTCAGATGCTGAAATAAAATTAGGTTTAAAGACAGATCATTCTGTAGATGTAAGGAAAGTGATTATAAGTTTTTTCAATGGACATCAGAGTGAACTCAGAACTACAGCTATGGGCATAGGTCTTATTATAATCAAAGAAAATTATATCTCAACAAGCAAAGGTTGAATTTTTCTGCAATTACCATATATATAGAACTTAAATAAGGCTATATGCTTTACATATGAATAACAACTCAGTGGATGACCCACAAGACTTACAATTGAATTTTAGACCTTGCTCTGTGAACAAGAGCAGCAAAGAGTTGACAGTGAATAATAATAATAAACTTTAAAAGTTCTTTGCATTCATTAGAACAAAATCACTATGCTGATATTTCTTTCTTCATCTGCTACCTTTCTTTAGACTGCAGTATGTTACAGGTATTTGTGTCACCTTCTTTCTGATAGAAAGTAGGATTTTTAACAAAACAAAAGTTTTCACAAAGAGTGTCTATTATTGTTCCAGAAATTGCAATGTATGGTCAAAATGTTCAAAGTTACTTTTTTAGATTTAACTATGATTTCATTATCATAATTCCAGGATGAAATTTTCGTATGGAAATCATCTGATTTAGGACTGTCCCTTCTTCACAATAAAGTCTGTAATAGGGAAAGCTCTCTTGATTCTTGATCACAATTCCCTCTGATCATAATACATCTGGGGATGTATATCATCATCTGATCCTTCAAAGAAAGTGAACACTTGTGAAAACGTAGCCTACTGCTTAATCGCATTTGGGACATGTTAAAAGCAGAAGGAATGAATTTAAATCTTTCCAACATTGGCTATTTGTCAGTGACGATACTTCTCACGTGTTCTGCAGATCAACACTAAGGTGACAACGGCAGCTTACAATACTTGCCATTATTTTTTCTATATTAATTCTAATACACCATCTTCATATGAATTCAATATTCAGAATTCAAACATGATTCAAAGGAATAAAGAAATATGGCAAAGGATAGTCTGACTGCCTTGTTATTTCAAAATGAAACTTAATCTTTCTTGTATCTTACAAGTTATTTATATCTCAGCAAAGCTATGTCACTCTCACCAACACCATGAGGATAATCCCCATTTTGTTATGTAAAGCATTTATTGCAAACAAGGACACATCAACAATTAATAAACATAATAATTCTGAAATGTGTGTTATGTAATCCTACTTTAACTAACAGAACACAAATGTAAATGCTGAGACCACATCATCCCACAGGTTATTTAGCTGTGTCATGGGCCGGACTGCTGATAATGTCCAAGAACAGCTGGTTGCCTGCAGCAACAAAATAATGAGGCAGCAAAATGTTCACTGTCTGTTTCCATGTGTATCTAGATGCCAGGCAGCACAGAATTTTTCTTGTTTGCCTAGGGTGTTAGAGCTCTTACAGCTAGACTTAGTAAAAAATAAGCTTGCTTTTATTTCACAGAATTACAGAACTGTTGCAGTTGGAAGGGATCTCCGGAGGTCATCTGGTCCAACCCTCCTGTTCAGGCAGGGACATCTAGACTACATTGCCCAGATCTAGTTCCAGATGGCCTTTGAAGATCTCCAAGGAGGGAGGCTCTACTGCCTCTCTGGACAACCTGTTCCAATACTTCATCCCTCACACAGTAAAGTGTGTCCTGATGTTTAGACAGACCTCTTGTGTTCCAGTCTGTGCCCATTGTCTCTTGTCCTGGCACTGGGCACCATTGAAAGGAGCCTGGCTTTGTTCTCTTTGCATTCTTTCTTCACATATTTATAGACATTGGTAAGATACACTCATACACATACACCAAGCCTCCTCCTCTCCAGACTGAACAGTCCCATCTACCTTATACTCTCCTCACAGGACAGTTGTTCCCATCCCTTGATCATCTTGTTGGCCCTCTTGGACTCTTTACAGTGTGCCCAGAGCTTTGTTGTACTGAGGGGCTGTACTGGGTCTGTCTGGGACAGAGTGAACTTTCTCTGCAGTGACTTATACTGTGCTGTGCTCTGCACTTGTAGCTAGACAACACTGGTATCACACCAATGTTTTGTCTATTGCTGAGCAATACTGGTACAGCATCAGGACTTCCTCATACCCCCCCCTCCCCCCCCCCCCCCCCCCCCCACCTTCAAGAGCCAGTAGGATGGGGATTGACAAGAAGTGGGGAGGGGACATCACTAGGACAAATGACCTAAACCAAACAGGATATTCCATACCACATGATGTTATGCTTACAATAAAAGGTGGGAAAAGAGAAGGAGGGAGAGGAGCTCTTGTTATGAAGAAGTCTGTCCTTCCTTGCAACTACTACATGTATTGAGCCCTGCTTCCCAGGACACAGCCAAACATTGTTCATTGATGGGAAGTAGAAAATGTTTTTTTTTTCTTTCTTCATGCTTCCATGAGGCCATTGTTCATATTGTTTCCCTCTTCCTTTTCCCTTTAATTAAATTAACCTTATTTCAACCCATGAACATTTTTTCCTTTCTGGCATATTTTCTTCTCCCTCTCTTCTGAGGAGGAGGGGAGTGAGAGAGTAGATGTGGTGGAGTTCAGCTGCCCAACAACATAAAACCACCATAGGGGCCCAGAACTAGACACAGAACTCCAGGTACAGTTTTGCCAATGATGAATAAATCACCTCCATTGACCTACTGGCAATACTTTGTCTAATGAGACCAAGAAAACCATTATCCATCTTAGTAGCGAGGGCACATTGCTAACTCATATTCAGCTTGGTTTCTGCTTTCGAACTGTGTGTCCCCAGGAATATACTGGTGCCTGGGGTTGTTCCTCCACAGGTGCAGGACTCTGCAGTCCTCCCTGCTGAACTTGTGATATTTTTGTCAGCCCACCTCTCCAGCATCCAGATGGCTGTACAACCCTCTGGTGAGTCAGCCGCTCCACCCAGTTTTGTGTAATCTGTGAATATACTGAGGCTGCACTCTACCCAATCACCAAGATTGTTAACTACACTCTTAAACAAGACTGTACCCAGTATTAATTGGAGTACCCAGCAGGTATTCCATTCATTACTGGCCTCCAACTAGACTTTGTGCCACTGACTACTACCCTCTGCATCCAACTGCTTTTGATCCACCCCACACTCGTCATCCAGCTCATATTTCAACAGATTCTCTGTGAGGATCTGATTGGAAACACTGTCAAAAGTTTTAATGAAGTTCAGGAAGACAAAATCCATGGCTCCTCCCAAATTTATAAAGACCTCCTCATTAGTGAAGAAAACCAACCCTTCAAATATCAGCAATTTATTTTCTCTTCTCACCTTGGGTTCATTCTGTTTTTAAAATACGTTGATGGAAGGTACTGTGTGGCTTACCAATATGGCTATGATAAGCAGAGCTGTTTGTGAAAATGCCACCTTTAATTGCACCAGACTGGAGTTTGCTTCAAGTTTCACAGACCTAATGAGTCTGTTTCCAGAATACATCATCAGCAGCTCAAGTTAAGGAAAAGGACACACAGGGACACAATCTATAGCATTTGTCCCCTTGTTGCCAGATACAGACATAGAATCTGCATTCAGATCTGTACTCTACACATTCAGTAGTCCCAAAAGGCAAAAATACCACACATACCAGGGTTTTCTCGGTTATCAAGTCCAAACAGATCAAAAGTCTAGATCTCTATAAAAGACTGTAGCTATATTGGGATAAGTTTACAGTACTCAAGAAAGACCAAAATATTCTCATGTTGTGAAAAGTGTTTTCCCTGTTCACATTCATATATCTGTATCTGTGTACTTTTTTTTCTGATCATATGGGCAAACTACCTTTGACCTTTTAAAAATGTGAAACTGTTTTTGAGCTTTAATGTGACTTTTCTAGAATGTTAAGGAACATTCCTTCCAAAAGTTCCATTTTTAAACATTGTTTTAAACATTGCTTTGTGTTCTCATATTTTAAAAAGCTCTTCCTTAAAATAAATTGAAGAATGACCCTGGCCAGTATTTTTTTCACATATATCAGCTATGTTCAGGGTAAGTTTTTCAGATCCAGAAAAGGTACTTCCATTCTACATGTGTGTAAATATGAGCTGAACTGGGTGATGGGCCATCAAAAAGTTGTTGCTGCCCAAAAGCAAGAGGGACTCACCAGTTCTACTCATCTCACAAAGCACTTAAGAGAATTATATGTCCACTAGAAGATCCCCTTAGCCCAAAAGTGTTGCTCTGATGCAGGTTATTTATATGAACTACTTTTACACTGTAGGAAAAGACAGAGAAGGCTGAGATCTGAATAAAAGAATCATAATCGAAATGTTCAATGCTTTAGAAAAATAAAGTCACTTTTGCATGAAGATGAAAACTTGGCAATACTGACATTCACTACATACTCAGCTGTAAACCTATGTATATGTACATTAACAATATAAACTTCCACTGTTGATACTGAATAAGAGTATATATTAAGTACAGTATAAAAGTGTATATTTTTTATCTAAACACCCAAACAATGGAAATTGTTATTCCACTCTGGAAACTAAAATAGTGTTTCTAAAATGTAACAATCCTGCTCCATGGTCATATGTTCTTTTATGGAAAGAAAAGGAGTCAACAGTTTTTAGAAACTTTAGATTTCAATTCTTTTTTTTTTTTTAAAAAAAAAAAAAAAAAAGAAAAGAAAAAAGAAAAAACAGCAATAAAAGATAGAAAGCACGAAATTTGCTTTAGCAGGTTCTAATGAAATTCAAGACTTCTTACAATACCCCAAGGCTATAATTTGTTTCCAATTAATGGTTGCCTTCTTGGAATCATATAAAAATAATTCATATGTTCTTCATGCAAATCTGTCTAATGATTTTCTTACCATGTTCCAATCCAGATAAAAGCACTTAATTTAACAACATTAACTTCACGAGTGGCATAGCATTTATGACTAGCAGTAAGCTGTTTCTTTAGCTGTTTTATCACTTTCAAAGTAGAAAATAGAGGTAATATAGTAAAAAATAAATAAATATATATATATATAAATAAATAAATAAGAGAGACAATCTAAAGAAAATATACATCCCAGAGGACATTAAAGAAAATATAGTCTCAGAGGACATTAAAGAAAATGATCAGAGAAAAAAAAAATGCAATGTCACATGACATGGTTTTACAGATGTTCTCTTTTATGGAGGATGAAACAAAAAAAATGCATTTTAAAAAAATGATGTTAAGTTTTTTTTTTTTTTATTGCATATTTTTGCATATATTTTGCTATATACTTTTTTTTTTTCCTCTCTTTGGAAATGTGTAAAAATAGCAAGAGAATGTGCATATATAAGATATATAAAGAACGAACAAGAATTCAGAGACTACCTTCAACAGTCCCTAGTCCTACAGCAAAACTCTTCAGATATATCAGCTTTAGAAATCAAAGAATTCTTTCAACTCACCATCAGGAAATAAAGCCAGGTTTCTGCCACATTTCATTTTCATGAAACTGAATTTCAAGAAACATCCTTACACTGGAAAATTATAAAATATTTGCAAACAGTAATCTCAATATAAAAGGAAAAATGTTATTACTCTAATAAAGCTGCTAAAGAGTCTCAAAGAAAACAGGTATCTAAAATCCCATCTGACATCAATCAGCTGCTCTACTAACATGCTAAAATGATGTGTTTCCTCACATGGAAGTGAAACAAACAATATCTAAGTGTTTGGTAAACTGCAGGGATTAAACATGTGACATGGAAGTCAAGATATCTCTAGACCATCTTATATTACCAAAGTTAGAACCTAGATATTCTGTATACTCACAAACTGCTCTAAAGGCAAAGACATGCTAGGAAGTTTTTTAGCACTCCATATATTTCAAGAAAGAAAGGGGGGCGAGAAGAGGGGAGGAGGGAGAGGGAGGAAATAAAACTACACAAAAACGGCATAGAAAAGCTATTCAGTTTCAACTTTAATCAAGGAACAGGCTTTGTATTCGCACTTTTTTTTTTAGGACTATACATCAATATATTTCACTTCATCATTACAATGGGAATAATTAACTCTACAGTTATTGAAGAAATTAAAATTTTGTTTTAATTTCTTAAAGTATGTTATTGATGCTCAGAGACTAAATTGTACTCTGATGCTTAGAGTACAATATAATGCAATTATTTTCATTGCCTAGAATTTTGTTCTTTCAACCCAACAACAGACTACAGTGTATTCAAAAGTTCAAGATTTACATGTAAATACTTTGTATCTGTATATGTAAAAAATTGTATCTGAAGATACAATGATTTTCTTCACTATATCAAATGTCTCAATAAAAACTTTCTTGACTTGGTAATATTCTTCTTTCTGAAGTTCAGCACCAGTATCTATCAGAATTTATTTTTTTTTAAAATATACATTTTTTAAGATAATAATTGATTTAAATTACACAATTTTAAGTGCCCTATTTGCATTCAACAAGCATATTTTTTCAGTTTCAGTTGAAAATGTCATAAAGATGTTCTGCAGGAGAGGAGGGACAGAGACAGAAAGAGACAGAGTCAGAGGGATGCTTATCATAAGCAACTTAATAAAATAGTTATTCAACAAGATAAAATAAAAAGAGGAATATAGATAATGAATTAATCTTCTGTCCTCTCATATACAGAGAACCCCATGTTCTATCATCATCTGACAGACCCCAAATTTGCAAAGTGGTATGGACTTGGGAATGTTTAGGCTATCTATGATGTGAGTCACTGATTCCTCCATGTGCAATGGTCATCTGATTAGGATCACTACATTCCACCTACACACAGTTTACCTTTCCTTCAAAAAAAATAGTAATAATAATTACAGTCTATATAGATAATATATAGATTTTTCAAGAGGGAAGGGGAGGGAAGGGGAGGGAAGGGGAGGGAAGGGGAGGGAAGGGAAGGGAAGGGAAGGGAAGGGAAGGGAAGGGAAGGGAAGGGAAGGGAAGGGAAGGGAAGGGAAGGGAAGGGAAGGGAAGGGAAGGGAAGGGAAGGGAAGGGAAGGGAAGGGAAGGGAAGGGAAGGGAAGGGAAGGGAAGGGAAGGGAAGGGAAGGGAAGGGAAGGGAAGGGAAGGGAAGGGAAGGGAAGGGAAGGGAAGGGAAGGGAAGGGAAGGGAAGGGAAGGGAAGGGAAGGGAAGGGAAGGGAAGGGAAGGGAAGGGAAGGGAAGGGAAGGGAAGGGAAGGGAAGGGAAGGGAAGGGAAGGGAAGGGAAGGGAAGGGAAGGGAAGGGAAGGGAAGGGAAGGGAAGGGAAGGGAAGGGAAGGGAAGGGAGGGGAAAGGAATAGTGTTGTTTTGTTGTGTTTTGTTTTTTTTTCTTTCATATTTACATTAAAAAGTTTCCAGTTTATCTTAAACACAATTTATCTCTCCATTCAAATAGGTCAATTTTTTTCACTGTTCAGAGGATTCACATTAGTTCAAAAATTTTCAATACTGAAAAGTTAATAAACTACAACCAAGCACTACATATAGCCATAGAATTTTACTGTACTATGATTCAGGACAACCCTGGTCAAATAAAATCCTTACTAATATAAAGGGTTAAAATCATAAGCACACTTGAGATCTATGTGGTCTAATAACTTTCTTCAGTTCTTACTTCTGACACCTTTCTCAGTTTCAAGAATATTATGGATATATTATAGTCTAAGTAAAGAAATATATCTCTCCAAAGGGTATAGAGATGTTATTCAACTGTGTAGGAATGGAGTTAGGAAACCAAAATCCATCTGGAGTTAAAAGTGGCTAGGGATGTGATAGGCAACAAGAACAGATACTACACGTGTATATACAAGAAGGAAAATGAGGATAAAATAAGACCACTACTGAATGGGGCAGGGGACTCGGTAATGAAAGACACGGAAAAGGCTGAGGATCTTGATGCTTTCTTTTTTTCAGTCTTTTAACAGTAAGATTAGCCTTTAGGTATCCATTGACCTTGAGAAAAGAGGGTAAGTCTTCAGTAAAGAAGACATGCCCTCAGTGGAGATATTATTACTGTTGTACCCCTGGAGTCAATACTCAGTTCAATACTGTCAAACCCTTTCATGAATGATCTAGGTGTTGCAAAAGAGTTCATAATGTTAAAAATAATAAATAATAATAAATAAATAAATGAATAAATAAATAAAAACAGAAGGAGTTGGTGATACACCAGAGGCTTGTACTGTCATTTTAAGGTAGCTGGACAAGCTGGAGAATTGGGCAAGGAGGATTTTCATGCAGTTTTTCAAGAAGAAATGCAAAGTATTGCACCTGGGAGGAATATCACCAAGTACCAGTATATGCTGGGGACCAACCAGCTGTAAAGCAACTTTGAAGAGAAAGACCTGAGTGTCCTAGGTGATCATGGGTCAGACATGCGACAAAGAAGGCCAGCAGCCTTCTGGGCTGTATTAGGAAAAGCACTGCCAGCATGTTAAGGGAGTTGCTTTTTCCTCTCTACTCAGCACTGGTTAGTCCACATCTGGAGAACTAAGCCTAGTTCTGGGCTCCCCAGTATAAGAAAGGCATTCTAGAGAAAGTCCATCAAAAAAGCCTCAAAGGTCATTGAGGGACTGGAGCATCTGTCATTCTATAACAGGCTGAGAGAGCTGTTCAACCTAAAGAACAGCCTGATCAGGGGTTATATCATTCACATATATAATGGTATCAGGAGGGATTTTATCCATGCACATAATGATGAGAGGTAATGAAAGACAGCTAAATTCTTCTTGATAATGCCCACAGACAGGACAAGAGGACACGCACTAAATGAAAGGGAATTCCCTATGAATTCAAGAAAAACCTTTTATACTGTGCGAGTCATCAAATACTGGACCAGGTTGCCAAGACAAATTGTGAAGTCTCTATCTTTTGAGACATTCAAAACTTAACTGGACACAGACCTGTGCAGATCTAATTAACACTGCTTGAATAGGGGAATTGGAATAGTTGATATAAAGAGATCTCTGACAACCTCAGTAATTTTGTAATCAGACTTTGTTTTTTCTGGTTCGTCTTTGGGGACGTTAATATCTCACTATTACATAACCTCTGGAAAATTAATTATTTGTTCATGTTGCTCATGCAAAATAAACAATAAACAGTGGGTTTTCACTATTTTTTTATAATTTCTTAAAAATGCATGTATATTGTGTGATAATACAATTCAAAATTTACAGATTGAAACACAAAATTTGATGCAAAACTTTGTAACAATAAGACTACTCTATTGTTGAGGGATTTTTGAAACAGCAAAGATCCCATGGCTTGCTGCAGCTGAGCAAACCAAGCTACCAGGACAACTATGAGAAGTTCCCATGACAGTGTTCCCACATTGCCCGATTGGGGAATTTAGAAAAATATTGTTGCTAGCAGCTGACTTCAAGGACGGGATCTACATGACTGCTAGTCACAAGGGGGTTGTTTTCTTGCAGTTGTTTGTCTGAGTGCTTTTGACCAATAATCTTGTGTGAGAGACTATCCACCCCTGTTAAGTTTGCTATAAAAGTTAGTCTATTCGGGTAATAAAAAAAAGAGCATGATCTGACCATACTAGTGTCTGTCGTGTTTTTGACTGTTCTTCCTGCAACACTCTATCATAAGTGGCTTATCAAAAATAATAGCTTTTATTCATCCAAATAAAACTAATTACAATTAATTTATACAATTTCCTATCAATATAACTAATATTTGATTTAGCTTAAGTTAATAAATACTTAAATGAAGAGTTACTAAAACAGTGGGGAAAAGAATCTTTCTATCAACACTTTGCCTCCTTTGGTGTTCTACAAATATGCTAACTTTTATGGTTTGGAAACTCAACATTTCAAATCACCTTCCTGTTCCACAGTGACTTGTCCTTGTTTGCTGCTCTCATTAATACACCCAGACATATATACACTGCTATTACAAACTAAATAATTTTATCTGCATGGCTAGAAATGGAAATCTTACAGAAAAGGGGTTCTTTGCCCTTCTTGTGTAAATTACAAAGAGAAATATCTATATTTGAACATCTGATCTGTCATAACAAATCAAAATGCCTCTCAATGCCTTCAGTTACATAAACATATATATTCTTACAAATATCAAAAATCTAGCCTCACTGTTTGACTGACAGATAGATAATGGCCATTACAATTATTCACCGCCACTGTACTCTGAAAGCATTACCAGTGACAATTTAAAGATAAGAAAAGAAAAGTCTTGCTAACTTATCAGAGGACTTTTATCATTCAGAACAAAATGTAATGTAAAAAAGAAATGAGGAACGAGTTTGAATAAAGTGACTGTAGCTTAAAGGAGGTTGCGTAGTCTTACAAATAAATGTAACATAATAAATATAATGTAAACTTTAAAAATAAAAGTATGGTAAACACTCCAGAAATAAAATGATTTCAGGTAGCCCAAAAATTACTCCAAAAAATTACTCTAGAAAAATGTTCAATCTGGTGTAACAGCATAATGGGAAGTAATGAAATTAAAGGTACTTGTCCAATGTTTACTCTAGTGCAGCTGTGAATACGTGTATGATAGCACAAGAGTTCTTAAGAGGTCCATTTCTATTTTTACAAAATATCTTTATCACTATTTGTAACAATTGACAGAATGTGGATAATGGAAAACATCCTTCCTTTTGTGGAACACACCATATCTGCCAGCTGATACCACCTACATACAGTGATGCAACAGGCATGATTATGTTACTTAAATTAAACTGATTCATAATTTCTAAACTAAATAAAGTGGGGGCATTAACTGGATTATTTAATACATTACTGGCATTTAATGGTTCAGACTATAGAATTGTGAAGTTTCATTCTCTGCAAATAAAAAGCTACTACATGCTAAAGACTGTGATAAAATCAAAAAGGTTGCCATGACACTTGCCAGTTGACCTGATACATTCAAAACGAATACAAGAAGGAGAACTTAGACCTTATTTTCTGTGTCCATCTTCCTCTTGTGAGCTTTCTGAACCCATGTTAAAAGGTTGATTTTAATTTAATTCCATCTACCTTTAATGTGAGCAGTATGGTCTGTAGAGAAGTCAGACTTGTTAGCAGCACTGATAAGCATTAGCCTTGGGCAAAGAGGAGTAGAACAGCTTGCTCCAGTTTATGTCTTTCACAGACTTTGTGGATGGAAGTCCACAAACTTGGTATGAGAGGTTGCTGAAGGAGAGAGTCTTGTCTTGGTGGGACAGCTCTGTTCTCATGGTAGAACAGAATCTTGATGGCCATGGTGCCCACATGAAACCCTTTGCTTCATTATGTGTAAAATGAATATTAAAGTTTATATGATAATGAGCTTAATGAGTTACATGCTAAACATACATGTATATGACTAGAGTACTCAACTCTTCACTCAAATAATGCTAAATGTCATCCCAGGCAGAGAACAGATGAGGTTATGATAGAAAAGAGTGTAAGGAAAAAAGAAAAAGAAAAAGAAAAAAAGAAAAAAAAAAAAAAAAAAGACATAGAGAGGAAAAAAGAGCGGGGAAGAGAAAGAAAAAGTTACAAAATTAGAAGAGGCAGTTAATTGGCTGTTCTCCTTCTTCTCCACAAAGAACAGGGACAGCTTCGTGCCTCCAACCTTGGTGAGAAATACCCAGGATAGTATTTTGCTAACACTATTGTAGTATACAATACGCTACTGCAGTAAGTGTATTTAGCAACAGCAATTCCAAATCTGTTGTATCTGTTGCCTTATAATATATGTTTAATTTTCTGAAACTATCACAGTGAAAGTCCTTGGTGGGGTTCTGAAACAAGCAAATGTTAGAACACACATACATTCAACTTTGTGATACTGTCTCAGTGAAAGCCCCTATCAGGTTTTTGAAACAGCAAATGTTTGATCTAATAAAGGACCCTTTTAAAAGGACCCTATTAATGAATGCAATAGGGTCCTTCCAAAAATGACATCAGCTGTCCCATTTTAGCTAGAAAGCCATCAAGGCACTCCATCACCTTTGAGCACACACACATTAACCCTATGCACAGCTTTAAATACAATTTAAAATTTAACACAGATGTAAAGAATGCCATTGAAGTATCCGGCATTCTTGACATCTTGGAAACAGTACTCTTTATCATGCTAGGCTATGTTTCTTTGTAAAAATAAAGACTCAATAGTTTAACTTTCAAAGAAGAACTGGAAAACATGTTAATGTTTGTTACAGAATCAGCAACTATATTGATAAGTATCCTGGGAAAGATTTTTATTTAAAAAAAAAAAAAAAGGAATCAATAAGGTTCAAGATTTGTATGATGTACAACAGCTAAGTAAAACCACATGGTGGAAGACCTTAATCAAAATAAATCACAGACTCACAGACTCAGAGAACTGTAGGGGTTGGAAGGGACCTCAAAAGATCATCGGGTCCAACCCCCCTGCCAAAGCAGGTTCCTCAGAGCAGGCTGCCCAGGTAGGCATCCAGACAGGCCTTGAATATCTCCAGAGAAGGAGACTCCACAACCTTCCTAGGCAGCCTGTTCCAACGCTCCTTCACCCTCACTGTGAAGAAGTTCTTTTGCATGTCAGTGCAGAACTTCCTGTGCTCTAACTTGCAGCCATTCCCCTTGTCCTATCCCCACAAACCACTGAGAAGAGGTTGGCTACATCCTTCTGTCCCCCACCCCTCACATATTTATATACACTGTGGAGGTCCCCTCTCAGTCTTCTCTTCTCCAGGCTGAACAGACCCAGGCCTTTCAGCCTTTCTTCATAGGGAAGATGCTCCAGGCCCCATATCATCTTTGTGGCCCTCCACTGGACTCTTTCCACGAGAGCCCTGTCTTTTTTGTACCGGGGAGCCCAGAACTGGACACACTACTCCAGGTGAGGCCTGACCAGGGCAGAGTAGAGGGGGAGGATCACCTCCCTTGACCTGCTGGCCACGCTCCTTTTAATGCACGCCAGGATCCCATTAACCCTCTTGACCACAAGGGCACAGTGCTGGCTCATGGTCAACCTGTCGTCCACCAGGACCCCAAGGTCCTTTTCATCAGAGCTCCTCTCCAGCAGGTCGTCCCCCAGCCTGTAGTGATACTTCGGGTTGTTCCTTCCCAGGTGCAGGACTCTACACTTGCTCTTATTAAACCTCATTTGGTTTCTTCCTGCCCATCTCTCCAGCCTGTCCAGGTCTCGCTGAATGGCAGCACAGCCTTCTGGCATGTCAGCCACTCCTTCCAGCTTTGTGTCATCGGCATACTTGCTGAGGGCAGACACTATTCCTTCATCAAGGTCGTCAATGAAGATGTTGAACAAGACCACAGCCAGCACCAACACCCCTGCGGAACACCACTATTCACAGGCCTCCAGTCAGACTCTGCTCCACCGATCACCACCCTCTGAGCTCAGCCTGTCAGCCAGTTAACAACCCACCTTGCCGTCCACTCATCTATCCCACACTTTCTCAGCTTTGCTAGTAGGATGTCATGGGAGACAGTATCGAAAGCCTTGCTAAAGTCAAGGTAGATGACATCCACCACTCTCCCCTCATCTACGCAGCTGGTGATGTCATCATAGAAGGCAATGAGTTTGGTCGAGCACAACTTCCCCTTGGTGAATCCATGCCGACTACTCCTCATAGCCTTCTTCTCTTCCAATTGCTTGGAGATGGCATCCAGAACAAGCTGCTCCAATACCTTTCCAGGGACAGAAGTGAGACTGATTGGCCTGTAGTTTCCTGGATCCTCCTTTCTGCCCTTCTTGAAGACTGGAGTGACATTGGCTATCCTCCAGTCTTCAGGCACCTCACCCATTCTCCAGGACCTTTCAAAGATGATATAGAGCGTTTCGGCTATCACATCTGCCAGCTCCCTTAGCACACACGGATGCTTCCCTTCAGGACCCACAGATTTGTGTGCATTGAGCCCACTCAGACACTCCCAAACCACTCTCAGGTCCACCAGGGGCCATTTCCCAGACCCTTTGTCCTATTGCCAGGGGCGAGGAATCCCGGGGGAGTGCCCTTGAAGCAAAGACTGAAGCAAAGAAAGCATTCAGTATCTCTGCCTTCTCAGCATCTCCCATGACCAGAACACCCCCCCTCATTCAGCAAGGGACCCACATTATCCCTAGTCTTCCTCTTGCTATTTACATACTTGAAAAAACCCTTCTTATTATCCTTTATCTCTTTTGCAAGCCTTATCTCTAGGTGGGCTTTAGCCTTCCTCGTTGTGTCCCAGCAGGCCCTGACAACACATCTATACTCCTCCCAAGAGGTCAGGCCCTTTTTCCACATTTCATAGACCTTCCTCTTCCTTTTGATCTTATTGGTGAGCTCCTTGCTCATCCATGCGGGTTTCCTGCCCGCCTTCCCCAATTTCCTATTCTTTGGGATGCACCGATCCTGAGCATGGAAGAAGTGCTGTTTAAATGTAGCCCTGCTCTCACATACACCCTTGCCTTCTAGCAAGCTAGTTCATGAGATACTCCCAGGTAGGTCCCGGAAGAGGTCGAAGATGGCTCTTCAAAAGTCCAGGGTTGCAATCCTGCTTTTAGCAGGAAACTTCCTTTGCCTAGTGCCATCCGGAACTCCACCATCTCATGGTGTCTGCATCCCAAGCTGCCCCCAACCTTCACATCCCTAACAAGGCCGTCCCTGTTGGTAAGAACGAGGTCCAGGAGCACGCCCTTCCTTGTCATCTCCTCCACCACCTGTGTCAGAAAATTGTCTTCAATGCATTGCAGGAACCGTTTGGACTGTGCCTGGCCGAGTTGCTTACCCAGCAGATGTCTGGGTAATTGAAGTCCCCCATGAGGACCAGCGCTCATGATCATGAGCCTACTAGCAGCTGCTCGTAGAAGGCCTCATCGACTTCCTCCTCCTGATCTGGAGACCTGTAGTAGACCCCCACCACCGTGTCTCCCATACCAGCCCACCCCTTAATTCTTACCCACAAGCTCTCCACTTTTCCTTCACCCTCCCCCATCTGGAGCTGGGTACACTCTAATTGCTCCCGCACATAAAGGGCAACCCCACCCCCTCGCTTCCCCAGCCTGTCTTTCCTAAAGAGGACATAGTCCTCAATGACAGCGTTCCAGTCATGCAAGCTGTCCCACCACGTCTCAGTGATTGCAGCGAGATCGTGGCCCCACGACCGAACACAGGTCTCGAGCTCATCCTGTTTATTTCCCATGCTCTGTGCATTGGTGTACAGGCACTTTAGGGAAGCAGCAGGTGCAGCTACCCCTTGGGGGATGCAAGAAGAGGATACTGGATGGGGGATCGGGAATGCTACCTTCTCTGAGGAGCCCTCAGACAATCCTATGGGAGAGCTCAGAAGTTTTTCCCTGTCTTCAACCCTGACAGTAGTGACAACTTCCCCCAGCCCTTCTCTGCCACCTTTAGCTCCCCTCCCTTCCCCCATCAAACCTAGTTTAAAGCCCTGGTAATCAGCCCAGAGAGCTTGCTCCCCAACATACTTGCACCCCACTTGCTCAGTTGGTGTCTGTCCATAGTCCACATACACGGCCTCTCAAAGGATGGCCCAAGATCAAAATACCCAAATCCCTGGTCCAGACACCATCCCCTCAGCCAGTCATTTACCTGTCCTGTTCTGCTCCTTCTATCTGCATCCCAGTCACCCAGCAGGAGGACAGAGGAGAACACTACCTGCACCCCCGATTCCCTCAACAACCTCCCCAGGGATGCAAAGTCCTTTTTAATATTCTTCATTTTTCTAATACCATCTTCCCGGGATCCAATCTGAATGACTACGAGAGGATAGTAGTCCTCTGGTTTAATGAGTCATGGCAGAGCCCTCCAAACATCTCTGACACATGCCCCAGGAAGACAGCACACTTCTCTGGCTAGCTTATTTGGGCAGCAGATAGGAGCCTCAGTGCCCCTCAGGAAGGAGTCCCCAGTCACCAGGACTCTCCACTCTTTTTTTGTGGCACAGGTTACAATGCAGTGCTCCATTCAACTCTGATCCTTATGTTTTGCACTTCCCCCAATATTGACTCTCTTTTCGGGGTTGCTTCCCAGGTTCGGACTACTGTCCAGACCCTCAGCCTCTTCTGCAACCTCCCTGAGAGCCTCAAATCTATTTCCCAGGGACACCATGGGGGTAGGTGGCACCGTGGGTGTCGGGGGCAGACGTCTCTTTCTGCTCTGAGCCGAAACAAGGGTCCAGCCCCTTGTCTCTTGCGGACAGTCTAGTCCTC